>NW_020837997.1:2156956-2480644 GCF_003676395.1 Aethalodelphis obliquidens | reverse complement strand
GTGTGTGTGTGTGTGTGTGTGTGTGTGTGTGTGTGTGTGTGTGTGTGAAAGAGAGAGAAAAATTGGGAGAGAGAGAGAGAGAGATATGAACCCCAGCCTCCTCCTGGATCCGGGTGGGCAGGCCCAGGAGCCGGGAACCTCCCCCACTGCCCCTCCCCCTCCCCCCTCCTCCTGTGCCTCTCCATTCACAAACCCAGCCCCGCCCGCCCGCTCCCCGCCGCGGTGGCTTCCCGTGTGCTGCTCGCGCGGGGCTGGGCCGGCGTGGACGCGCGTGTTCTTAAAGGGACAGGGGCCTCCTTTCCTTGAGCTCGTTCCCAACGGTCGGGGCTGATGGTGGGAGAATGGCCAGTAAGATCAAAAGTCAACTCATTCAGCCCCTAGCCTAGGGAATTAGGGGAGTCAGGAGGTGGAGTGGACCCCCATGAAGCCCTCACAGACTAGGCCCAAGGGTAGGGGGAAGTGAACGTCCAACCCCCCTCCTGGCCCCTCCCCATTCTCTGAGCTGCCTAACACTTGGGAGGGGATAGCACTGGAGGAGGGGGCATGTGGGCTGCTGGCTGACTCCTCCAAGCTTGCTCTCCTCTGCTCCTCACCCCCGTCTTCGGAGCTGGGCTTTTCTAGAATCTCACCCTTAACTCTGATGCACACTGGAGTCTTGGCTGCAGGGGTGGTGTGAAGCGGAGGCAGTAAGTGGGGTGAGGCTTCCTAAATCGGAGGCCTAGGGGAAGAAGAGTGTGGGATGATTTTGTGGAACTTCTAGAGAAGGAGTCACCAGCTGAGTAGAGGGGTGTCGCTGGGAAGAGCAAGACTTGGGATGAGGTGGGAGGTAGAGCCCTGAGGTGTAAAGGGAGCAGTGGATGCTGGGAGAGGCTGGGTGCAGGGAGATGGGGAGAAGTGGGGAGAGGGAAATGCTGAGAAGTGTGGGGGAGATGCCCAGAGTGGGAGGCCTTGAGGGCTGAGGGGGAAAGAAGAGGGAGCAAGGCAACTAGGCTGAGAGGGCTTTTCTTGGATCTGAGTTTATCCTTAGAGTTGAGGAAATACCTGCTCCCGAGCCAGGGACGCACCCATGATTGCCCACATCTGCATACACTTGGACTGGTACGTTCAAACCCAGACTTGCTTTGTGTGGACAGAAATGCTCAGAATTCACCAAGTCTCTATGAAGACCACTTGCCTCTGACTGCACATTCACGGACACATGTACAGGTTCACATGCCCATGTGAACACACACACATACATATATACTGGACACAGTCACCCTGCGCCATAGACATTGTCCCCACATTACAGGCATGTGTGTCTGCACACATGCACACACACGGATATGTGTGATTAATGTTCACAATAGCCATGTCGCCTAAAGATCTACCCATGCCTTACCCCTCAGGCATGTGTGTGTGTGTATGTATATGTATATATATATATATATATATATATATATATATATATACCTGTTAGGGCCCTGAATCCCAAGAAACACATGTATACACACGATCAAATGCCAAGGCCATATATGTACACACATGATGACACTTGCCTGGACACTCAAAGCAATCACTTTGAATAGGTGAGTAATGTTGCACACATGAGTGTGTACATGTATGCAAGTAAACAAAAATACACAGGCTATACAACTGCATATCACACACCCCAACATGTGTCTCTACCTAACATATCACTCAAAAACCTGCACGTACCTAAACTCACACAAACAGCATGTCCCACATACAGTCACACCCCACTCCCCAGCACATACGTGCAGACCCTCACCTGCACTCAGATGGTGCACATGAGTACATGTCCCTCTACACATGCACACATACACCCATATACACTCACTTGCCTGCACTGGTAACACGAGCAAATACACATTCAAGAACACACAAATGTAAGTTCTTGTGTGCATGTCCTGCACTAACACATGGGAGACCACCCTGTACAGACCTTGCCTCTGCCCCCTCTCATCTCTTTATCTATGTGGAGCCCCATTGCCCCCCCCCCACCTTAATCCACTTGCTAAGTCTTGGCAAAGTTCTGAGGCTGCTAACAGCAAGTACCACCTTGTTCCTTTGTGAATTCATTCATATATTTACTCAGCAAGCATTGAGCACCCACTATATGTCAGGCACTGTTCCTGGCTCTGGGGACCAAGCCTTACTCCTGGCATCATGCTGGTGGGGTCAGAGTGGGAGAGATGGGGAAAGGCTGCGGGAGATGGAGAGGAGCGTTTCTATGGCTCTTTTCCTCTGGGAAGCCTACCCTGTTCCCATCATCACCATTTGCCTGAGTCTCAGAAGTTGAAGGGGAACTGAGCAGAAGGGAGACCATGCTCTAGGTGGAGGGCACAGCAAGCCCAAAAGTGTGGTGGCAGGGATTTGGTTCTAGACTTTCCTACGTGCATCATGACATTTTGCCAGGCCACTCAATGTTTAAAATGTTCCATAAATATTTGATGACTGAATATTGCATATAAATTAGCAAATGCGTTTGAGAGTGAGTTTACTGCACAACTAATAATAATATCTACAACAAGCCCCATCTATCCAGCATTCTATAGGCACACTGTTGAGGACTATTATGTCCATTGCCCTCTTTAATCCTCAGAGCAACTCGTTTTAGAGATGAGGAAAACCGAGGCTCTGGGAGGTTCAACAACTCGCCTGGTGCCACAGAGCCAGAGGTGTAGCTGCCTGACTCCACAGCCTACTGGGAGTGAAAAGTGAAAGTCGAACCTCCCCTCAGCCCCCAGAACCTGGAGACCCTACCACGGGGTGAGAATCTGTCCTGAGATCCCCTTTTTTCTTCATCCACTCAGCAAACAGACATATCACGATCTCCCATTCATCATGGCTTTTCCCCTGCCCCTCTCCCAGGAAGACTTCACAAATCCCTCTGTCTCTTACTGTTTCTGATACCACACAGCCAGGGGGGTCTGCATCTGATCTTTGCTCTCAGCAACCTCATAGGATGCCTCCGGTGTTGGCTCTGATTCACCTTCAGGGCTGCAATCTTAGCCTCCATATCTTGCACCTCACTTGCCTCCCACACACAATGAGCTTTCTCTGTGAGGTGTGAACCAGGACATCCTGAGTCCAGGAGGTCTGGGTTTGAATCCCTAAATCCACCACGTCCGGAAAAGTCCCATATCTTCTTCCTTCCTCAGTCTGTCCATCTGTAAAATGGGCACACTAATAGTGCCCACTGCCTAGGTTTTCTGGAACTCTCCAGTCATATGAGGCACGCAGAGAACTTGGCATGATGCCTGGCTTGTGGAAAGGGTCAATAAGTGTGAGCCAAAGACAGGAGAAATCTGTGATGGTGTTTTTATTAGTGGGGACTAAAAGCTTTCTGGAAAGAGGTGCGTGAGTGTAGGACATTTCCTGAGAGCTCACTGCGTTCTCAGGCCTGAGGAGGGCTCAGTAATACATAGGGCGCAAAAGAGGTGCCAACTCTTTGGAGGTACGTGGGCAGGGATGAAAAGTTCAGCACCGTGGACAGTTCAGGGAGGACACGCTGAGTTCAGCACAGTGGACAGCGCCCACTCCGCGGGACCCCGTCTTCGCGTAGGGCTGCTGGAGGGGGCAATGACGTCATTCCTTCAGTGAACACTATTTAATGGGCAACTACTATGTGCCAGGCCTAGTTCTAAGTGGTACCTGGTAAACAACACAGACAGAATATCTGTCAAGTTTCTTGGTGTGTTTTTTACATCTAAGGCTTCAGTCTGGCCCTGGCTTATTTCTGTCCATGGAGGATGAGAGTCCTCATTTATTCTCTCCCAGATGCAAAGCCAGAGAGACCAATATCCTTACCCCAAAGCCCTTGTCTGCTATCGACATCACATATTAAATACCAAACATCCTAGAATCTATTTCTGAATTCTCTATTCTTTCCTTCCACCACTTGTAGTGTCTTCTGACACCTGATAAGCATGTCCTGTGGGTGGGCTTTCAGCCGCTTCCCCTGATGGCTGGAGTTCTCTATTCCCCCACTCCCACTCCCAGGACTGGCAGGTTATGGACCAGATGCCCCAAGGACTGGAGTCTACCTCAGTTAGTATCCAGGGTCGTCCAGGCCAGGAGCACATTTCGAACTCAACCAAATAATAAAAATAGTAATGATACCAGTAACGGTAATGATAATCATAGTAGTAATAACAGTATAATAATGCTGATGTTAATAATAATGAAGAAGAAAGGGGAGAGGGAGGAAGAGGAAGGAAGAAGAAGGGAAGAGAAAGGGGAGAAGAAAGTGAGACCAACTAGGCTTGCCTTGCCCCATTTCCCAGATGCAGAAACTGAAGCCCAGAGCCTGGCAGCGCCAATGAGCCCCTGCTCTCACTTCCACCCATTCTGCCCTGGGCCACAACTGCCTGTACGACCACATTAATCAGCCAGCGCTGATGGGGGCGGGGGGTGGGCGGGGACCGGGGAGGCCGCGCAGTCTGCTGACCTGGCGTGACGCGGTATCTCCTGCCCGCCCGTCAGTGGGCACCTCCCCCACTCAGCACTCCCCGCGGTCGCGTCGCTCACGCCCTCCGCGCCCACGTTATAAATAGCTTCGTGCTTGTGACCAGGAGCTCGCGAAGGAGGGGCGGCGCTTCCGCCCTGGTGACCCCGATACCGCAGGCAAGAGGAAGGCAGCGGGGCGGAGATGTGATGACGATGACGGCGGTGAAGGCGACAATGACTCGGGTTCCTCTTGCTGACGGGGAAGAGAGAGGCAGAGAGAGACTCGGCTCTTTCTCTGAGCCCCATCCGCCCCCCACCCCGAGCCCCTACCTCCAAGCCCTCTTATCCCCTGAGCCCCTTCCCTGAGGCCACCCACCCTTCCTGAGTCCCCTCCCCCGTCATGAGCCTCCTCCAAGCTCTCCGAGGCCCCTTCCCTTAGTCCCCTACCACCCTCCTCCTTATCGCTCACCCTATTCCCCGCCATGAGCTTCCTACTCTGAGGCTCCTTCCCTGACTCCCCATTCTTCTCTGAGCCCCGTCTCCCACCCTGAGTCTGCCCCTCCCCGCTCTGAGTCCCCAGTGATGAACATATATTGATGTCCTCACCCTGAACTCTCTGAAGGGGCCCGGGGGCTCACTCTTAGAGCTAGAGCTCTCCGGCAATCTTCCACTGCTTGTGGACCCCAACTGAGCCCATTACCCTCTGGCCCAGAGAGACTTAGGGAGGAGGAAAGGGGGAGAGATAAGGGACTGGGAACAAGAAAGACAGAGGCAGAGGGAGGAAGGGAAGAAGAGAGACAGAAAGACATGACAAGGGGATGACAGGGGTGGAGAGAAACAGAATCAGAAGGAAGGACACAGCGAGAGACCTCCTCCCTAGAGGAGAGGATGGACGACAGACCTTGGACAACTGGCTTCCCCTCTGAGCTCTGCCCCTGGTCTGTAAAAAAGGGACACAGAAAGGGAGTTGCAGAGTGGGGCCCAGGTTCGGTCATACCCCAGTGAGTCCCTCAGATCTCCCAGGGCCTGGCACCTACCTCCCCTCTGGTTCCCACCCCCAGCTTTTCTCTCCCAATCCTGCCTCTCCTCTCTGCAACATCTTCCCTGCCTGCCCTCCCTAGTGAAAATCTGTGTGTCTCTCTGTGTCTCTGACTATCATGTCTTATCTCCCCTCACTTCTTCCTCCCTCCTTTTCCTTTCTCTCCTCATGTTGGTCCCTCCATGTATGTGCCTTTCTGAGCCTCTCTGTCTCTCCCATCATTCTCCCTCCCCGCCCTCCCCCTGCACCCTCCTCCCCCTTCACAGAGTCATCAGGTTTGCAAGCTGGGGGTCCCCCAGGAGGGAGGCCTGGAGCTACTGCTGGACACAGTCCTAAGTGCCCATGAGCCTCACTCAGTCCCAGAGATGAGGGGCTGGGTGGCTGAGCTCTCTGTGGCCTGGGTGGGGCTGAGACTATGAGAGGGGGCATGTGGGACAGGGGTAGGGACCCTCTCCCGCAAGAGAGGGACTTTTGCACGTGCAGTCACGTGCCTTGAGCGGGAAGGTGGGGAAGACAGGACTCGATGACTGATTTTGGATGTGGGGGAAAGAGAGAGAGACAGAGATGGAAGCCCAGAGAGGGGGGTTCACTTGCCCAGGGTCACACAGCACCATAATCTGAACCCAGCTCCACCTGACTCCATGCTGAACAAGGGCTCACCTTTCCCGATGACCAGTCAAGGGCTCTATCTGCATTCTACCTCCCAAACCCAAACCCAGGTATGGCGGGCATAGTGCCCAACCCATTTGCATTTAAAATCTGGGTCTTGGGGTGGTGGTGGTGTTGGCATAGGAAGGCACTCACTCTCTCTTCTGCTCTGCAACTCTGGGGAGCTCACTCAGTGCTTCTGGGCATCAATCCCCACCCCCAACCTCATCCTCCCCACAGTCTGTCTGCAACAGGAAAAAATAGTATTTACTGACAAGTGTTTAGAAGCACTCTACTTCCCCCACCCTTGATGAGAATTCTCTCTTCACTGGCTCCATTCAGGTGCTTTTTTGAGGAAGAAATTCAAGTGGTGAGGACAGAGAAATGAACCCCATATGGGAGGCTGGATCCCAGATAGGAGGCTGTGGCACTTGCCCAGAAAAAGGCTGAACTGGACTCTCAAAAAAAAAGAAGAAAGAATAGAAACACAATTCTGATTCTAGGAATTTATCCTTCAACTTACTTGCACACCCTCTTTAAGACATACTGAGAAAAAGAAAGGTTCTGCAGAGGGTGTAGAATGCTACCATTTGTGTAGGAAATAAAATAATGCACATGTGCACATGATTGCCGATGCATCTCTAGTACCACAAGGAATTGGTACTGTTGATTGCATCCAGGAGGGAGAGTGAGAGCTGGAGTAAAAAAAGCCTTATCTTCATTGTATGATCTTTCCGTTGCTCTGGATTTTGTAAAATGTGGGTGTATTGCCTACTCAAACAAAAATATTCATTTGAAAATGTTAAAGGGAGAAGAAATATAGAAATCGAGAGGTCTCAGTTTGGGAGCAGGTTTCAGGTGGGAGTAGAGAGTAATGGTAGAGAAATGCATTGGGGGCAGATGCAGAGTTTGAGAGGTAATGAAAGGGAAAGTTTAATGTCCTGTGAGAAAATCTAGTAAAGAGTGGAATTGCTTTGAATCACTTGGGGTTGGGGGGTTATGTGAAATACGAAGAGACTGGACCACGTGGAACCCTGAGGTATATTTGGGTTGCACCTTTCACGGGCAGGTTGGGCTGGACAAGCTCTAGCAACCTACTGGCCAGGACTGGGATATCTCTATGTGCACTATGGAGTCAGCTCTCTGGGTTGTTTTTTCCCACCTTGCCCAGTCCCCTTTGAATATGAGACTCTAAACCCTGGAAGCATTCAGGAGGACAGGCTGAGCTGGACAATTCGTGGAGAAGTCTCACTGGTCTAACAAGGGGATGGGAATCATTGGCTGTTGTTTTCTCCTTTCTCCCCTACCTCCTCCTTCCCAACTCCCCTCCTCCTTCTGAAGCAATCCTGGAGGACTTCCTGTAAGAAGCCTCTCCTGCCACCTGCCCAGCTTCTTCTTTTGAATCTTGTTCAATTTTGGTCAAGTCACAACTGGAGGGAGGGAGCTATAGGGGAGCTTGATGGGGAGGAGGGTGGGACATGGACTGCTCCCAAGGTCCAAACATCCTTCCACCCCAGGTCTGCCTATGCTTATCTGTCTGATGGCTTCTCTCTCTCTCCCTCTCATCCCTGCCTCCCTCCTCTCCCTATTTCTCTTCCTCTAATTGTCTTTGCCTCTGTCTCTGATTTTGCCTCTGTCTTTATCTTGGTTTTTTTTGTGGTTGTTATTTTGTTTTGTTTTGTTTTTTAAATCTGTTCGGTCTCTTTATTGGCCTCTTTTGCTCTCTACTTTTTGCCTCTCTTCTCTCTGTCTCTTTCTTTCTGTATCTCTCTCCTCTCTCATTATGTCTCTCTTTTCATGTGTCTCTCTGTGTCTCTTTCTCTCCTCCCCAACTCTCTCCCCGTCTCCCTTCCCTCTCTCTGTCTCTCTCCACAGTCAAAAAAGCCAAGTTTGATGGTGCCCAAGGTAAGTAGCCTCTACTCCTGTCCTCTCCTGTGTTATCTGTCTGTCTGTCGGTCTCTTGGAGAGACGGGAGAGGGTGTCTGAGCCAGGGACGGGGAACTTGGGCTCTTTGTCTGCTGAGCATCACAGAGCGTGTCAGACTTGCTCTAGGGTCCCAGCAGTCTTCCCAGCCATCCCCTGAAGACTCCAGTGGGAGTGGGGCTCACCCTGAGCCAATGGTGCTTCCCAGGATCCTAAGAGATAGGGTGGGGACACTTACATTAGGCTGCAGGTGAGAAAAGTGAGGTTCAGAGAGGCAAAGGAAGTTTCCTATGTCCAAGGACATTAGACGAAGTCATTTCTAAGCATCAGGATCAGTTATCCCAAAACTCCACATCTCCCTGCACCAAGGCCCCTCCCTAGTGCTCTGAGGGGCTGGGGGTGGGGCTCTGGGGACTGGTCTGGGAGTGGAGGCACAGAAGCACCTCAGGGTGTTGGACCGGGGGTGGGCCCAAGAACTCACAGCCCCTGAGGAATCATAGGGGTGTTATTGAGAGCTTGGGAAGGGGTATGGGGGAGTCCCTGAGCCCTTGCACTGACCTCTTCTCTCACCGCCACAGAGAAATTCAATACATATGTGACCCTGAAGGTGCAGAATGTCAAGAGCACGACCATTGCCGTACGGGGCAGCCAGCCCAGCTGGGAGCAGGATTTCATGTTGTGAGTCTGCAGCGACTGGACCTGAATGGCCACGCCCCCTGGCACAGCCAGGCACTTTGCTGGTCCTGCAGGGCACAGCCGGACACCCGGGTGTCGTCTGGGACTCCCTTCGCTCTGCCTTCAGCCTTGCGTCCAGCCATCAGCTTTGCCTCCAAAGCACTTCCCGAATCCAATCGCTTCCCTTTATCTCCGAGGCCACCAGCCAAGTCCTCTCTGCCCGCCAGCCTCCACCCTGGCCTCCTGCTGCCATCCACCTCCTGCAATCTGTTCTCTAGGCAGCAAGGAGGATATTTTTAAAATTGCAAATCACATCCGGTCACTCTCCAAACTTGTCTGGGGCTTGTGGCTCATCAACCTGAGAGCAAAACCCATATCCGTCCCTACAGCCCCCCAAGGCCCGGCCCCTGGGACCTCACACCAGTATCTTGCTTCATCTCTCCTGTCTCACCTGCCCCAGATACACCCACCTCTGCACTGTTCCTCCAACATGTCCAGCTTGTTCCTGCTCCAGGACCTTTGCTCTTGTTCTTCTTTCCCCCTCTCTCCCCAACCCAGCTGACTCCCTCTGTCCTTTGGGTCTCAGCTGTGTCACCTCCTCAGGGAAGTCTTCCCTGACCACCACCCTCAAGCTGCAATTGAACAGTAATTTCAGGCCTTGTCACCAATTGTTATTCTATTTATTTGTGTGATTTTTGACACCTTTCTGGCCCCTTCCCCTGGACTTTGAGCTCCACGTGAGTAAGGCCCTATTGGTCTCTGTCCCCACTGTGATCTCCATGCCAAGCACAGAGCCTGGCACACAATAGGTGCTCGATAAATATTTGTCTAATAGCTGAATGAATTCATGACCTGGACGCTCCCCTCAACCTGGAGCTACTCAGGGACTCCTATTACATCCCACCTACTCTGATGATGGCCAACATGTGCCATGCCTTCTTCTAAGGCTTTGATTAAATCAGTTTTGCTTATAACCCTGGGAGGGAGGGTGCTAACATAATCCTCATTTTACAGATGAGGAAACAGAGGACCAGAGGGACAAAGCCACCTGCTCAGTGTCATACAGCCTGTACATAGCAGAGCTGGGATTTGGACCCAGGCAGCCCTCAACCCCTGAGCAGAGCCTGGCTGGGGACTGTCACTAGTGGAGGCCATGAGGGAATCCAGAACTGGGATTCTGGAGCAGAGGAGCACTTGGGGAAGGAAGAAAGGAGCTGGCTCTACAATTCTAGGAAAATGTGAAGGGGGCAGGACAGAGTGGTCCCCAACTCCCCCTAAAGCCAGTTACTGAATGACCAGGTCACGGTCAACAGATATATTCAAGAACATTCCTTAAGATAAACCTTTGGTAAATTGGTAGATTCAGTGACTTGGACATTCACCAAGGTTTACTACCAAATCTGCATATTTCCAGGATGGAGTCTGCAGGGAAAGTGCTTAGAGGTGTAATCATTGATATGCTCAAGGGTGTCCTCATATGATTGGTTAGAGATGACACTGGGAAGGATGGAGGCAACACAAATGCCCTTATCTTGGGGTCATAGGGAGCCATGGAGGGCATTTGAGCCTCTTCCTCACTTAACCAGCATTCTCAGGGTCTGAGGGCTAGAGGAAGGGCCAGGTGATTTGGGGTTACAGGAGACATGCGACACCTGTCCCCATTCCTTCTTTCTCAGCTTGGAATCCTGGTTCTGCTGTGATACCCTGAACATGTAACTTAGTCCTTTGGCCTCAGTTTCCCCTCTGTAAAACAAGAACTGCTGTGTTACCTTCCTGACTAGGACTCACCCAGGCCTGGGTTTGAATTCTTGTTGGTCATGTGTCCAAAGGCGAGTGAACTGACTTTTCTGAGTCTTCATTACCTCTCTCCACAGCGAAATTAACCGCCTGGATTTGGGGCTGACGGTGGAGGTATGGAACAAGGGTCTCATCTGGGACACAATGGTGGGCACTGTGTGGATCCCTCTGCGGACCATCCGCCAGTCCAACGAAGTGAGTGGTGGGATGAGGGTTGGATAAGAGTGCCTGGGAGGGGCCCAGAGGCCAGTGGTCTAAACAAGATGGACATCTATCTCCATCCCCTGACAATGTTCATGTAGACATCCAGGGCTGCAGTGGCAGCTCCAGTCGACAGGGTTTAAACTCCTTCCATCTTGTCGCTCTGCCTTTCTCCTCATGTGGCTTCCACCTCATGGCCCAAGATGGCTGCTCAAGCATTACCATTACATCTGCATTCCAGTCAGGGGAGGGAAATGTAACAAGGGAAGGGGTTTGCACTCTTAATTAAGGGCCCAAACTGGAAGCTGGCTTTCATTGGCCAGAACTGTCATGTGGCACCACCTACCTGCAAGGGAGTCTGGAAAATGCAGTCTTAAGCTGCATAGCCCTGGGTCCAGCTAGAAATGCATCCCTATGGAAGAAAGGAGAAGGGATATTGCAAGCAACTAGCACTTTGTGCCCAGATGGGCATCAGGGAGTTTACGCCAGTCCCAAAGAAAATAACCTTGGTCTCCTCTCTAATCTCCTGGCCTTAAATTTCACCCTCTCCACTTGGCACCTAAGATCCAATCCTGCCCTCCCTGCCCATCACCCTTGGGAGGCCTTCCAGACGGCACCAACCCACTTTGCCAGTCTTATTTCCCCCACACCTCAACCTACACTCCTCACAGGGCCCAGCGATAGCTTCTGAACTTTCACATATGCTGTTCCCTGGGTTTCAAGTGTCCTCCTTTCCATCACCCTTAAGCCCAGCTCCCATGCCCTCTCCTCCAGGAAGCCCTCCCTAATTTCCTCCTGGATTCCTCACATCCCCTCCCTCCTTCTGGCCTGGCCCTGACTTCATGGTGTTGCGGGTGTCTGTGTCAGGCTCTATCTCCTGTGACTGTGGGCTTCTCAGGCATTGCCCAATGTGGACCAAGCTTAGAGCAGGCACCAGGTAGGGCTTATTTTTTAATGAATAAATGGAGATGGAGGAAAGAGGCGCAATAGTCCAGGCGAGTCCAAAAGGAAGGCTTGTGGGTGACCCAAAATTTCCTCAGTGACCCTCCAAGTGTGAGGAAGGCCTAGTCACCTGGGACAACCATGACCTATGCAAGGGACCCTGGACTACTCCCCCATCACTGCCAGCCTTTCCCTGGGGCTGCAGAAGCAATATTCTGCAGAGCATCATTCTCATTTCAGAGATGAAGAAACTGAGGTTCAGAGTGGACCCCAGCTGCTCAAGGGCTCATTTCCCTGAACCAAGGGGGACTGGTTCATTCACTCAGCGGGTATCCTCCCTGAATGGTGGGAGGATCATGCCTTTTATCTGAAGTCGGGGCCCCATAACCCCTCGTTAGGGATGAGGAGTGCTGTGCAAGGCTGGGACCGCCCCTACCTGACCCTACAGGTCTCTCTCTCTGGGTCCTTGCTTCTGGGTTCTCTGGACCCACCATGTTGCCCTGGATTGAGACCTTCCTTCTCTGAGTCTTGGTTTCCTCATCTAAAGTGGGGACATGGCCCTTGCTCTCGGGATAAGCGTAAGATGGGGTGAGGGAGACATTTCATTTGAGAATAGGGAGCCTGTTGGTCAGTGTGCAGCAGATACGTTACCCGCCACACCTCCCCCAGAACCCTAACCCCTGTTACCCAACCCACACCCCAGGAGGGCCCCGGAGAGTGGCTGACCCTGGACTCTCAGGTCATCATGGCGGACAGTGAGATCTGCGGCACTAAGGACCCCACCTTCCACCGCATCCTCCTTGACACCCGCTTTGAACTGCCCTTAGGTGAGTGTGGCGGGGGCTTGGGAGGGGTGGGACCCTCACCCCGCCCCAGGAGAATGGTCAGGTCTAGCTGGGTCCAGACAACACTTTATTCTGAGGATGAGGTTCCCCCTCCCAAGAGGAGAGTCTCCTGGGCTACAGCAAGTCAGCAGAGATGTACGCCTGCCGCACGCGGAGTACAGTCCAGCTCCTGCAGGCCACCAGTGAGCTGCAAGTGCTTTTCAACCGACGGGGCTCAGGTCTGAGCTGTCTTAGCTGGTCCTTGGTGAGGTCTTAAGCTGCAGAGGTGAGCTGGATGTGGAGAAGACACAGACAAAGGCAGAAAGACAGAGACAGAGAAATGGAGAGAGAGAGACATGTAGAGATCAACAAAGGCAGAGACACAGAGAGGCCTCTTTACCTTTCCTGGAAGCAGCTCAGTTCTCCCACATCATCCTTCCAAGAACCCATGATGTCCCCGTCCTGGTAATGCTAGGATGCAGCTCCTCTCCCATCCGCCACCCATTCCCAAGGCAGTTCTGGGTGTGTGATGGAGGGGGTGTTGTCGGGGGTGCCACCCCCTCCTCCCTTCCTCTCCCCCACCCACTGGAGACCAGCCCCATAGGCCTGCAGCATGCACTGGCTGGAGGCTGAGGGGCAGAGAGGGGCTTCCAGGCTCACGGCCAGGTCTCTGCTTCCAGACATCCCTGAGGAGGAGGCACGCTACTGGGCCAAGAAGCTGGAGCAGCTGAATGCCATGCGGGACCAGGATGAGGTGAGCGTTGGCATGGGGGCTCTTTTCTTCCTCTCTCTCTCTCTCCCTCTCTCTCCGTGTCTCCCCCTGTCCTCCATTCTCTGTCTCTGTTTCTCTTTCCACTTGTCTTTCCCTGTGTCTGTGTCTCTAACTCTTTGTAACCTGACTAAATCACTGACCCATGTGGTCCAGTCTCGAACCAATGATGGCATCAAGGAACATACGGTCCACCAATGACACGACAATTTCAATCGAGTCAAGTTGTGTATTTACCAAATACCATCAAGGAGATATAGAGGCCCTGTAACAGTTCTTACACCCCCTTTCTGCCCCTCACCCCTCAACTCCTTGAGTCACACTTTCAGGCTTTCTTAAAAGTTCTCCTCCCCCACTCCCAGCCCTAGCCTCTGTACCTCTGTTCTTCCATGCCATCCCCCTTCTTCTACACTCTATATTTTCACAGTTCAAAGACCCAGTGTGGCCCTGAAGACAATCTTCAGAAGGTGAGGGCAGGGAAGAAATAGCAGGCAAGGCTACAACACCCTTTAGTGGGAGGTGGAGGGCAAAGGGGCAACACTTACATGTTAGCAATTTTTGTCCAACCTGAGTTCTCATCACCTTTCTTCAGCTCCCTGTGTCAGTATTTCCTCTCTCTTTCCTCTGTTTCTTTCCCTCATCTGTGTCTCTTTTTCTTTATCTGTTTCTCATGGTCTGTGTTTATGTCTCTCTCTCCCTCTTTCTTTCTCTGTGGACGTCTGTATACTTCTCCTCCAGAGGGAGAGGATTTAGGAGGCGGGGGAAGTCAGGATAGAACAGAACAGAGGACCATCTTGATCCCCTGGCTTCTGGCATCCCCCTGAGACACACCCTCTCTCCTTCCCTCCCCCTCAGTATTCATTCCAGGATGAACAAGACAAGCCTCTTCCTGTCCCCAGCAGCCAGTGTTGTAAGTACTTCTCAATTCCTTCCCGGGCTTCAACTGAAGCCCTCATCCATCCTCTACCCCATGACTGTCCTGTGTAATGAATGGGTCACTCGTCTCCAGAGATATGAGTCCTAAGAACATACAGTATCCCCTCACAGTGTAGTGGAAAGAAAAAGGGATCTGGGACTTGGGTTTGAGTCCTGCCTTACTACGTGGCCACAGGCATGTCCCGATCCCTCTCTGATCCTCAGAGCCCCTCTCTTTGAAACAGGGGCACCTGACAGCCCCTGCATTCTGATGGTTTTTGGAAGGACCCAGAACATCTGGAGGCTTGAAAAACACTTTGCAGACTCTTCAATTCCGTTCATTAGATCCCGGATGAGGACTTATAACTCATTCATCAAACTTCCATGAGGCCAACACAGACCCCCAAGCAGCCCACACTCAGATGGTGCAGACAGACAGTCCTGCCAACACATGTATAATAGGCACACATTTATTTAGATAAAGAAGCCGAGGCCCAAGGGGAGAAGGGACTTGCCAAGGTCACACACCTGGCAGGAGGCAGAGCCAGGGTTTGAAGCCAGGTCGGAGGGACTACAAGTTTGCCTCTCTTTCCGGTGTGCTACATCTATTCATTATGATGAAGATCACCATGTTTCTCCATATATTGTCCCTCCATCAAGGCAGAAATTTTCAAGAGTGTCTCTCCTCCCGTGGACACTGAGATGCCCCCAGACCGGGTCTCCACGGGTCTAGATGACTTTCTCCTAAAAGTGCCCTCCAAGTCGTCTGAAGTGAGGAGGAAGTGAAAATCATACAGTCTCAGGACAAAACCCCCACCCATGACACTTGGTCCCTACCCCACACTTCAACCTCTTTCTCCTTTTCCATCTGCTTCCGCATCCTCCTTTCCCCTCCTCTCACAGTCTCCCCTGTATCCGTCGTCCACCTCCCCCCACCCCCATATGCCCAGGATATGTGATGATGGAGCCTGGTGGAGGGAGGGGCTGAGGGACTGCAGTTGGGAGACCTCATTCCTAACTTGGGGTGTGATATGGAGAAAGTCCCTTATCTTCCCTGCCTGGGGAGGGGTCATCACTGCCCTGAAGAAATTACAAACCCCCTCTCTGGTGAATGGGGTCATTGAAGGATTGTGGTGGGGGCAGAGACAGGCACGGCGGGGGCAGGAGCAGATGACAAACAGCACCTGGGCAGGTGACCTGAAGCAAGAGGTGGGTTCAATTTGAGAATGGAGACCTACCACCCAGCGTTTACCTCCAAGTTCTCTTGGGACTGTCTTACCACCCCCATTTCACGAAGGAGGCAGCCAAGTGTCAGAGGAGTCAGAATTCTGGTCAAAGTGGTTTTTCTGAGATGCCAGATGCTGGGGATGAGGCGATGAAGATGTAGTTCTCTCCCTGGTCCTGATGCTCAGGCTGTGTGACTTTAGGCTTTTCACTCTACCTTTCTGAGCCCTCTTCACCTATAAAAGGATAAGAATGATTAAAAATAAAAACCCACCCAACGGGGGTGTTTCAAAGTTAGGATTTCCAGTTCAGTGTTTCTTTCATTATCTGGGGGATGGGGGAGGGAAGGAATGAGGAGTGCTGACCCCAAACTTCAGAGTTGGAAAACCCTGGGTCCAAATGCCCTCTTTGTTACTTCCTGGCTAAGCCTGTGGTCTTGTCAAAAAATGGTGGTATCCTGCCTTCCTCCCAGGGTGGTGAGTGAAGGTATAACAAGTCAGTGGTTAAAGTGATACTCGGGGAAGATACACAGGGCAGAAGGGGATGGGGTCCTGGGCTGGAGGAAGGAGATGGGGAGGATGGGGGAGCCCCCCTCCCCATGCCTCTCCCTCTGCCTTCTCCCTTTTATTATCTCTGCCCCTTCTCTTTGTAGGCAACTGGAATTATTTTGGCTGGGGTGAGCAGCAGAGTAAGTACTCAACTTGATGTTCTGGGAGGCCATGGGGAGGTGGACACCTCGGCGACCCTGAGGCCCCCGCCCCATTGCTCAGGGAAATGGGGAGCCTGTGGCTGGCACATTGGGGCCAGAGGACTGGCAAGACCCCTCTTGTGCCCTCCTGCCCCCTGATCACTAACATCTGTTTGAGGGTCCTGCTCTGTCTGGTGGGGAGTGGGTAACGTGACTCTGGGTGGGAGGATTCAGCTGGGAGGAGTGGGCATATAGACAGGAAACCTGCCTGTCTCCAGCTGGGCACTGTGAGCCCCCCACCCCCTTGCTCCCCTTGTATAACCTTATCTCCTCTCCTGTGATTCCTTCCTCTTTTTATCTCCCCATCTTCCTCCTCTACCTGGAGCCCTCCTCCAGCCCCAATGTCACTCAGAGGCTGGTGGGCAGGGAGGGAAGAGGGTCTCAGACAGAGCAGCTGAGCAGAGACCCCCCAGACAGATATCACTCTGGAGACCTCAGCTCCCAAAGCCCCCCCAACACACACACACTTCTTCCTCCAATTTGCCCCCAGGGGAAAGAGACAAGCTACCTCCCCCCAAAATTGGATGACCATTTTTCTCCTTAAGGAATAGCTCCCTTTTCCCCATGCCGTTTTCAGAGAAATCCAGTCCTTTAGTCTAAGCGTGAATCTATCTCCTAATCTCTACTCCATCAACTGGGGGGCCTTCCACCCCACCCCCATATCCTGATGGACAAGTTGCACCCCACCCTCCCTCCAGGAGCAGGAAAACTGTTTACAAATACAGTTGACCCTTGAACAACATGGGTTTGAACTGTGCGGGTCCACTTACATGTGGATTTCTTCAATAAATACTACTACGGGACTACATGATCCCTGGTTGGTTGAACCCATGGATACAGAATTGTGGATACGGAGGGCCAATTATAAAATCACATATGGGTTTTCGACTGCACGGAGGGTTGGCGTCCCTAACCCTTGCATTGTTCAAGGGTCAACTGTAGTTTGATCCAAAAGAATTTGTCAAAAACAAGTCAATCGGAAGCAAAGTTAGCCAAAATAATCATTTGGCAGACAGCTAGGCTTGATCAAAACCAGTTTGCGGGCTTCCCTGGTGGCGCAGTTGTTGGGAGTCAGCCTGCCGATGCAGGGGACGCGGGTTCGCGCCCTGGTCCGGGAAGATCCCACATGCCGCGGAGCGGCTGGGCCCGTGAGCCATGGCCGCTGAGCCTGCGCGTCCGGAGCCTGTTGCTCCGCAACGGGAGAGGCCACAGCAGTGAGAGGCCCGTGTACCGCAAAAAACAAAACAAAACAAAACAGTTTGCCACAAATAAACAATACAGTAAAAAAAAAAAAAAAAAAGACATTTTGGATTAAAACCAGTTTAGCAAAAGCTGAGAATTGGGTGAAGAAGAGCAAAGACAATTAGGCCCAAAGCAGGCCATTTTGTCAAAACAAACGTGGCTGAAAATGCCTTATCCAGAAGCAGGCGATTTGGTCAAAAACTATTTGGTAAAAAGCAGAGTCTGCGTAAAAGCAGAAAGAATCCAAGAGAAAGCAATCTGCCCCTCAAAAACAGATAATTTGTCAGAGAAAATTAATTTGGTGAACAGGCACAGAGCCTCATGTGATTTGGTTGGAAACATCTCAGTCCGGTCAAGGGCGATACGGTAGGCTATAAACCCCAGTAATTGGGTAGAAAACAACTTGGTCAGAGGGGCAATTTGGTGACATTGACAAATCGTCCCCAGTTTCAGATCCCCCCACTTTAGGCCCTTTATGGCTTCACGGTTTCACCCTGACGCCCACAGATCTAAGTTGCGGAAATTCACAACTGCTTCTGCCCTTGATGCCAGCACTGTCAGCGCGCAGCGCATCAGAAGGTGGCCATATGGCAGGGACAGGATAAAAAGCTTGCAGGTCACAATGGCTCAAGTCAAATGAGAAACTAGGAAACCAGAGCTACTTTGGTAAGGCCGGCTTTGCTGGCTAAAAATGAATTTGAGGTTTTTCTGAAGGTAAAATAGGGAATGAATCAAATAGCTAGCTCTACATGAAGTATGAAATTAATTTTTTAACAGTTTACCACATTAAATTTTTTGACCTATTTTTTTAATATATAGAAATAGACTCTATGAGTGGGAAAAGAATTAGAAATTTAAAATAAAGCAAAAATATTGGGAAAAGAGCAAAAATACTTAAAGGCATAAAAGGTACAAGCCACCCCCTTGGTGTTTAAAATCACCAGTAAATTGATACCATGGCCAAGCATGCCGTGGGCCTCCTAATCGGCTGGTTAATTTAAGGGGCGCTCACTTCTCTTCAGCTCAACTGTTGTTTTCTAAATAAATTCAGTCTTTCCTGTTCCCACAACAATACAACGTCCTTTGAGACTGTTTTCTTTTTACTAAGAAAGAAAATCTGTTTCCCATTTACTAAGGAAAGCAAATCGAACTGAAACATCCTTTAATTCTTATGAAACACTTGGAGTTTGGCAACCCCTCCCTGTTCCATTAGAGCGATAGATTCTGGGCATGTGGTAGTCTTGCCAACCGAAGAATCTGATCTTTTTGAGGAAGACAGCACCTTGGTAGAGCCCCTTCTTTGTTCCTGCGCATGAGAGTTCAGGGCTGGGGTCCCCATCCTCGGATATTAAGGAATCTCTGAGGGTTAAAGGGCATTTATATTCTACCTTGTCCTCTTGATCCTCCAACTTCCCCATGAGTATCTGTGTGACTCCTGTTATGGGAAGCCTGATGGAAAAACCAATATTGTTTTCAGAGACCCTGGACTTTAGTCAAAGTCCATTTTCACATTTGAGCCAAAAGACACCTTCCAATTTGTCCCTGTCCTCCTCACGTTGTACCACCTACCATGGGCCCCGGACTCTAGGTCCAGTTTGACCCACATACAGCAAAGCAGGGTTTTCACTTCCCTTCTTCTTCTTTTTTTTTTAATAGATCTTTATTGGAGTATAATTACTTCACAATACTGTGTTAGTTTCTGTTGTACAACAAACTGAATCAGCCATATGCATACATATATCCCCATATTCCCTCCCTCTTGCATCTCCCTCCCACCCTCCCTATCCCACCCCTCTAGGTGGTCACAAAGCACCGAGCTCATCTCCCTGTCCTATGCGGCTGCTTCCCGCTAGCTATCTATTTTACATTTGGTAGTGTATATATGTCCATGCCACTCTCACTTCACCCCAGCTTCCTCCTCCCACCCCATGTCCTCAAGTCCATTCTCTATGTCTACATCTTTATTCCTGCCCTGTCACTAGGTTCATCAGTACCTTTTTTTTTTTTTAGATTCCATGTATATGCGTTAGCATACGGTATTTGTTTTTCTCTTTCTGACTTACTTCACTCTGTATGACAGACTCTAGGTCCATCCACCTCACTACAAATAATTTCGTTCCTTTTTATGGCAGAGTAATATTCCATTGTATATGTGTGCCACATCTTCTTTATCCATTCATCTGTCAATGGACATTTAGGTTGCTTCCATGTCCTGGCTATTGTAAATAGAGCTTCAATGAAGACTGTGGTACATGTCTCTTTCTGAATTATATGGTTTTCTCAGGGTATATGCCCAGTAGTCACCTCCCTTATTTGAAAGCCTATACCTCTGTTAAAATGACCCAAGATCCTTCATTCATTCTGGTAGATTCCTCTCCTTGGGTTAGCCATCAGTGAAGACCCCCTAAATCTGAGAGACTGTGTTGGCCTCCATTGCGTGCTCTCTCTCTCCCTCCCCTCCTCTCTCTTCCAGATGATGACCCTGACAGTGCAGTAGATGATCGTGACAGTGACTACCGCAGCGAGACAAGCAACAGCATCCCGCCACCCTATTACACTACGTCCCAGCCCAATGCCTCGGTCCACCAATATTCTGTCCGACCACCACCCCTGGGTTCCCGGGAATCCTACAGTGACTCCATGCACAGTTATGAGGAGTTCTCTGAGCCGCGGGCCCTCAGGTAGTCACAGTGGAGTGAAGGATTCGTGTGTGTGTGTGTGTGTGTGTGTGTGTGTGTGTCCACCTCTTATCTCCTGGAGGGGAGAGAGGAATAGGGGGTTGGAGGGAGCTGGGGGTGGAGGTAAGTGGGTTCTAGGAAAGCAGCATCTATACTTTCTTATAGGCAGTAAAACCTTTTCTTTATCCAAAATCTTGCAAGAAAACTCTCCAAGCTTGATTAAAGGGGGTCTGCTTTGGCGGAAGAAAGAGACGGAAGTCAGGAAGCCCCTGAGAGGTTCCCCTGAAATAGGCGGGCTCTTTGGCACTCCGCCTAAAAGCCCCTGGTCCCTTTGTACTCTCTAACTGTTCAGGGTAGGAGGGGAGAGGAGGAAGAGATGAGCGTTAATAGGGGTGGGAGGTGAGGCACAGTGATGTTGGAAAGACTCCCAGCAAGCAGCTGACTCGTGGTCCTAGAGTGGTCCTACCTAGCCCTCCTGGTGACCCCTGACTCTATGTTCCTGACCAGCAGGCATGGGCACAGTGAGTTGGGAGCTGCCCCTGATCAGTCCAGCCACCATCGCTACTCTTTTCAAAGTAGGTTGTCCCTAGACCTACCCCATAGGTGGGTCCCCTGGCTTTCAAGGGTGCAGTGTGTTGGTCCTTGAGCCTTTGAGACTGAAACTTGTGCCTGCTGCTGTCCCCCCCCCCGCCCCCCGCTCGCTGACCTGATCGCCCCAGTCCTGGTTTCCTAACAGAACAATAGCAAACATGATATTAAACAGGTTGGATATTTGTAAAGCACTTAGGGTGGTGCCTGAAAGTGCTACGTAGTGACTGTTAGATAAACAGCACAAATAATAGTATTCAGAGCTAACTATGTGCCCAGCTCTGGTCCAGTGTCTTCCCTTCATCATCTCATTTCATTCTCTGGTTGGGAATATTATTGGTTCCATTTGACAGATGGGGAATCAAGGCACAGAGTGGTTAAGTCACTTGTCTGAGGTCACACAGCTGGTAAATCATCATAAGGACTAGTGTTTATGGTGAACCCACTGGGTGGAGAGCAGTGGCCTGGTGAATTTTTTTTTTTGATTGTTTTGATTTTTGGCTGCGCTGGGTCTTCGTTGCTGCGCGCGGGCTTTCTCTAGTTTCAGCGAGAAGGTACGGGGGCTACTCTTCATGGTGGTGCCCGGGCTTCTCATTGCGGTGGCTTCTCTTGTTGCAGAGCACAGGCTCTAGGCGCGCGGGCTTCAGTAATTGTGGCTCATGGGCTTTAGAGCGCAGGCTCAGTAGTTGTGGCGCACGGGCTTAGTTGCTCCACGGCATGCGGGATCTTCCCCGACCAGGGATTGAACTCGTGTCCTCTGCATTGGCAGGCAGATTCTTAACCACTGCGCCACCAGCGAAGCCCCACCTAGTGGATTTTTGGTCATGGGTCTTCTTGCAAAATGTTTGCTCCCCAAAGAATACATTTCCTCCATTAAAGGATGAGCGGGATGAAAATTTTCAGTGCTCTTTACTCCCTTGATGTTGAACCTATACTTCTATTAATATGACCCCCCAAATCTCTTTAAGATATTAGGCTCAGTTCACACGTACACCAGGGCCTCTATTTGTGTGAAACCTTGATATACCAGAGTTGGAGGTTAACCCTATAACTTAGGTCCAGGACTAGGCTGGGGCGAGTGTGGTATGCTTGAAGTTGCCTCAAGTACAAAACTTAAGAGGGTGCCAAGAAACTCAGTCCTCCAGATAAATAATATATTAATGTAATATTTTTAAAAATCAAAATGGATGCCAAAAACATCCATGAAAAAAATGTCACCAAAATGTTCCTTTGTAAGAGTAGATTTTCTTGTATGTAAGTTATACTTCAATGAAATTTCTAAAAATCCATGATTAGGAAAATATACAAATTTAAGTTAAAACATGATCTGACTCTGCACTTGCAGGACTCAGCCTCACTTACCTCATTCTGATCCTGGTCCTGCTATATCTAGTCTATAAGCAAGAAAAATAATGATGGTTCATTGAGCGCTTACTATGTGCTAGGTATTCTAATGAGTCCCAAATAATGTGCTTATTCTTTACACCAATCTCATGAGGTGAGAATTTACTTCTTCATCTCCCCGTGGTTTTGTAGATAAGGAAAATGAGGCAGAGAGATTAAGTTACTTTCCTGAGGTCACACAGCTAGTAAGTGGCTGAGCTAGAATTAAACCTTGTCAAGCAGGCTTCTGAGTCCACAGCCATGACGCCACACTGCCTCCCAGCCCTATAAAAAGGCACCTGGGAACCTGCAAAGTTAGCCTCCCAAGGTCCTACAGCTGGACGAAAGTGATGTTCCCTCTACATCATCAGCAGGGACTTCAACCAAGGAGATTGTCCATTCTCTGTGGTCCCAGCAGCATCTCAGAATCACCCCCGTGTCACCCCACATTCAAAAATTCAGGGGCAAACTCGCTATTAAACATAGCTATCCAGGCTCCCGAATTGCAGGCCTTCTCCAATTCTTGACGAAGAGATCAATTACGCAAACAAGTGTTTGTATCTGGTTGAGATCTGGAGAAACCCTCAGAAGCGCTTTATTTCTAGTGCAGTAAGAAAAGAAATTTTAAATGGTGTATCTTTGTACCATCGAGGTAAATGAGCTTTCAGAGCTGTGCTGTCCAACATGGTAGCCCCATGGGGCATTTTAAAGTTAAATTTAAAATAATTAAAATAAATAAAATAAAATTTCAGTCCCTCCATCTTACTGGACACTTGTGCTCAGGAATCATGCACATGTGGCTGGTGGCTACTACGTTAGATGATGAGGACAGAAAACATTTCCATTTGCTGTGGAGAGTTTGGGTAAAACACAATTTGAAGAAAACCTTCATAAGCTCCCTACTCAGTCTTTACCATCATCCAATATAATATTTTTTGGCAGGTATTTGAACGACTTTTATTTTGAATTTTCCTATGTTTTGTATATACCAGAGAAAGTTTGGATAGTTTATAGATGGAATGTTTTAGCAGGAACTTTTTTTAAAAGGTTGAGCATTTTGGATGCAACTAGAGATTATCATATTAAGTGAAATAAGTCAGAAAGAGAAAGACAAATATCATATGATATTACTTATATGTGGAATCTAAAATATGACACCAATGAACTTATCTACGAAACAGAAACAGACTCGCGGACATGGAAAACAGACTTGTCGTTGCCAAGGGGGAGAGGGTTGGGGGAGGGATGGAGTGGGAGGTGGGGATTAGCAGCTGTAAACTATTATGTATAGACTGGGTAAACAAGGTCCTACCCTATAGCACAGAGAACTATATCCAATATCTTATGATAAACCGCAATGGAAAAGAATATTTTTAAAAAGAAGGTATAGGGGCTTTCCTGGTGGTCCAGTGAGTGGTTAAGATTCCACGCTTCCAATGCAGGGGGGCGTGGGTTTGATCCCTGGTCGGGGAACTAAGACCTCTCGTGCTGCACGGTGCGGGCGAAAAAATAAATCGATAAGAAAGAAGAATATGTGTGCAGTATAACTGAATCACTTTGCTGTACAGCAGAAATGAACACCACATCGTAAACCAACTATACTTCAAAAAAAGAAAAAAAATTGAGCATTTAGTCTAGCCTCTTTATTTTTTAGGTCCAAGGAAGTGAAATGCCATACTCAAGGTAAAACATTTAGTGGCATAGGGGGGAGTAGAATTAGTCTTACCCTGGATCTATTCTAGCATTCTTCATTCAACTCCTTTGTGCTTGCGCTATCCTGAAAGCAAAGAACTAGATCCCTTTCCATTTGTATTCATGACTTCCTTATTCAAACTATCTTCAGAAGCACTCCTGTCTCCCTAACAGTTTCTCCTACCATTTTGGCGACTGCTACAATGTGTGAAGCATCATTCATTTGCACGTTCAAGGTGGCTCAGACTTAAGCAATTATTGGAACAAAGTTTCAATGCACTGGAAACAGTTGAAAGGAGAGTAAGACATCAAATATTAAGAAAATATTAACTCTTTTAGTAGATGGAAAAGTCTTCTCTCTCCGAGAAGAAAAGCAGAAGAGTGCCCATCTTACAGATAGGGAAACTGAGGCTTAAAAAGTGGGAGTGAGATGCTTGAGTCTCAGAGCAGGATGTGCACAGAGCTGGTCTCAGATTGGCTCCCATCCTGTGTGCCTGGCCATGTCTTGTCCTTCTCTGGCTTTGGGTGTGTCTGTCTGTCCTGGGGGCAGTCTATTGTAAGCATTCCTGGGATGGAATGGGGGAGTGGAAAAGGAGGAGAACTCTCCACTCTCACCATGAACAAGTCATACGGTGGGGAGGGGATGCAGAGGCAGAGTTCCCCTGAAAGTGACTCAAGCCACCATCCCAGGCCACCCTGGCCTTGCTGCCGAGCGCTGGATGATGCTGGGCCCCCAGAGGGACAGGCATTCCATCCCACAGGTCAGGATTTGACTGGAGGAGGGACACAGCTGGACACACTGGCAGAGGGGAAGGGCAGGGAGGGTTTCCTGGAGAAATGTGCCTGGGAGCCAACACTTGAAGGATAAATGAAGAGTCTTAGGAGAGGAACTCCAGGCAGAGAAGACAGCTCAGCTAAAGGCTGGAGAGGTGAACGGGGCCAGATCATGCAGGGAGGCCCTTGGTGGCTAACTCGAGGACATGGCATCCAGGGGAGGCATCTGGGGTCAGAGCTGTGTTGGACCCCAATGTCAGAGCTGTGGTGGGAGGAGTCTCGGGGTCCACTGGGTCCCATGCCTGACCACTGGGGCAGTTTACGTGGCACCCAGGGTCACAGATGGACACATCCAGGCTTGTGTGGAGATCCCAGTCCTAGGCTGCCCCCCTCACTTGGGACCCCAGAATGTGCTGGGGTGGACTTCAGGGGTATTCACCAGCAGAGGGAGTTTGGAGTCCTTTCCAGGCAAATAATACCTGCTGATCCCCCATCCCAGCTGTCTACAAGGACAGGCACTAAAAAGCAATCAACCATATACATAACGTAGCAAACAAGGACTAAAGGACTGTAGGAATCAAACCCCTGTTTGATTCCTACAGCGTCCCAGGGCCTGGCCAGGGAAGAGGGTCCCAGTCACTGAGAGTGGAGAAAGTAAGACAAGGAACGCTGTTTATTGAATGACTGAATGAGTGGTTAGAAGGGGGATGAGAGGTGGCCCATGTGTCATGCTGTCTGCCCTCACGCAGAGACAGATATTTCTTTCTGGTCATGTCAAGTGTGAACCAGGGCGCATATAAGGAGCATATAATGTGGGTGGGCGTGGGCTTGACCTGGCTGGAGGGTGGGGGAGACTCACTCAAAGAAGTGCTATTTCAGTGGGCACCAAAGGATTTTTCCAGATAAAGCAGGCAAGAAAGGATGTTCCTGGCAGAGAGCACAGCAAGTGCAAAGGCCCAGAGGTGGACACAATTTAGGGTGTTGGAGGGACAGCGAAGATGGATGCTAATGTAGTTGGAGCAGGGGGAGAGAAGGGAGAATGGAAAGAGATGGGGATGGAGACGTTGGAGGATTTGGGCCACACAGGGGTGCAGAGCACAGCACAGAATTTTATTTCAAGGGAGGCGTGGTAGGGTTTGGAACAGGGGAGGTCCATGTATGGGTTTATGATTCCAATAAGCCCCTTTGTGGGTTCTGTGGAAAAAGGTACTGTCCAGGAGAGAAGTGGATGTTGGGTAGGGCAGCATCTAGGGGAGATGGCGGAGCCTGGACTAGGGTGGGGCCCAGGGTGCAAGGAAGTGGATGCACTGCACGTATGTTTAGAAGGTGGAGCTGAAGGGACCCGCCGCAGGATCAGCTGTGAGTGGAGGCAGGGAGGCCCAGGTCCCTGATGAACGGAGGGGGCTTGGCAGTGGGAGGACCAGGTTGAGGCAGAGGGTAGGGGGTACATCAAGAGACAGGGGCTACTATGTTTGTTTCAGGAGCGCTAGGTCTCCAAGGGGGCTGTGGCAGGGACACTGATTCGGGGTCCCAAACATGGGGGTGAAGGTTTTGCAGCCTCCACAGTGCATGGATAGGAGTGGTGCACAGTAGGTCACGGATGATCACCAATGTCACTGATCTGATTTTATTGCCTGCCCCCCAAGATGGTAAATGCCCCAAGAACAGGTGTTTTTGTCTTTTGTTCACGGCTGTGTTTCCCTGGCAACCAGAGGAGCTCCACCAATGCTGGGAATCCAGGGAATGACCAATCCAGGGAATGACTGGGTGATGGAACCTATATGACCGGGGCTGGGATGGGCAGTGGGTCTGTGCCCCAGCCCCTGAGCCCTTGGCCCGTTCCTGTAGCCCCACAGGCAGCAGCCGTTACGCCTCCTCAGGGGAGCTGAGTCAGGGCAGTTCGCAGCTGAGCGAGGACTTTGACCCGGATGAACAGAGCCTACGGGGCTCTGAGCTGGAAGACGAGCGGGACCGGGACTCCTACCACTCCTGCCACAGCTCAGTCAGCTACCATAAGGATTCGCCACGCTGGGACCAGGATGAAGATGAGCTGGATGAGGAGCTGGACGAAGAGCTGGATGAAGACCTGGAGGACTTCTTGGAGGAGGAGGAGCTGCCTGAGGACGAGGAAGAGCTAGAGGACGAGGAGGAGGTGCCGGATGACATCCAAGGCTACACTGAGCGCGAGGAGGTGGCCGTGGCCGAGCCCAAGGACTTCAAGCGTGTCAGCCTTCCACCCGCCACCCCCAAGAAGGAGGACAAGGCCCCAGCCGTGCCCACCGAGGTCCCCGACGTAGCCAAGGTGGCCCCTGAGCCAGCCGCCCCTGAGGAGGCACCTGCAGCTGAGCAGGAGCCTCAGCCTGAGCCCCCCAGGGCTGAGGAGAGGTAACGGGAAGGTGTTGAGGGCCTGTCACAAGGTCACAGGGTCAGTGGTGCCATGATGGGGTCAGTGTAGACCTGGGGAATTGGGGGGAGAGGTTGTCACAGGGTCCTGGGTTTATTGAAGGGATCGGGATGCGTCTAGGAGGTCAGAAGTGGCTCAGTGGGGTCAGAGGGGGTCAAGCAGGGTCATGAAGGAGTCTTAGAGGTTGTGAGGGGCTGGAGGGTTTGCCAGGGTTGGAGAGGTCACAAAAGCATCAGAAGAGTCCTCGGATAGGGTTGCAAAGTTGCAGAGGGGCCAGGAAGGTGGCAAAGGGACCCAGGAGACCTGAAGGTGTCAGAGACGTGATGGGCATGTGGGAAGGGGGGGGAGGATCACTGAGGCTGGTCAGAGGGGTCACAGGTGGGTCATTGTGTCTTCGAAGTGCCAAGGAGGCCATGGAGGGCCCAGCATCGCTCGGAGGGTGGAGGGTGGAGGGAGTGCTGGCCCCGGAGCCTCATAAAACCCGTTGCCTCACTTTCAGGCCACGAGAAGATGAGGAAGGCCAACAGGGTCAGGACTCCATGTCTAGGGCCAAGGCCAACTGGCTGCGAGCCTTCAACAAAGTGCGGCTGCAGCTGCAGGAGGTGAGTGAAAGCAGCAGTGTGCTCACCCCCAGCCTGGCCGCGCCCAGTGCCCCACCCACCCTCATTTCCCCACTCCTTCCATGGCCCAACCCACTCTGGTCCTTTCCCTGGCCCTGCCCACACTAGCCCATGCCACTCATGAGCCACCTGGCCACGCCCACTTTGCCACCCCACCCACCACCATGCCTCCATACATCCTGGTTCTTCTATGGCTCCGCCCACTCCAACCTGTTCCCATCCGTGCCCAGCCTGGTCCTTCCTTAGCCCCACCCACTCTTTCCCTGGCCCCAGCCCCGCCATTGCTGGCCCAACCCCTGCCCAATCTGACTCCTCCCTGGCCCTACCCATGCTTGCCTACTCTCCCGTGCAACCAGCTGGCCCCACCAAGGTCTAGTCCAGCCTCCCCCAGGATAGCCTGGGATTTCTAAGTGGGCAAGAAGGAGAGGCGAACTGGAACCTAGAGCTGAAATTAAGCTGAGGTCATGGCTATGGCCAAGTTCAGTGGCCAGGTTCATGGATAGGGATAGAGGTTAGTGATAGGGTTATAGGTCAGGGTTAGGGCAGCAGTCAAAATCAGAGTTCAGGGTTAGACTTCGTGATAGAGGAAGAAGTCAGTGCTTGGGCTCACAATGGGTGTCAGAGTTGGGGTTTGGGAAAGGTCTGGGATCTGGTCAGTATTGCAGAAGAAATTCGGTGAAAAATAGAATTAATGTCAGAGTCAGGATGACTGTTCAGATGGGCAGCAGGAATGAGGCCGTTCATTCATTCCTTCATTCACTCAACCTGCTCTGGGCTGGACACCAAGCAGTGTTATTATCCGGGGTGACCTTCCAAACTGGGGTGAGGCTGGCAGGAGGAGATCCTAAACAGACTTCCAAAGTCTTAGACCATCAATTATCAGAGCCACAAAAGTTTCAAATCAAATTTCTTATCAGCTGTACAGTAGAATTTTCTTTTACTATACAGTCTCATGTTTCTAAATTCAAACAGTAGAAGAAAATATACTGTGAAAAATCTATTGAATAACTTTCACTAAGTCAACAAATTAAATGCAAAAGACAGCAACTACCCTTGTAATGGAACTAGCGATATGACAAGAGAAATAAACATGAGTAGGATCTCTGGGTTTCATAGAGGGGGCATAAAACTAATCCAAGGCAATCAGGAAGACTCACTGGAGGAGGTGACACTTAAAGTGAAGTGATATCCAAAATACTTAAACAATATTTCAGAAGAAGGTGTCAGACCCTTCTCCCTGTCCCCCCCACCACCGTGCCACCCTTTAGTTGCATGGTAGGGGGTGTTGACTCTGGGTCCACACTGAGACCTGAATGATAGATGGAGGCTGGTCGGGTGCAGAAGGTGGGAGAGCATATATACAGGTGGCACCGCTCGGGCAAAGGTCCTGGGGCATGAGATCAGATAATCAGGTGAGGCAGGGGGAGTTTAGTGAGTGATAGGATCTCATGAGTATTGAGCCAGCCCCTTAGAATCGCAGGACTATAGAGCACGAGCTCTTGTTCGAGATGACGCTAACGAATCCCCAATTTTGACAGACAAGGAGACTAAAGTTCACTGAGGTTGGCGTCAGAGAGTATCTCCTTTCTTCTCATTTTACAGATGGACAAACTGAGGCCCAGAAAAAGCCAGTGGGCTCCCTAAGGACACACAGTGAGGACTAGGACCCAGGCCTCCTGTCTCCCAACCCAAAGGGGAGACAGTTGTGGGTGTGGTACATGTGCTGCCCTGGGAAGGGGCAGCCACACTGACCTTATCCATCTTCTGTCCTGCAGGCCCGGGGAGAAGGAGAGATGTCCAAATCCCTGTGGTTCAAAGGCGGGTGAGTATCAGATCTTGGGGGTGAGGGAGAGGAAGTTTTGAACCCAGAGCCTGAGGCTGGTTTGCACCATAACCTCAGCCCAGCCAGGGCAGGGAGAGGTTCCATTTAGACAGGGAACAGATTGCACGTGAGTGAAATAATGTAGCCACTGTAATAAGGCACTCATGACCAGAAGGAGCCAAAGATAGTAACACATTGAATCCTCACCACAAACCCATGGGGGGCCCACTACCCCTATTTTCCAGATGGAGAAACAGTCCAGAGAGGCCTTGCTCAAGCCACTCATATAATTCAAGAACATTTCCCCCTAGAAATAAATGTAAGGTAAAGAAGAAACCCATTTCCTGCACGATACATCTGCAACCCTGGAGTGAATTTTTTGCTTTGATTCTGCTTTTATATTTCTCAGATTATTGCTACAGTTGCTGGCTGTTTCATAACGATAGTTGTTGGTCTTACGTGGAGCATTTGTCATATCTAATTTCTTAAGTTACTGCTTTTCCAGGGTGTTTTTTCAGCACTTGTGTAGTGAGGTGAGAGGATGCAAAAGATATTTGTAAATTACACTAAGGTTTTAAATAACAGCTGGAGAGTGACTGCCTTCCCTTGTACATCCTTTTCAAACAGAGGCAGGGACACAGGAGCTGTGACTCCCAGACGGGCAAGTGTCCTGTGTGGGGAGCCCTGGAAGTGGGGTCTGAGATGGGGGCTCCTGTGTGCATGATTTATACAGGAAGCCTGTGAGGGCTTCCCTGGTGGTGCAGTGGTTAAGAATCCGCCTGCCAATGCAGGGGACACGGGTTCAAGCCCTGGTCCAGGAAGATCCCACAGGCCGCGGAGCAACTAAGCCCATGCGCCACAACTACTGAAACGCACGTGCCTAGAGCCCATGCTCCACAACAAGAGAAGCCACCACAGTGAGAAGCCTGCGGACCACAACAAAGAGTAGCCCCCGTTCGCCGCAACTAGAGAAAGCCCATGCACAGCAACGAAGACCCAATGCAGCCAAAAATAAATAAATAAACTTATAGGGCTTCCCTGGTGGCGCAGTGGTTGAGAATCTGCCTGCTAATGCAGGGGACACAGGTTTGAGCCCTGGTCTGGGAGGACCCCACACGCCTCAGAGCAACTTGGCCCGTGAGCCACAACTACTGAGCCTGCGCATCTGGAGCCCGTGCTCCGCAACAAGAGAGGCCACGATAGTGAGAGGCCCGTGCACCGCGATGAAGAGCGGCCCCCGCTTGCCACAACTGGAGAAGGCCCTCGCACAGAAACGAAGACCCAACACAGCAAAAATAAATAAATTAATTAATAAACTCCTACCCCCAACATCATAAATAAATAAATAAATAAACTTATAAAAAAGAAAAGAAAAGCCTGTGAGGCAGGCGGGACCAGGTAGGAGAAACAGCCAAGCAGAGACGTAGTTCAGGAGTCACCAAGCCTGTAGTTCAGGAATCACCAAGCCTCTGCCTGATCCTACAGGGGGCACTGGAGCATGAATAACACCCCAGGGCTTATCAGAGTCACTGGCTGCCAGGCATCACTCTCATTGGCCAATGAGAACTTTCTGGAGAGGAGCCACACCTGAACACTCTCTGGGAACACCTGCACCTCTCAGTAAAGTAGATGTGGACAGACCACCGCAGCATCTGCCACAGCCCTCCTTCTGATTAGCCAGCTCCGGCAGAGCTGCCAAGAGGCAACAGCACACATACAATTTCCAGTTCCCTCTTTCTCATGGGCTTTGAAATCACTTCTTCCAGGATAGACTTTAAATATACGCAAATATTTCCAATTTTGAGCATAAAGAAAGATTTCGTTGATATTTTATCATATTATTTAGATTTGCCTTCATTCAAATGTTTGCTAAACGTGGGCAACTGTATCATCTCCCCATTTCTCAGATGAGGAAGTTGAGGCCCAGTGTCTTCATTTCTTAGAGCTGCCATAACAAACTATCACAAACGGAGGGCTTAAAACAACAAAAATGTATCTTCTCGCAGTTCTTGGAGGCCAGAATTCCAACACCAAGTGTTGGCAGGGCCACGCTCCCTCTGACTTCTGTAGGAGAGAATCCTTCCTTGCCTTTCTAGCGTCTGGTAGTTGCTGGCAATCCTTGGTATTCCTTGGATTGTAAACGAGTCAATCTCTGCCTCTACTATCATACCACTGTCTTCTCCCTGTGTGTCTCTCTTCTTATAAAGACACCACTCGTGTTGGATTAGGAGCCCATCCTACTCTAGTATGAGCTTGTCTTAACTAATTACATCTGCAATGACTCTATTTCCAAATAAGGTCACATTCTGAGGTACTGGGGGTTAGGACCTCCATGCATCTTTTCGGGGGACACAATTCAACTCTTAATACCTGGGGAGATCAGGGGTCCTGCCCAGGCCTCAGGAGATGTCTGCTGGAGGAAGGGGAACTTCCCTGGGCCCTTGACGTCCCTGGGTGTGTCTTGCAGCCCTGGTGGCGGTCTCATCATCATCGACAGCATGCCAGACATCCGCAAGAGGAAGCCTATCCCACTCGTGAGCGACCTGGTGAGCGCCTGTGCCCTCCCCTGCCCAGGCAGAGCAGCCCTGCCACAAGCAGTGCTCAACCTGTACAAACTGCCCATGGCAGGACTGGGGCTGGGGACTGGCAAGGCATTCTCTGGGACTAATGTGATCTAACTTCTACCCTGCGTGCTGCGCGGACACTTCAGGCCATGGTGAGTGATGGCGACCCAGGCCCTTGAATCTCCTCCCGAGACCTCTGACCCCGACTGGGATCTTCCAAGTGGTCCCCATCCCATGGGTTCTGGGGAGGGGACCTTGCCATGTCCAACAGTTCACGGGTCGGGAAGAGAGCAGGTGACTCCCCACCTTGGTTCATGGCCTGGCTGGTGGTTTTGCTCTGTGGCTGTTGACCATGGCCAAGTGCAGTTCCCCAGTCTGGTCCATGGTGGTGGGGAATGGGTGAGTCAGAGGTGTGGGGCTGCTCCCTTTCCAGAGTCTCTTCTAACCTGGAGCCTCTGTCATCTCCCAATTCTTTTCTGGTTCTGCTCCCGCTGCTGTGACCCGTTTCCTATTTGTGGCTGTGGCTTGAATCCGTGGCTGGCGGCCCCAAACCATGGCTGGGGATTCTGCTCGCGGTGACAACCCCCCGGGTGCCAATCGACCCCTCTGACTCCCTTGGTGACTTCCCTATTCCAGTCTCTGGTGCAGTCCAGAAAAGCAGGCATCACCTCGGCCTTGGCATCCAGCACTTTGAACAACGAAGAGCTGGTGCGTGGGGCACCTCCCCCTCCCCATCTTGGAGGGTGGGCGGGGCTGGGGGGCTCCTGGAGGAAAGGAAGCGGGTGGGGCAGAGACAGGCACTCCTCGCTTTCCAGAATTCCGACAACGCAGCCGCCAGCGAGCACAGTCTGTGCACAGGAACCCGTGGATTCCGACAGTGTGGGGCGGGGGACGGGGCGGGGGGGTGGGATGAGGGCGGGGCAAGCCAGTGCCCCCAGGTTAAGGCTCAACGCCCATGTCGCATGCCCTCCCTCCCCGCAGAAAAACCACGTTTACAAGAAGACCTTGCAAGCCTTAATCTACCCCATCTCGTGCACGACGCCGCACAACTTCGAGGTGTGGACGGCCACCACACCCACCTATTGCTACGAGTGTGAGGGGCTATTGTGGGGCATCGCGCGGCAGGGTATGCGCTGTACCGAGTGCGGTGTCAAGTGCCACGAGAAGTGCCAGGACCTGCTCAACGCAGACTGTCTGCAGCGTGAGTGCCGTGCTCCCGCTGGAGCGGAGACGGAGGGGCAGGACTGTTACTGGTTAGGGGGAGGGGCTCTGACGAGAAGGAGGGGGCGGGACAGGGGGCGGGGCCGTGGGACGGGATGGGAGCGACAGGAGGGGAAAGGAGAAGTGAGAGTGGTCCTAGAGGGGTGGGGCGGGACTCAGGGAGGAGCTAAACTGTTCAAGGGGCGGGCTTAATGGGAGGCAGCGGTTTCGACGGAGAAAAATAGGGTTAGGGTTAGGGTTAGTTCAGAGGCGAGAGGGGGCTCAAGCTGGGGAGAGGAGTCCGAGGAGGGGAGGGGCTTGGAGAGGGGAGGGTGTCGGAGGGGAAGGGGACTCACGCGGACTGGAGGGGCTAAGACAGGGGTGGGAACTTTAGGGGGAAAGGCCTGGTTGGGGGAGGATTCAGAGAGCAGGTAGGAGCTCTGGCAGCTCTAGCTTTGGGGGCGATGATTCACCTGAACCCCGTGTCCGTGACAGCAGATGAGGAAGCCCTGGAGTGGGAATCGGGGTTCTCGCTCCTGGCAGGGAGTGCTCTGTGTACAGTGACGGCTGTCTCTGTGCGCAGGGGCGGCGGAGAAGAGCTCCAAGCACGGGGCGGAGGACCGGACGCAGAACATCATCATGGTGCTCAAGGACCGCATGAAGATCCGGGAGCGCAACAAGCCCGAGATCTTCGAGCTCATCCAGGAGATCTTCGCGGTGACCAAGACCGCGCACACGCAGCAGATGAAGGCCGTCAAGCAGAGCGTGCTGGATGGAACGTCCAAGTGGTCGGCCAAGATCAGCATCACCGGTGAGGCCGCGGGGGGGAGGGGGAGGGACGGCCACGGGGGTCCCTTCTTCTCGGCCCCCTGTGCTCCCTCCCACGCCCCTTCCTTCCCTTTGCTGCACGTATTTGAGCGTCCCCCTGACTTTCTCATGTCGGTGTATATACGTTTGTGCCCACAGCCTGGGCATATATGCCTCCAAACGTGTTGCATGAAACTATCTGGGTGCATCTCGCTTGGTAGCCCCCAGAGCCAGACTTCAAGAACAGGAGTTGAGGGCACACAGTTTATCTGGGAAGTGGACCCAGGAAGCCCCCAGGGGTATTGGGAAGTGAGACCAGGAGGGAATAAGCCACCGAGCAGGCGAAGCAGTGGACACCTAGGACCACTGGGGGACATTATTGACCTCCCAGGGCTGAGAGGTCCTTCCCAGGGGTGGGGGCCTTGTGATGTTTATCCATTCCTCATCGTCATTGGGATTTCCCTGAAAACAGACTCCAAGATGAGGATTTCAGGGCAGATGGGTATCCAGGAGGTGGTCCCAGGGAGTGCCAGTGGGAGGTGGAGACATGAGTTTGAGAGCCGGGACGTAAAGAGCCCTGCGGAGGATGCCAATGAGTAGGTCATACTGTGGGCAACTGGGGGCTCAATCCTGCTGGGGACCTTAGGGGGACATTGTAGAGCACACACCTGAGTGTCCCACCCCAGGGGTGACCTTCATATTCTTCATTGGGTGAGGGTTCCCTGGATGTAAACTCTAGCAAGCCGAGCATGCCCAGTGGGTGTGTCCATGGGCTCCTGTGGCCAGAACAAAGCCCTCAGTCCTTGTCACAGGCGTTCCCTGTGGAGCCTGTGACAGTGTCTGTCCTCGGCATGCCTTGCTCCTTGAGCCCACATTTATATTTGTTTTGTGTGTCTTCCAGTGGTCTGTGCCCAGGGCTTGCAGGCAAAGGACAAGACAGGATCCAGTGACCCCTACGTCACCGTCCAGGTCGGGAAGACCAAGAAACGGACAAAAACCATCTATGGAAACCTGAACCCCGTGTGGGAGGAGAACTTCCACTTGTAAGTGTCTGGCTGGGCCCCCAGCCCCCTATATGGAGCTCCCTGTTGGAGCAGCTGAAGGGTGAGCTTCAAGACACCTGCCCTGGGACTTCCCTGGTGGTCCAGTGGTTAAGACTCCGTGCTCCCAATGCAGGGGGCCCGGGTTCCATCCCTGGTCAGGGAACTAGATCCCGCACGTGACACTAAAGATCCCGCACGCAGCAAAGAAGATCCTGCGTGCCGCAACCCGGCACAGACGAAAAAAAAAAAAAAAAGCTCCCTGTCCCAACCTCCTCTTCCCCCCTGCAGTGAATGTCACAACTCCTCGGACCGAATCAAGGTGCGTGTCTGGGATGAGGACGATGACATCAAATCTCGCGTGAAGCAGCGGTTCAAGAGGGAATCCGATGACTTCCTGGGGCAGACGATCATCGAGGTGCGGACACTCAGTGGCGAGATGGACGTGTGGTACAACCTGGGTGAGCAAGGGTGGGGTTCTGCAGGGGAGAGGGGAGGGGGTCCCGGGGAGCCAACCAAAGTGGGGAACCCAGCTGGAGGGGAGAGACAGTGTCAGCAGGAGTTAATCTAGGAGCCCAGTCTAACAGAGGAGGCAGAGTCTTGAGCCCAGTCTGATGGGGACAGGAAGCAGCAGGCTGAGATGGCGAGCAGAACCCAGGACTCTTATTTCGGTGTGGGAGAGTGAGGGAGGGACAGACTCTCCGTATCTCATTCTGACGGGGAAGGCAGGAAGCAAGGCCTGAGGATCCTAGTGTAAGGAGAGGGGCACAGACCCAGGAATCTAACCTAAGAAAGGAGATTGAACTTTGAGAAGCCAGTCTAAGGGAAGAGGTAGAGTTTGGGATCCCTAATCTGAGAGGGGGACCTACAGACTCAAGAGCCCTGTCTAAGAATGATGAGTAGAATCTGTGAGCCCAGTCTGAGGGCAGAGGAAGAACCCAGTCTGAGAGGGGTGAGCAGAGTCTAGGAACTTCTTGGTTTGGTTAGAGGACATCTAGATATCCTATTCTGATGGGGGAAGCAGGAAGCAAGACCTGGGAATCCTAGTCTGAGGAAAGAGGCACAGACCCAGGAATCCTGTCTAAGAAGATGGGTAGACTCCGGGGACCTTGATCTGATGGGGGAGGCAGAGTCTGGGAGCACAGCCTGGGGAAGAAGCAAGGCTCCTAGTCTAAAGAGGGAGATGCAGACCAAGGAAATTAATCTGAGTGAGGAAGGAAGGTCTGGGATCCTAGTGAGATGGGAGAGACAGGGCCTAAGAATTCTAGCCGAATGGGGGAGACACAAGTCTAGGAAGCCAATCTGAGGAGGAACACCTAGGTCTTAATTCAGGGAGTCTGACCGGGCTGCAGTTACGCGTATGTTAAAATAGTCCAGGGCTATATTGGGAAGTTCTGACACTGCCATCCCTTTCCGCCCTGCAGACAAGCGGACTGACAAATCTGCTGTGTCGGGTGCCATCCGGCTACACATCAGTGTGGAGATCAAAGGCGAGGAGAAGGTGGCCCCCTACCACGTCCAGTATACCTGTTTGCACGAGGTGAGGCCCACGGCTCCACCCTGCATTTGAAGTTCACCTTCGTCTGCCACGTTACCTCCACTCACCCTTCCTGCCTGCCCTACCTCCTCCTTCCTCTTTCTGACCACACCATTCACATTCCCCTGGGCCTCTGAGACTGTCCCCTATGCCATTTCTCTGTGCTCAGAAAACTCCTCCCCGTCAATCAGGGTCCAGCTTCAGGGCCCCCTCCTCTAGAAGCCCTCCGTGACCTCCAGGCAGACTCTCACGACAGAGATCCAGGTCTTCCAACTGTCCCAGCCCTGAACACTCAGGGTTAGGTTTTTGTGTGCCTGGGTTTGTCTCTTCCAGCTGCCTAGGGGTTCCTGGAGAGAACTCAGTATGTTGAATGAATAAGTGATTGGACGAATGAGTATTGAGTGAATAAAAGAATGGGTGGAAAGATGAAAGGATGGGTGGATGGATGTGTGCTTGATCTATTGGAAGTATAGATGAGTTGGATGCGTGAATTGGGGGTCGTTGGGTAGATGGATGGGTGAATAGATGGATGGACAGATAGATGAAGGATGGAAGGATGGATGGATGGATAAATTGATGGGTGGATAGATAGGTGATGGATGGATGGTTGAATGGGTTGATAAGTTAGATGGACAGATTAAGCTGCGGGTAGTAGATGGGATAGATGGGCATGTGGTTGAATTACTAGACAGAAGGATGAGTGGATAGGTGAATTTGGGGGTAGTTGGTATGGTGGGTAGGTAGGTTGGTGGATAGATGGATGGATGGAAGAAAGGGTGGGTGGATGGATGTATGGTTGAACCATCCACAGATGTATGGATGGGAGAATTTTGGAGTAGTTGGATAGGTGGATGGATGAGTAGATGCATGGACAGATGGATGATGGATGGGTGGATTGATGGTTCATTGGGTAGAAGGATGAATTATTGGATGGACAGGTGAAGTTGCGGGTAAATGTATGGGATGGATGGATGTGTGGTTGAATTACTGAAAGAATGGATAAAGTGAACAGGTGGATTTTTGGGTAGTTGGATTGATGGGTAAGGGAGTAGATGGTTAGAGGGATGGGTGGGTAGATGGGTGGATGGACAGATGGATGGATGGATGGGTGTGTAGTTGAACTATTGGGAGGATGGATGAGGGATAGCTGAAATTTGGGGTACTTGGATGGATGGATGGGTGGTGGACGGCTGAAAGGGTAGATGAATGAATTAATGAATAAACAGATAGATGGATGATGTAAGCCCTATACTTGGGATCTCTGACCCCCGGTGTCCCTTTGCACTCTCTATGACACCTTCTCCCTTGTGGTGGCAGAACCTGTTCCACTTCGTGACAGACGTACAGAACAACGGGGTCGTGAAGATCCCAGATGCCAAGGGTGACGACGCCTGGAAGGTTTACTACGATGAGACAGCCCAGGAGATTGTGGACGAGTTTGCCATGCGCTATGGCGTCGAGTCCATCTACCAAGCCATGACGTAAGGCTGCAGGCTGTGGTGGACGTGAGGATGAGGTGCAGGAAACTGGGGGGAGGGGTGGTTACCAAGTGGACACTGGCAGATCTGGGGTGGAAGGGATTCTTGGGAGGAGGAGCCAGGGAGGAAGTGAGTGTGGTGGGGGTTATGTAATTTCCCTGGAGGTTAGACAAGTGCCATTGCTGGGGGCCAGAGTGACAAGGATGAGAGCTGGAGATAAGAGGCAGAGATAGGGCAATTCAGAGAGGAGACAAACTCAGAGGACAGAATCAAGAAGAGGAAAAGGGGACAGTTTGGGGGGTTGTGAGGGCTGTCTTAGAGGCATTCTGGGGGCTGGACACCAGACCCAGTACTTCCCATTCCCTCCTACCAGCCACTTTGCCTGCCTCTCCTCCAAGTACATGTGTCCTGGGGTGCCTGCCGTCATGAGCACCCTGCTTGCCAACATCAACGCCTATTACGCGCACACCACCGCCTCCACCAACGTGTCTGCCTCTGACCGCTTCGCAGCCTCCAACTTTGGGGTCAGTCCCAGGGGCAGGGGCCTGGAGATGAGGGAGAGCTTGACCCTGTGCTGGTCACACCTCGTGTGATTTCCAGATCCCCAATCTGGACCTGACTTGCTGTGTGACACTGCACCAGTCACTTCCCCTCTCTGAGCCTCATTTTACCCCTCTGTTGAATGGATGTTATGAGGGGTCAGTTCAACAACGGATGGGGTACACTTAACGTATAGCAACCACTTAGCCAATGTGGCGGCCACCCTTAGCTGCTACACTTGATCCCCAAGTCCCTGCTTTCATCCAACCTTCTCCTCCTCCTCTGCCTCCTCAGAAAGAACGCTTTGTGAAGCTCTTGGACCAGCTGCATAACTCCTTGCGGATCGACCTCTCCATGTATCGGGTGAGAAGAGCATTAATGATGATTTGCTCACCCCATGCATGTGTGTGCCTGGGGGGGACAGCTGCCACCAGGCATGCACATGGGAGGACCCATCTTAACATGTAGAATGTGTTCCTCTGACACATGTACACATATGTGGGCAGCACCTGCCCAAAAAGATTGGTGCATCCAAGCAGACACCCCAAGTTACTTCAAGGTGTTCTCAGGACCCCTAACACACCTCCTGAAACTTGGAGGCTCTTGTGTCTCCCCTAAAACGCTGTCTCCCATCATCCCCTGACCTTCTTCCATAACCCCACCTCTCTTCTCCCTTCCATAGAATAACTTCCCAGCCAGCAGCCCGGAGAGACTCCAGGACCTCAAATCCACAGTGGATCTTCTCACCAGCATCACCTTCTTTCGGATGAAGGTTGGAAAGGGGACCCAGTTCCATTAACTCTCCAAGGAGTATACTCCAGGACTGTTAGCTCCTAAATGAGTAACATTTCTCCTGGAAAGCAGTGCCCTTTCTCAGTGACCCTCTGCTTTCACATTGCTACAACATTTCCTTAAAACCAGCTCCACTTGTAGTCACTTCCTGGGTACCTCCTGTCCCAACTGTGTACACCCATGTCCATCTCACTTCCTCCTGCCAGGTGCAAGAACTGCAGAGCCCACCCCGAGCCAGCCAGGTGGTGAAGGACTGTGTGAAAGCCTGCCTCAACTCCACTTATGAATACATCTTCAACAATTGTCATGAACTCTACAGTCGAGAGTACCAGACTGACCCGGTGAGGACCCCAGATGAGGCAGAAGGGACTAGGGGACTCTAACCAGACCCTGGTCCAAGTCCCAGATCTGCCCCTTCCCAAGTGATTTAACCATTCTGGGCCTCAGTATCTCCCCCTGTAAAATGGGGTCATAAACCCACATCTCAGGATTAAGGAGGAGATTCAATGAGATACAAGCTTCAGTTAAGTGCTTAGCACCTGGTACACAGTAGGAGCTCAATAAATTTGGTTTTACTTAAACTTAGTTGAGTCCGGCATTATACAATGTGCCTAGAATAGAGTCCCAGTTCAATAAATATTGAGTTGAATTGAATTTCTTCAGTTCAGTCTTGAACTCAATTTATTTGAGATCTTTCAACACGTTGTTTACACATATAATGTCCCAGGATTGTCAGTAAGGTTTCCAGGACCTTATACTCTATTAGGAGGGAAAAATGTATAAATTGGGAATTTACAACCTGGGGTGATCAGCACTGGGATGGAGGAATTGCAAGAGGCTGTGGGAGCTGAGCCCCTTCCTCAGCTTGGGCTTCAGATAGGAGATAACACATAAGCTGAACTCAGTTCAATTTTATTTCATTCTGTTCAGTTACATTCAGTTGAGTTGAAATCAAATCGCTCTTAACTGAACTGGGTTGAGATGAAGCAGATTAAATTGGGCTGGGTTTAGTTCAACTATGATCAGTTTAGATCTATTTATTTCTGTTTGCTTGACTTAAGTTAAAATTGCTCTAGGCTAATTAGTGAGCATCACTGAGTTGGACTGAGTTGACTTTAACTGAGTAAAAATGTATTCATCTCCATTCAGTTTACTTGAATTAAAATTGTTCTTGACTGGGTTGAGTTGGCTTGAGTTAGGATGAGCTAGGTTGTTGGATTAGGTACCGTTGAGTTCAACTGAGCTTGGTTGAGTTGGACTTATTTCAGTTGAGTTTAACTCTTTTCATTTCCATTGATTAAAGCTGGATTGAGGTGGCCTGAGTATGTTAGGTTGAGATAAGTAGGTGGAGTTGGATTGGGTTGACTTGGGTTGAGTTGAATTAGATTACGTTGGGTTGGGTTGAGTTCAAGGTGATTTATTTCCGTTATTTTGATTTAGATCGATCTTGATCTTGAACAAGTTGATTAGGTTCAATCCAATTGGGTTCATTTGAGTTTAATTCAATCCAGTTACGTTTAATTCCACTAATTCAGTGTAATTGGCCCAGTTCCACTGAATTAACCCTGAAAACTGCCATCTGTTAAGCTAAGTGGTCCCGATTTGCATTCATTTCAGTTCTGTTTGGTTTAGCGGGCTTGAGTCTGTTCAACTAAATTCAGTTCCATTCAGTTTTATGAGTTGAGCCTAATTAAGCTTCGTTGAGCTGTATGGACATGAGCTCTGTTGGGGCCAGTTTATGTGAGTTTAGTTCCTTTTCACGCAGACCTCACACCTGAAACTTACATATGTCAATGGGGCCCTTCCTCACTAACCTCCTGGCCCTCGGTAACGAAATGTCTGAGCTCCCCACCCCTGGATCCTTTGTGGCCAACGTCCCCACTGTTCTTTCCAGGCCAAGAAGGGGGAAGTTCCCCCAGAGGAGCAGGGCCCCAGCATCAAGAACCTCGACTTCTGGTCCAAGCTGATCACTCTCATTGTGTCCATCATTGAGGAAGACAAGAATTCCTACACTCCCTGCCTCAACCAGTGAGTTCTGTGTCTGTGCGGTTAATTATCTGGAGGTCGTCGTGAATGCGTGTCACAGTTTTGTGTCTTGTGTGTAAAGGCAATCGTATCTAATTACATATGAAACGTTGTGTATGTGGGGGCAGTTGTGGGTGTGGTTGTGCATGGATGAAATATGGCATAATTGGCAAACAAACAAAACTGTGTGCATGTACACAGCCACTGGTCTAATCAGACAGGTATTTTGTATGTGTTGATTTGTGTAACTGTGCACATATGTATGTAATTTTATATGTGTCTGTAGGTTCGTAAATAACAATAGATCGTGTTGTTCAAGTATTTACTGTGTTAGATACTCTACTAAATGTTTTGCATGTACATCACGCTATCTCTTACATGTGTGCATATAATTTTGTGTATAGTTGTGGTTTATGGATTTAATCGTTATTTGTGTACAGTTGTGGAATGTACTTTAATGTGCAATGTGTGTATTGTGTGAATGTGTGCACAGTTTTGGTTTGTGGCTTCACATGTCTGTAGAATTTTCGCCTGTGTTAGCCGAATGAGCTATTGTGTTTTACTGCTCCCTGAGGTGAGCGCTAGAAAGGCTCCTGTCTCTGGGGTGCCAGCATCTCTTGGTTACTTAGATGTCGAGTTAAGATGAGGGATTTTGGATGGATGGACCAAATGATGGATGGATGAATGGAGATGTATGTATGTATGGATGGACAGGTGGATGAATGGATGGATGGATGAATAAGTGGATGGATGGATGGATAGATCGGTGGAAGGATGGGTGGGTGGATAAAGGAATGAATGCAGGGAGGGATGGATGGAGAGATGGACAGATGGGTGAATAGACAGATGGGTGGGTGAACGGATAGGTAGATAGATGGATGAATGGGTTAATGAGTGAATGGAGGGATGGGTAGGTGGAAGCTCAGAGAGAAGCAGGGCCCCAGTGCAGAGTCACTCAGCAAGTCAGTAGCTATGAATGAACTTGAATCCAGATCCCTTGTCCGTCCCGCACTACCCTCTGGGGCTGGGAAGGCCAAAGCATCCTGTACCATCTGGCTTCTGTCTGCCAAGGTTTCATACTTTCATGACCTTCACCAGGTTTCCCCAGGAATTGAACGTGGGTAAAATCAGCGCTGAAGTGATGTGGAATCTGTTTGCCCAGGATATGAAGTACGCAATGGAGGGTGAGTCCTCCCACCCCTGTATCTCCCAGCCTGGCTACAGCAGGTAGCTGTGCCTCAGTGTCCCCTCTAAGGCTGTGAGTGCCCTGGACCCTCATACCTGAGGTCAGACATCAGTGATGGCCAGAGTGGGCACTACCAAGACAGAGAGTGGCAGACCCTCCCGGCTAAGCTGCCCCCTTGCTTCCCCCACCAGAGCACGATAAGCATCGCCTATGCAAGAGTGCTGATTACATGAACCTCCACTTCAAGGTCAAATGGCTCTACAATGAGTATGTGACAGAGCTTCCTGCCTTTAAGGACCGAGTACCTGAGTATCCTGCGTAAGTCCTGTGCCCTGAACCCAAGCCAGAACTGTAGCGCTGACAGCTAGACTGAGGTCCAGGGTGGGAGGGTTGACCTCCTCAGAGTTCCCTGGGCATCAGGGGCACAGGTGGGGTACAAACCCAGTGTTCTCCATTCTCAGCCATTGGACTATGGGCAGTTAATGATCACATGTATCGGGAACCGTGCTGAGCAGTCCCACTTGTCTTTTCTCATTTAATCCTTTCACCAATTCTACGAGATGGGAGTGTTGTCCTTCCCACTTTGTGGATCAGGAAACAGAGGATAAAATGCTGAAGGATTTGCCCAAGGTGATGTCTAATTAGTGACGGAGCTGGGCTTCGAACTCGGGATGTCTGACTCTCGGGCTTTGTTGGAGAGTGGGATGACGATCACCATTGACCAAGGACCTACTGTGTGCTGTATCAGGACCTCAGAGAATAAACCCACTTGCCCAGGGGCAGTTTATCAACCAGGATTTCCACATGTCTTGGCCTTGCTCTGACAATAGTCACATCCTTCATTTCAAGGATGAAACAGCCAAGGCCTCGTGCAGGAGGGGAGCTGGGGAGCGGCCACCCAGGCCATAGCATGATCTTGAGCAGAGGGTTTGGGGGACAGGAGACGGCAGGGCCGCATACCTTCTCTCCATTCCAGGTGGTTTGAGCCCTTCGTCATCCAGTGGCTGGACGAGAATGAGGAAGTGTCCCGGGATTTCTTGCACGGAGCCCTGGAGCGAGACAAGAAGGACGGGGTAAGAAAACTGATCCACCACCAAGGTCCCAGTCTGCTCACAGCGGCCTCACCACTTCTGGGGTCCATTGGGATGCAATCTGGGGGCAAAAAATGCCCTTGAGATGAGGCCAGTCTCTGAAAGGTGCCAGCCATGTTTGTCTTGTTCACAGTGTTGACGGTCTTTTGTTCATCCAACAAACGAATGATGGTTTATCAAGCCCGACCCCTGCCCGCTGTGTACACCTCTAAGTCTTGGCTCTAAGTTCACCTTGCACACTGTCCATCCCATTATCATCCCAGGGCATTCTGGATCTCTCTGTGGAGAGCAAGAGGGTTGGGCTCTGGGAACTGTCTGGCTCTGACCTCTCTCCTCCCTCCTGTCCTCCCTCCCAATGCAGTTCCAACAGACTTCAGAGCATGCCCTGTTCTCTTGCTCCGTGGTGGATGTCTTCTCCCAGCTCAATCAGAGCTTTGAGATCATCAAGAAACTTGAGTGTCCTGACCCCCAGATCGTGGGTCACTACATGAGGCGCTTTGCCAAGGTTCGGGAGTGTGGATGGGGTCCAGGTGGGGGATGGAATAGGGTCAAAGTTGGAGTTGGAGTTGAGGTTAGGATTGAGGTCAGAGTCAGGGTTGATACTGAGGTTGGGACTGAGGTCAAGGTTGGGGTTGGTGCTATCACTGGTATTAAGGTAGGGGTTGAGGTCAGTGTTGGAGTTGGTCATGCCATAGTGATTGGAATTGTGGTTGAAGTTTTGAGGTTGGGATTTGAGGTTGAGGTTTGGGTTGAGGATAGGGCTGGTGATATCATTGAGATTGGAGTTGAAGTTGGGATCAGGGTTTGGGCTGAGGTTGAGTTTGAGGTTGGGATTGAGGTCAGGCTTGTGGTTAAAGCTGGAGTTGAATTTGGAGCTGGGGTCAGGCTTAGAGATGGGGTTGAGGTTGGGGTTAGTTTTAGGGTTACTATTAGGACTGAGATTCAATTGGGCATTGAGGTTGGAGTGAATGTTAGGATTTATGGAGAATGTGGGTAGGTGTTGGGGCGAGTTTGAAGGTTGGGACCATTGGCCTGGGATTGAGGTTCAGATGGGTTGACTTTAACCTGGGGTGAAGTTGAGGATTGCAGATAGGAATTGGGATTCCATTTGGGACTGAGTTATGCTTGTGTTTGGGGCTGGGTTAATGTGATTGTTGGTTGCTCTTGAACCCAGCTTAAAAAAGAGCTGGGTCTATGTAAAATAATCATCTTCATCTGGTGGTGTCTCCCGTTGGCCATGATGGTCATCCTGAGTGGAGAATTCACCCAGCCCCAGTGGTCCATCTTAGGTGCTAGTAGGAGTTTGGGTTCATCCCTGATCTCACTAGTGGCTCCTGATGGGCCCATCCAAGCCCAGCCCCTTGTCTCACCCACCCTCTGTGTCCCCCCAGACCATCAGTAATGTGCTCCTCCAGTATGCGGACATCATCTCCAAGGACTTCGCCTCCTACTGCTCCAAGGAGAAGGAGAAAGTGGTGACCTGCGGGGACCCCTGTCCTGTTTCCTCCTAACCCCATTCCATACCCCCAGAGGTCCATCCTTCCCTGGGCTCTGATACCTGTGTCTGCATGTGTGTCCAACTGTGTGTGTCTTTGTGTCAGACTGTGTGAGTCTGGGGGTATCTGGAGGCGAGGGGATGTGCCTTCATGTCATTGTCTGGTTGTTGTGAATGAAGCCTTCAGGGTGTATGCTTCGGGGTGTAAGCTCAAAACTTTGAGCTTACAAAGTTTTGAGCCCATGTAGAAGAATACTGGTATGTGACAAGAACTCCCCTTCCTGCTACTCCCAGAGGTCCAGCCCCTCTCCTGGACCCACCAGGTTCAGCCCACCCAGGGGGAGTCCTCCTTCCCCCTGTTGGTCCCCAGAGACACCCCCACCCAACACTCCCAGAAATCTGATCCCAAATGCTGTCTTCCATTCTCAGATGACCCTATGGGACCCCAGCTTCCTCCAGACCCAGACCCTGTAACCGTCTGAGGTCCCTGGCCACGTGGGGGAGGGGAGGCTCTGGGGAGAGGTCCTGAGCACTGACTCCCTGTTCTGTCCCCATCCCTAGCCCTGCATCCTCATGAACAACACTCAGCAGCTGCGAGTTCAGCTAGAGAAGATGTTCGAAGCCATGGGAGGAAAGGAGGTGAGGCAGGGCCCCCGTGGGGTCATCATCATCCCCGTGTCCCTGCAGGCCCCAGAGCTTGTACCTGATGAATTCCACTTCAGCTACTCTGTCAGACCCAAACAAGCGGCTTAACTGTCTGGGCCTCAGTTTCCTCTCCAGCCCCTTGGGATCCCTTTCCCTGGGTTGGATGGGAAAATGCCCCATCCGTGTGGATGCCCTATTAACCTGACCTGATGTCCCTTCTCCCTCCTCAGCTGGATGCTGAGGCCAGTGACATCTTGAAGGAGCTACAGGTGAAACTCAACAACGTCTTAGATGAGCTCAGCCGGGTGTTTGCTACCAGGTGGGGGCATCTCCAGGGCTGGGAGCAGAAGGGAGGGGACAGCTCTCAGACCTCTGAGCCTGCGGCATCTGGAGACTCAGCAGATGTAGTGGCGAAGATCTCAGGCTAGGAGTTAGATGAAGTTGAATTCAATGCGGGCTTCACTGCTTACTAGCTGTGTGGCCTTGGGTGAGTTGCTTAACCTCTCTGAATCTTAGTTTACCCATCTGTAAAGTGGAGATGATGATAACAATAGTGCCTGAGTAGGACCGTGTGATGAAATAAACAACACAGGTAAATATCTTAGTCTGATGTCCATGTCTGCTATTAAATCCCGCCCTGGCTGTTATATGCCATGGCTCCCCGATGCTGGTGATAAAAGGTCCACAGATCAGCCTCATCCTGCCTTTCTTCCAGAGGCCAGGAGAGTCTGATCTGAGCTCCTCCTCTCTGTGTTCCCAGCTTCCAGCCACACATTGAAGATTGTGTCAAGCAAATGGGTGACATCCTTAGCCAGGTGAAAGGCACAGGCAATGTGCCAGCCAGTGCCTGCAGCAGTGTGGCCCAGGATGCCGACAATGTACTGCAACCCATCATGGACCTGCTGGACAGCAAGTGAGCCAGGCTAGGTGGACTGAGTCCACCAGGGAGGGCTCCGGGCTCGGGCCTCAGAAACGGGGGCTGGCATGGAAAGGACACTCAGGGCATGTTTGCTGGGGGATGGTTGAATGGTTTGGACGGGTGGGTGAGTGGAGGCATGAAGGGATAGAAAAATGGGTGGGTTAATGATTGGAAGGATTGGTGGGTAAGTATTTGTATGGGTGAATGGATGGTAAATGACATGAGGGATGGGTGGGCAGATGGATGTGTAGATTAAAAGATAAATGCTTAGAAACCTAGATGGAGGGTATATGGGTAAAAGGATGGTTGGATAGATGAATGGATGGATGGAGAGTTGGGTAAATATTTGGATGGATGAATAACTATTTGGAGGATGGGTGGATGGATGTCTGGGTGTGAGGATGGAAGAAAGGAAAGAAGGAAGGTAGGGAAAAGTGATGGAGGAAGAATTAAAGAAGGTTTCCGGAAGGATGGTTTGGTGGATGGGTGGGTCAGTTGTCGGAAGGATCATGGTGGATTGCCCTCTCTCAATCCCATACAGTCAATCATGAGCTCTTTGTTGCTTTCCCTCTCATGCCCTTCCTCTCCCTTCTGAGCGTGGCCTCAGCCCCCCCATAGTCCCTGGTCTCCAAGCTTCCTATTTCAGATCATCTCCCACTATGTTCTTTCAAACAGGAAAGTCTGGCTGTGTCTCTTCTCTCTTAAACACTCTCCCCACTGCCCTCATGCTAAGGCCCAGGCCTCCTTCCTAGACTTTGAGGCCCCTTCCAAGTCTAGCCCCTGCTCACCTGTCCAACCACCTTTCAATCTTCTCCCCATGCGTCATGCATCATAGCCCCATCAGACCACCCAGGGGTCCCTGTACAGGCTGTGTGCCCTCTTGCGTGCCCATGGAATGCCTTCCCACCTTGCCCATGTATTGAGGGGAAGGGGCTTCTCAGGTTAGGTCCATCTGGGCGCTCTCTCAGGCATGTCCCTTGCCCCCAGCCTGACTCTCTTTGCCAAAATCTGTGAGAAGACGGTGCTGAAGCGAGTGCTGAAGGAATTATGGAAGCTGGTCATGAACACCATGGAGAAGACCATCGTCCTGCCACCCCTCACTGACCAGACGGTGAGGCCCACAGGGGGCCAGAGGGGACACCTGGGCTTCCTCCTCTTTGGGAGCCCGGAGAGCTTGGCATCAAAGGCATTGGGGGCTTAGAGGTCATCCAGGCACAAGGGCCATCTGAGGGTATAGAAGCCACTGGAGGTCAGTAGGGCCATTCAAAATTCAGAGAGGTCACACATGGGTCAAGAGTCATCAAAGAGGTCATTTAAAGGTCAAGTAAAGAGATGTCTAGGGGACACAGCGGTCACATGTGGGTCACGAGATTATTCAAAGGTCAGAGATCACCCAGAAAACAGAGAGGTCAGCTTGGGGATCAAGGCCATCCATGGGTTACAGAGGTTATAGGGGCCAGTGGGTTCATCAGGGGGCTTTGGAGGTCAATCAAGAGACAAGGAGAGGAGATACCCAGATTTCAAAGATCAGAGACCAATAGAACAGAGAGCTCCATGAGGTCAACCAGAGGTTATAGAGAGCACCCAAGTTCGTAGAGGTCAAGCAGAGGTCAGTGGTCATCCAGAGACCAGGACCGTGCCTCTGGGACTCTTCTGGGAACAGCCCAGAGATGGTGATCTGCGGGGTTGGCGGGTGGGCGGGGGCGGGGGGGGGGGGGGGGGGGGGGGGGATGGGGGTGGGGGGGTAAGGGTGGGGTGGGGGTGGGGGTGGGGTGGGGGTGGGGGAGGGCGACATCTTCAGAGGGGTGTGGCTGGGCGTGGGTTCCAGCGGGGAGGTGTCAGTGGCCTGAGGACAGTGATGGCATGCGGTTGATGGCACAACACATAATGGGAGGACATTCCTGGGTGGATGAGGGAGGCTTGGGGGAGGGGCGGCGGAGGGGGCCCGCCTAGAGGCAATGATGGTGGGGGAGGCTCCGGACCTCCTGCTGCCTGCCTGTCTCCTCTGGGCTGCTGGGATGGGCTGCGGCACTGGGTCCGGGATCCGTCCCTCGGTGCCTTCTCCGCCCCTTCCCTGGCCTCCCTGGAGACTCATGGTGACTTATTCCCCCCTCCCCCACCGCGCTACCCCCATCACGGCTGACAGATGATCGTAAGTAGAGGCCCTTCTGTCCGTCTGTCTGTCCATCCGCTCTGTGTCTGGACTCGGCCCACCACGTGGCTGCACCCCCCCACCCAACGCCCCCTCCTCACCCACTGGCCCCCCATCCACTGCCCCACCTCCCGCCTAGATGTGCCTGTGTCTGTCTGGGGCGGAGCATGGGGAGGGGCAGGGCCGGGAGGGAGGGAGGCCACGCCCACCCCCAATTATAAGTACGAAGGAGGGGCCTCCCTCCTCCCAAAACCTCGGCCCAGCACCTTCACATCTGCCCGCATCTTTTAGTTAGAATTCGCCCTTACTCCCATGCTCAGACACCACCAGGATATCTGGGTCCCCGAAACTAGAAGGAAGTTCAAAGTCAATGGAGCTCCTCTGACCTCTCTCTTCAGCTCTGAACTGTCAGTAGCCACCCAAAATACAGGTCCTCACCACCCCGGTCTGTATAGCTGATCAGTCCAGACCCCACCACCAGCCCTGCTCGCCCCACTTCCACCACACATACTAACACACAAGAATCCCAGACACACACCCAGGCACCCACGTGGGGGACGATGTTGTGACTCCTTCGCGTCAGGCAGACTTGGCATCAAATCTCAGCCCAGCCATTCTCTCTGTGACCTTGGGAAGTCACTTCACCTCCCAACCTCCATTTCCTCGTCTGGAAAAAGAGGTTAATTGTAGCCGCTCTCTGAGTGTTGTGAGAACCAAATAGGATGATGCGTTAAAGTGCTCGACTCAGTGACAGACTGAGGCAGCGTTCACTACATTAGAGCTAAGGTTATTGGTGGTGGTGGTAGTATGTAGACGCATAGGAGGGCAGAGATCAGTTAAAACCACTTTAGAGTCCTCTTTTGTAGGCAAGACAAGGCTGTTACAAGATTTCACCTTGTCAAAAGTTCGCTAGTGCTCATCTCACTTCTTGGGGCTGCAGTGTGGGTCTTTGGCTGTAACTACATGGTGGCAGCGTACCCAACTACAGACAATGCATTTGTGGGTAAAGAGCTAAGAGAATTCACATTTATTGAGGATTTCCTGTATTCCAGACCTCATAGCTGTTGTTTCAGCTCACCTTCATGACAACCCTTTGAGTAGGATGGATGTTATTATTCCCATTTTACAGATGAGGAAAGCTGAGGCTCAGAGAGTCACTTGCTCAAAGCCACATAGTAAATATATGCCAGAATCAGGATTCAAATTCAGGTCTGTCTGAATTCAAATTCAGGTCTGTCACTTGCTCAAAGCCACATAGTAAATATATGCCAGAATCAGGATTCAAATTCAGGTCTGTCTGAATATGGAGACTATTTGCTTTCCTGTTGACTCAAGAACCAAGAGCCTCAAATATACAGTAAATGTAAATGGATTATATTTTGGCAGCAACTTCTCTCTCTCTCTCTCGGGCTTTTTCTCTTTCCTGTCTGACTCTCTTGCCCTTTTTAAGAGTCAGTCATTAAGGCACACACACAATCCCCCTGGCAACCCTTTCACCAGCCCTCTGTGCTGTGCAGATGCCCTTTACTTCCTGTCCCCATGAGTATGTGTTGTTACTCTGGATTCCCATCCCACACAGCTTGCTAGGTTGATCACCTTGTGACATTGTCTCTGCAGGGCAACCTCTTGAGAAAACATGGCAAGGGATTAGAAAAGGTAATGAGGGCCTCGTCTGCACTGAGGTCCCAAGCTCTGGTGTCTGGGTGTGTGTGTGTGTATGTGTGTGTCCATTTGCATGGGCAGAAAGGCCAGCTGGGGGTCATGGGTAGGAGGAGGGTGTCCTAACGAAGTCCCACAAAACCAGAGGTCAGAGACAAAGTGATTCCCCAGGGACGTGGCTTAGAGTGTGTGCACGTGTTTGTGCGCAAACAGCTCCTGCCCTCTCACGACAATACCCAAAGGGCTTATCCCAGCCCTGGGCTCAGCTGAAATTCTGTGGCTTCAAGAAGGGCCCAGACACTGGACAACTGCCCTGGACTGAGACATGTTTTGTTTTGTTTTGTTTATTCTAATGGGTGTTTGTTATAAGGAGATAGGAGCTGTGGCAACACGTGAACAGTTGCCCTTGCTGTGCAGTCATACAGGAGCTATCATGCCTGTGTGAGCACAAGTGGGGTCGCCACTTCATGAACATGGGTTGTAGGGCTTCCCAACTCATTCATCCAGCCCTTTGGGGAACACATGCAGTATGTCAGGCACCATATACATGTATGTACATCCCTGGGGGGGTGGAGAGTGCATGGGTTTCTGTGTGTAATTGTGCACATGCGTGCAAGTGTTTAGTAGTACACGTGTGTACTTTAGCTTGTGAATTCTGCATGTGTGTGTCTTTGTATGTTGATCTGGGGGTTTGTGTGTGCATAAACTTTCTGCACACCCATGGATGTGCCTGGGTGTGTGTCTGTGTGTTGAGTGAACTGGTGATACCCGTTAGTACGCTTCTTTTAGAGTCAGGCCTGCTGGGGTAAGGTCTTGGGAGTTGGGGGAGGAGAGACTCTGAGCCTTCTCTTCTTTCCCCTCCCCAAGGCACCCCATCTTGGGGCAGGCTGACTGTGGGATTGGACACCTGTCCCCAGGTGATGGGCTGATTCTAGCCTCCTGACAGTCCAGAGTCTGGCCCCAGGTCCCCACCAGAGGACAAGGGAAGGTGCCTAGCTGGGGAGGGGTTCCAGCATTAGCCCCAGAACCTGGGAGGGAGCTCGTGGGCTGTGCTTTGAGGGGGCAGGGAAGTCCCACTGAGTATCCTCTCAGCAGCCACCCGAACTCTGACCTTCGCCTGATTCTCTCCACAGGGCAGGGCGAAAGTGCCAAGCCACTCAGATGTAAGACCAGCCTCTCCCTGTCTGTCTGGCTCCCACCCCACCCCCTACCTACCCACCACCCACCCCCTACCTTCTTCCACCTCTGTGATCCGTGCCATCCGGGGGTGTACCGTGACCCTGTCTGTTGGTCTCTTCTTCCTTTGTCTGTCTGCCTTGCTCGTGACGGGTGGCGCGGGAAGGGTGGCAGGTGGGGAGGAGGGTGCTGCAGGGGAAACCAAGGTCCAGGCTGGGCTCCCGAGTAACTGTGCCTTGTGACAGACTTGGGGAATCACAGACAAGGAATAAGAAGAGTAGCGACAGCCAGGACGCTAATAATAATACCAGTAGCGGCAGGGTGACCAGATCCCACTGGCCAGCTTGGAAAAGCATCAACGTGATTCCAAACATCCCAGCTGTAAATGGCCCTCCTCCCTGGCTAGCCCTGCCTAGGACCCCCAGACCACCCCAGGACCCAGTAATTCAGGACTCATAACTTCACTGATACTCAGCTCCCACCACAGCTGTTATCCCCTAAGCTAGTGTAGGTGCCCCTATTAGCCAGGGGAGGAAACTGAGGCCCAGAAAGGGCCAAGGACATGCCTCAGGTCACCCAACATAGTGATGGAGGAGGCAGGACATGTAGCTTCCAGGCAACGACCCCGTCTCCCCTAACACTGCCCGTGACCTCGAAACCAAGTGATAAGAACTGTGAACACTGAACAAAGACATGATTAGTCCCAGCTAAGCTGGGATATGATTTCCCCCATCAAGATGGGAAAACTGGGGGTCAGAGAGGTTAAATGACTTGCCCAGGGCCACTAGCAGAGCTGGGATTTGAACCCATGCCCACCCGGTTCATCGGAGCCATAACCAGGATGTCATATTGCTGATGTCTGTTTGGGGGGCAGGGTACTGAGGTGTGTGTTAAGGGGGAGGATTCTTCCTTTAAAAGGTCAGATTAACAGGCCCCCCAGATTACTGGGGAAATTCTTCTACAGAGGGAATGGGCCCATGGTGGGTAGTGGTTTTCACTACACAGAGCCCACCCCTTGAGTTTGCTCAAGGCTCCAAGACTTGGGGCTGGCAAGCCCCACCCATACCCGCAAACACCATCACAGCCTGCTCTCTGTTTTCTTCTCTGTCCCACAAACCTGGGGTCATGGTAGAGATGGCAGGATGGGTAGCACCCCACGGGACTGAGATTTCTGGAGACAAGGTCACCATCTCCTTCTCAGCACTTCCTGGGGGTCTCCAGACCTCTGTCCCCAGGACACAACCATTGCCCTGCCCAGAGCCTTTGGACAAGAACCAAGATGGCGTCCAGGGCTGGGGTGTCAGTGGCAGCTTGGGCACTGGGCAGAAGGACCCCCCCACCCTCACCGGGGTTATGTCTGTTGTTACCTACAGGGAACCCAGATGATCTTCAATGCAGCCAAGGAGCTGGGTCAGCTATCTAAACTCAAGGTGAGGCCAGGGGTGGGGGCAGGGCATTGGGGTGGGAGGCTTCTTGGGGAAGAGGTCCCAGAATAGTGGCATGCTTTGCAGGCTCAAAGGACAGACACCCTACTCAGACTGGCTTAATCACAATGTATTTGCTCAGTGTATTGAAAAGAGGTGCAAGGTTCAGCTTCAGATACAGCTTGATCAAGAATACAAACAATTTATTTGACAAATATTTATTGAGCACCTGCTGTGTGCCAGCCACATGCTAGGCACTGGGAACACAATGATGAAAAGACAGACCCACTATCCAACTCTTCAGAGTTTAGCCAGAATGAGACCCATAGGCAGATCCCCAAGGCAGCATTTGCTCTGCCCACGTGGACACTCTCTCCATCCATCCAGGACCACATGGTACGAGAAGAAGCCAAGAGCTTGACCCCGAAGCAGTGTGCAGTTGTTGAGCTGGCCCTGGACACTATCAAGGTGAGAGGCCACACCCCTGCCCATCCCAGATGGGGCAGGCAGAGGGTGTGGCTGGTGTGGACATGGACCTAGGCTCAAACCCACCTTAATTCATTCCATTTATAAACACTTCCTGATGACCCTTCTATGTCAGCTCCAGGCTGGCTGATGGCAGGGACTTGAGGAGCCCCAGGCTGGATGTCAGTTGGATGTAGACATCCCCAACCCTATGGGGTCAGGACAGGGTAGAAGAAAAGATGGGAGAGCCCAGGGAGGGGGCAGTAAGGGCTTTCTGGATTAGAAGGCATGTGGGAGGTGGTGGGGTTTGAGGACTGTATAGACATTCACAAGGCAAAGCAACAGCATTCTAGGCAGGGAACCAGTCCATGCAAGAACATGGAGACATGAAAGGGGCCGTGGTCTCCATGAAATAAAAAGCGTGAAAACTACTCTGAAGGAAATGTTTTCTTGAAATGGAGAATTACAGCACAACAGGGTTGGCAACACATGTAGTTGGGGTGGTTAAGGAAAACTCCTTGAAACCTTAATCAAAGAAAGACAGGGAGCCAGCCGTGGCAAAATAGGGAGTGGGAGTGGGGCTGGGAGGGCCTTCATGCCAGTGAGCATAGTAAGTGCAAAGGCCCTGAGGCAGGTATGTTCTAGGGAAGACTTTTGGAAAGAAGGCTGGGAGGGGTGCAGGGCATGGGTGTTATTCTGAGGAGGCTGGGAGTCCACAGGCGTGTTTGGGGGCAGGGGTGGAGGTGAGGGAATAACAGGACCTGGGTGTTCTGAAGATCTGCCCTGTTATGGCGTATCACAGCAGAGGGCAGTGGAGTAGGGGAGGGAGAGTTGGGGCTGCCCAGCCCAATGCGTGGGTAGGGGGTCCCGCCAGCCTTACCTCTCTCCACCCTGTTCCCCACAGCAATACTTCCATGCGGGTGGCGTGGGCCTCAAGAAAACCTTCCTGGAGAAGAGTCCAGACCTGCAGTCTCTGCGCTACGCCCTGTCCCTCTACACGCAGGCCACCGACCTGCTCATCAAGACATTCGTGCAGACGCAGTCGGCCCAGGGTAAGGAGCCACTGGTTAACGCGATGACAATCCCCCGCCCGCAGGGGCAGCCGAGCCCCTCTGACTCACCTCCTCTGTGATGTCATGGGTCTGGGCCGAATTAACAGCTCCGGGGCGCACCTGAGCTCCATGGTGTCACCAGGCCAATGAGCAATCTACAGCTCGTAGGGGCGGAACCTATGACGTCATTGGGCCAGGAGGGGATGACCTCTCCGGGGAAAATCCATGACGTCATGGTGTCAGGATGTGATTGAAAGCTGTGGGGAGGGATCTCTGACAGCCAGGACTAGGGAGTGATTGACAGCTCTTAGGGGCGGGACCTCGACGCCCTGGTTCCAGGGAGTGGTTGACATCTCTGGGGGAGGGACCTGTGACGGCAGTTGACTAAGGACTGTTTGACAGCTCTGGCAGAGGCGGGACCTCTGACGTCATGCGGCCAAGGAATGATTGGCAGCTGCCGGGGAGGGACCTCTGGGGGAATGGTTGAAAGTACCCCAGGGAGGGACCTCTGTACTGTCAGGGACTAAGGAATGACAGCCCCAGAGATGGGAGGGACCCCGACCTGGAGAGGGCGGACGGAGAGGGAGTTCTCATTTCTCAAGTTCTCTCTTTCTCTCTCTCTTCTCTTGCCTCTGTCTCCTGTCCCTCTCTGAGTTCGCACACAGCAGCTGGGGCTGGGGGGGCAGAACTCCAGGGTCCTAGTTCCCCTCCCTGGGGACCACCCTTTTCAAAATTGGCCCTAAGAGTGCAGACAACGGAGAGAAGTTTGGCCGCTGACCCAGGTTTAGTTCCGGCAGTGAAAGAGGAGGCCGGGGTGAGGGGTGCTAAACCCCGTGGCCACAAGCGGCCCCCTTCCCCCCCGAGTCAGCCCAGGGCCTAGAGCCCTCGGCTTCGTGCCCAGCCCACGCTGCTGCTTTTAGTGTCCCTGGTGTGCCCCCGAAGCAGGAGGCTGTCTGTCTGTCCGTCTGCAGCTGACGTTTCTCTCTCTCTTGTTTCTCCTCCCTCTCACTCGCCGCCCCCTCTCCGCGCCTACCCTGCTCCCCGTCACGCACACTCGCCCTCCATCCTCGCCTTTCGCTCGCTCGTCTCTCCCCCCACCACTCCTCCCTTCCCTCCTTTCTCCACCTCCCCACCGTGATTAGTCCATGGTGGAAAAGGGACTAGGTTTACCCTTAGTGAAGACATTTATCCTGAGAAGGGTACGTGCTTCCGCCGCCCACCCGCGCCCGGTGCCCGGTGCCTGCGCCCCTCCCGGCCCGGCTAGTAAAAGGCCCGTCCTTCCGTCTCCCAGGCCTGCGGGGCCCCGCCCAGACCCGACTGGCTGCGAGGGGGCCGAGGCGGACAAGGGGGAAGGACGGCTTGCTGGTTCCACGTGGGGAAGGAGAAGCGATTCGAGTCGCAATTCGTTTCTCCCTAGGTGCTTCTCTTAAACCAGATCCCGGGTCCCCCCAGACAGGCGCCTGCCCGGTTAAGAGCGGGCTCAGATTACAGCTCTGCCACTCCGTGGCTGGGCGCCTCTGGCAACAGGCTGCCTCCCTGAGCCTCAGGTTTCTCATCTGTAAAATGGGAGCAGTCAAGGACCCTAATTCATAGGATTATTTTTAGGATTAGGTGAATTAAATTTAGCCCTGAGACCTTCCTGACAGGAAAGTTCCTGACGTGTACTAGCTGGCAACAATTGTTAATTGTTTTATTATTATTGTTTATATGATTATTATGATTATTATTATTATTGATGTCACTTTTCTAAGCATAGAAAACCAACATTTTTTAGGCTCTAACTCTGGGTCAGCCCTTGTGCCAAGCATTTCTCAGGGACTCTCGAAAACATTCCTCCTGGTCGCTCCACAGGGCGTCCATCATTCCATAGATGAGGAAGCTGAGTCTCAGAGGAGATTAAGCCCTTTGCCCAAGGAACCTTCCCCTGTAGGGGGTGTCCGGGACTTGGGGAGTGGGGATGGGGTTGGGGAAAGCACAGAGAAGCCCGCGAAAGACCCTTCCCCTTGGAGCCAGCAAACCACGGGATGGGGGTGCCCAGCACTGCCCCCCTCCCCCTTCTTACTAGCTTTGGCCATGATCTGACCCCTCACCCCACCCACCACTGTCCGACTCTCCCCTGGCACCCCTCAGTCTGGCCCGGATTGAGCTTGCTGTGAAGCATCAGCCTGGGGGTGGCGGGTGAGGCTGAGCATGTGACTGGTTGGGGGAAGGGGGGTGGGAGCCTGAGATGACAAGGAAGGCAGCCTGGGGTGGGCAGCGAAGATGAGGGGGTGCAGGGTCTTCAGGCCCCTCTGCCCCCTGAGCCTCGGTCACTTTCCGCCCAGAGACAGGTAACCCGGTTAACCTTGGACTGACCCGTTCTCCTTCCCCACACCCACCCCTGCCTTTCCCCCTGTTCCTCCCCCCATGCATGGAGTGCTCCAGGTGTGGGGAGCTTCCTGAGGGGCAGGGGAGGGGACTGGTGGGGGTGCTGACGGTCACAGGTTCCCAGGCCCCACAGGATGCCCTTCCCAAGAGTCACAGAGGGAGGAATGGGGACAGAAGCTTTTAAACTGCTCCTTCAATGATCCCCATCAGAACTAATCAATCAGGATGCTTGCGGTGGCCAGAAACTGAAGCGTACCTTACCCTGACTCGGGCAGACTAGAGAATTTGTGAGCCTGTAACTGAAAGATTAGGAATTGATTTGGCATCAGTGATAGCTGGATCTAGAGTCTCCAACAATGCCATCGGTCACTGGTCTCTGTTGAGACCTCTGTGAGGTGGACTCTCCCCTCATTGGGTAGAGTCAGGCTTGCCAGCCTAACCAGAGAGAGACTCTTTCCTAAGAGTTACAGCAAAAGTCTCAGGGCCAATTTCTATTGGCCCAGCTTGGGTCACATGACCATCCCTGAGCCAATCACTGCAGCCATGGCTAGAGAATGCTCTGATTGGGCACCCGTGGTTCGTTTAGCCTTACCTGAAGTGTGAGATGGAGCCACAAGGTCTGAGGTGAGGTAGGGACATTTCTCAATGGAAACTTGAGATGGTCTATTGGAAAAGGAATGGCAGGGAAAATGAAAGATTTCTCTACAAGCTGTCACTTCAGGAGAGCTGAGGATTCTGGGTCATGTTATCACAGTGTGTTGGAGGAGTAGTGAGGAAGCCTGTGAGGCTGGCGCCAACGTGGCAAGGGTAAGAGTGGAGGGAGGTGAGGCAGGAGAGGTAATAGTGACACATGTCAGGAGTGACACTGCAGGCCACAAAAGGACTTTGATTATTTCAGAGTGAGATGGGAGCCATGGGAGGATTTTGAGCAGAGAAGGGACATGATCTGAGTTAGGATTTCTCTGGCTGGTGTACTGAAAGAAGCTGAGAGGAGGGTGCAGGGAGACAGGGAGGAGGCCACTGCAATATTCCAGGTTGGCCTAGTTGGCCCAGGGACAACTCCTATTGGCCTATCTTGGGTCACATGACCATTCCTGAGCCAGTCACTGCAGCCATGGCCAGGGAATGCTCTGACTGGGCAGCCATGGTTCATTTAGCCATACCTGAAGTGTGAGATGGAGCCAGAAGGTTGATGGGGGCTGGACCAGGATGGAGGTCAAGGAGGTGGGCCAAATTCTGGGTGTATTTTAAAGGTAGAGCTGACAGGATTTTCCACCGTACCAGTACTTAGGGAGGAAATGAAAACAAAAAAGGGGTTGAGGACTAAGGCACCGCGTGCCCCAACAGCTTGAAGATCAACAGAGGAGGAGGAAATGGCAAAAGAGGGTGAGAAGGAGTGACTCATCTGTAGGATGAGAACAGATTGGAGAGTGTGGCCTTGTTGCAGCCAAGAGGAGAAACTGAGGCACAGGAAGCCAGGGTATCAGATGCTGCCAACATGGTGTGAAAGATGAAGGCTGAGTTTAATGACAGGGAATGAGAAAAAGGACATTAGGCTCAGAGAAGTTAAGAGATCTGCCTGAGATCACACAGTGAGGCAGTGAAAGGCTAGAACCCAGGATTCTTGGCCTCCCTAAGAATTCCCAGCCCACCCTCAGTGCCACCCTGTCACGGCTGATGACCTGGTGCCGCCAGCACATGGTGGGTGGGAGGCAGTCCAGGTCCTTTCTGGTGGGTGGGAAAGAATGAAGCTTATGCCAAGCATCCTCCCCTGCCCCGCCCAGGCTCGGGTGTGGAAGACCCTGTGGGTGAAGTCTCCGTCCATGTAGAGCTCTTCACTCATCCAGGAACTGGGGAACACAAGGTCACAGTGAAAGGTGAGTAATCTGAGGTGGGAGGGAGAGTGCCTCAGCCAGGATGCACTAGGTTCTAAGACAGAAAACCAAACTCAAACTGGCGTAAGGAAGAAATTTTTTTTCGTTAAAAAAAATCTTTTTATAAAACTGAAAATTCCCGAAGTCACCACCTTCAGGCATAGCTGGATGAAGAGGTACAAAGAGTGTTACAGACCTCATTCCACTTTATCTCTCAGCTCTGCTTTCCTTTTGTTGGCTTTTATTTTCTAATTAGAACACAGATTGGGCTGTCTTAGCCAAGGCCTAAAATAACGTGGCTTAAACAAGATAGATGGAATAAAGCTTTCTCTGAGGTAACTCCGAGGACAGTCAGCCCAGAATTGATGGAAGGGCTTCACAGTGTTGGGGATCCAGGCCCCTGACATCTTTTGTTGTACTTTTGTCCCTAATATGCTTTCTTCCTCTGTAGGGTCCCAAAGAACTCAGCCCCCATCAGCATCCCACCTTGCAGCTAGGAGAAGGCGAAAGTTTAGGGCATTCTCCCTGCCTTTTAAGCCACAACCTGAAAGCTGTACGCATCACTTCCTCTTACATCTCATTGGCTGGAAGTTAGTCATATGGCCACACTTGGCTACAGAAGCATTCTGGGAAATGTAGTCTTTCAGACAGGCTTTGAAAACCACAACTGTGTACTGGGGGACCCTAACCAACCTTACCTTCTAATTCCCCCAACAGTGGTGGCTGCCAATGACCTCAAGTGGCAGACTTCTGGCATTTTCCGGCCATTCATCGAGGTCAACATCATCGGGCCCCAGCTCAGTGACAAGAAACGCAAGTTTGCGACCAAATCTAAGAACAACAGCTGGGCCCCAAAGTACAATGAGAGCTTCCAGTTGTAAGTCTGGGATGCTTAGGGGAGAATGGCAAGGGGACATGTGCTATATGAACCTCAGGGCCCACTAGGCAGGAGGGATGTCTGGTGGGCCAGTGGTACCTAGGGACAGGAACAGGAGAGATCACATCCTAGATGGGTATGCTGGGAAGGGAGGCACCTTAGTACAGGAGTGACATCAGTGAGGGAACACCAGGATGGAGGTGACCACCTTGGGGGGCAGACAGGTCCCAGAGGACAGTGAGTGTGATATAACCTCATGATGAGGGCTCATGAAGGGGAGGAGTCTGGCCAGAAGGAGCGTGTTGGGCAGGGGCATTTCCAGGGCTGGAGATTCTGGTCTGTTTAAGAGGCGTGGTTGGTCATGATGGGGCAAGAGGCTTGTGGGTGAGGGGCTGAGGGCATAGGCATGGACCTCCTCGAGTCAGCAATGAACTTTGTCAGGGCTATTGGGGCAGGTCATCTGGAGGAGTCTGCTCTGGGGGACAAGAGTGGAGTGTGGCTTGGTGCAGGTCATGGGGGTATGTGTCATATGGGTAGGACTGTGGTCACATCTAGGTGGGGCTCCCTAGGTCAGGGGCATCAGGGTCTAGAGGAGCAGATGATTTATGGGGAACATAAACAAGTCTGATCAAGGTGTACAGAGGGGTTCTCTGGGGTGGGGGTGAGGGTCGGCGGATCTTTGGATCAGGTGTGAACCTCACTGGGGCAGGGTAACATTGGGGGGTGTTCTTGGGGGACAGAGTACAGTGGGGTAAGGGGACATCAGAGCTGGGGGGAAGTGGAGGCCCCTGAGGGACAGGAGCCTGGCCAGTCCTGTGAGGGGAGAGCTCTTGGTCAGAGGACTTTGGAGAGCTAGGTCACCTGAAGCAATCCCTGGGGGCAAGAGCACTGCCTAGGAGGGGGCAGATGTCTCCTGGGGTGGCCCAAACTAGTTGAGGGCTAGGAATGTAGCCTGGGAAGGAGATGCAAGGGATCGGTGTGCATGTAGCCTGAAAGAAATGAGTTCTTGACTAGCCAGCATCAGGCCGCACTGGCGACTTCGTAGCCTTTCGTAGCCTGGGGGAGGGGGAGGAGTGCTGGAGTGGGTAGTCACTCATGGTGAGTCATCTTGGCAGGTTACATGGGCGTACGAAGAGTAGGCTAGCGAGCAGGGGGGAGGGGCCACGTCAAGGGGAGAACTTGAGTTCAGATGGGAGCCTGGTAAAGGGGCTTCTTGGTGTCATATCTGGGGTAGGGTGGTGGAGGCAGCAGCTCAGCTGGCTGAGAGTGTGGGTGCTGGTATCACGGGGTGGGAGCATGGCCTAGCCAGAGGACTCTGGGGGAAGGGTCTCTTGGGGGTGGGGATGTGACTTGGCTGGGGGCTGGGAGTAGTCTGATGGAGGCGTCCTTGGGTGAGGAAAAGGAAGAAAGGAAGGAGAGACTTGGCAGGGACAATGCTGGGGATGGACGTTGTCAGCTGATGTGGGCGTGTCCCAGCGCGGGGCTATGGGGCCGGACATCTGGGTCAGGGGTGGGGCCCAGCCTAAGTGGAAGGTTATGAAAATAGGAGGCCACTCAGTATGGGAGCGGCCCAGCTCAGAATGCCCCAGCTCAGAATGCGCGGCTGTGGGCGTGACCCGGGGCAGGGGAAGCGGGGGGGGGGGGGGTCACCGGTAGGGGCGTGGCTGGTCAGTGGGCGAGACGTATCCTCACGCCTAGCCTTCTCGCAGCACGCTGAGCGCCGAAGCGGGCCCGGAGTGCTATGAGCTGCAGGTGTGCGTCAAGGACTACTGCTTCGCGCGCGAGGACCGCACAGTGGGGCTGGCCGTGCTGCAGCTGCGCGAGCTGGTCCAGCGCGGGAGCGCTGCCTGCTGGCTGCCGCTTGGCCGCCGCATCCACATGGACGACACGGGCCTCACGGTGCTGCGCATCCTGTCGCAACGCAGCAACGATGAGGTGGCCAAGGAGTTCGTCAAGCTTAAGTCGGACACGCGCTCCGCCGAGGAGGGCGGGGCCGCGCCTGCTCCATAGCGTGGGGCACGCAGGCGGGCACCACTGCGCCTGCGCAGAGCGCGCGGGGTGGGGCGGCGCCCGCGAGCTGGGACCTCCCAGAGGGCGAGTGTCCGCGCTCTGTGCTGAGGTTGGGCTGCACCTGCGCCCTGGATTTAGTTCCCCCTCTGGGGAAAGGTGAATGGCAACGCCCCGCCCCCTCAGGAGGCGAAGCAGTGGGGCGCGAGGAAGGAAGAAGGCACATCCCCCTACTTGAGGCCACTCCCCCAGCGTCCAGGGGGACTTTCGAGCTGGGATGGGAGGAAAACCCACCCCCTAGTAAGGAGGCCAGGTCCCAGGGCTGTGGTACCGGGAGGCTCTGTCTCCTGCCCCCTGGGGAAACCATAAGATGGGTCCCCAACCCCTGGGGCCCAAGATCAATTTGCCAAGTATGGAACTCTCAGCTCCCTCGAGGGGCGGGCTCTGGGCAAGGGGGCTTCCTGGAGCTCCCTCTAGGGTGGTCTGGGGCCTGGAGGGACTAGGGTGGTAATTGGAGGGCCCCCCGGGTGTACCAGAGTCCCTTTTGATGTTTGTGCAAAAAATAAACAGGGAAGGGGGGAGGATGGAATTTCAAAAGCACATGCGCCCTTGGGCGCCCAAACCCCGGGGACCAAGGGGTCGGCTTTGGGGCTCCCGCGCCGTCCCCACTTCCCTATGGGGGTTTGCCTCCCTTTCCCCGCCCCCCACATACCCAATCCTCATATCGTAGAGTTCAACCCACCCATTTGACGACGAAACTGAGGCCCGGAGAGCTGCCTGAGACAATGCCGAGCGTCCCAGTGCCACACCCTCTCCCCATTGCCTTTGGCCTGTGTGCCCCATTGAAGGGTGGGCTGAGATCGGATGACCCGATACAGCTCCCCATTGCTGCTAATCCCCCTTAGGGGACCTCCCCCAACCCTTAAAGGGATGGGGGTCCTGGGCCAAGACCCCCAGTGCCCCCTCCCACCTCTGGTTGCCAAGCAAAACCCCTGCCCTCAGCCCTTTCCAGTGGGACCCCACGGGGAGATACCCTGAGAACTCTTGACCTCCCGCCAAAAAAGAGTGAAGGTTTGGGATTCCCTGGACCCAGTCCCCTAAGCCAACCCCTTCTTCCTTCCCCAGAATGCTCCAGTCAGGAAAGAACAGAAAGAGACCAGAAACTCGAGGGATGTGTGTGTGTGTGTGTGTGTGTGTGTGTGTGTGTGTGTGTGTGTGTTGGGAGCTTCCTCCCCATAATCCCATTCATTCATTTAAACACACAGGTCACAGGATACCCCAGGGGGGCGGGGCCTCTAGCTGCCTGAAACTCTTCCTCCTGCAGGGATGTTGGGGCAGTTTGGCCAGAGTCTGATTTCCCCATTTTAGCGCATGCAGGCATTTGGGGAAACATTTTGGGAAAGGTTGGCAAGGCCTGTCTTTGCCCAGAATCTGCTTTTCCACGTTGGACCAGTGTGTATGCCATGGGATTTTTTTCTGCCAGGCTGATAAATACAGGATTGTGCTGTGCTAGGGAGAAATTACAACAGAGGGATGAGATGAGGATTAGCTGCGCTCTCGGAGTGGTGGAAGCTACGTCAGATGGGGAAGGTGAGGGAGGGCTTTCTCTGGAGATGAAAAGTGAGAAGGAACCACCCATTGGAGAGAAGAGAGCTCCAGGCAGCAGGAACAGCAGGTGCAAAGGCTAGGAGGTAGGCTGACTTGAAGCACAGCCAGGTCAGCGTGGCTAGAGCTGAGCCAGCGAGTGGGGTGCTGGGGGATGGTGATGAGGTTGGGGACACCTGCAGAGGTATCAAACCAGGTCTTGTACGCTGCCCTGGGGAGTTTTGATTTTACCCTCAGACGCTTGGGAGGCCCCAGGAGATTTTAAAGCTGAGGAGGGTCTGATTTCAGGTTTTGAAATCTTCCTCTGGCTACGTCATGAAGAATGGACAGATGGTGGGGGGGGGGGGGCGGAGAGGACAAAATGCTTTCAGGACACTGAAATTAACTCTTGGAAAGACTTTGGAGTATATATTTAAAACTCTGCCTAGATGAGCCCCAGGGTCCCTGGGTACAGATGTCCCAGTTGTGCACTGCCGAGGGGTTGAGCATCTCTAAGGAGGCCGTGTGCAAATTGATTGTTGTATGTTTATGATAATGGTTTCCCCATCCGTGAACAAGAGTCTGGAAGAAGCGACACTGTTTTCTCATTTACCCGGAAGCATTTGTGTGTTCCTCTAAATTCAGGCAGGTTGAAGTGACCGAAGGTTCTGAACCAGAGATTAGGACGAAAGTTCTCCTTCAGGATGGTGGGGAAGGTGGGCCCCAGCCAGGGGCAAGGGACAGGCTGAGAGGTGGCTTGGGGAGAACGTGGAGTCTCCGTCACAAGGACTGAGAGGCAGATTTGAACTTCAGACCATCCAAGAGGTGGAGGTGGGCTGGGCGGTTCACTTGGAGTTGAAAACACCAGCAACACCCAAAGGGGAGGTAATCTGTGATCTGGGGTGGTTTCTGAAAGATTTTTTTGATGACTGGCAGGAAAAGGGGGAGCTGAGCTTCTGCCGGAGAGAGCCAAGGTATTTCCCAAAAGATTCATCGGGAGGCTCTCTGGTCAAAGCGCGCGCGTGCGTGCATGCGTGCGTGTGTGTGCGTGTGTGTGTGTGTGTGTGTGTGTAGGATTCCCCAGCACTGGCCCAGGCACATGGAGGAAGCCTCAGGGAGTATTTGTCAAATGACACTCTGACTCCCAGGCTAGAACTGTTTTGGAAATTTCCTCCCTCTTCTTTCTCCCAGAGAACTCCTACTCATTCCTCAAAACTCATCACAAATTTTCCCTTCTGTAGAAAACACTCTCTGATCCCCCTTAGGACTTCCCCAGCCTCTGTCCCTCCTCCTCTGTCTGTCCCTTCCCCAGCCTCTGTCTCTGATGCCATGGGGCTAGGGGTGTCTGTGAAAGGCTCTCTGGGCACAGGGGGATGGCAGGGAGGGGATGCCTAGTTGAACTATGTCTCGGGCAGGGGGTTCTGTGTATGCCCATGCATCCACATGTGTGTCTGTCCATACCAGCCTCCCCCTCCCACACAGATCTGGGCACTCAGGAGATCTTCCATTCAGAGATGGGGAGATGCAGAGACAGAGAAGGGAGAAAAAGCAAAAACAGGTTTCTAGAAAGAAGAGGGTCCCCTGCTCTCTCTGGCTCTCACCAGTCTGTCCTCGAAGGATTTACCTAAAATGAGGAGGCACCCAGTCGCATCCCTCAGTCCTGATTCTCAGGCACCACAGCCTGAAACCTCACCATGCCTCCATCACAGATGAAAAAAAAAAAAAATTAGCCAACTAGAAATCCTTGGGACCTCTCTCAGCTGGGACCTCAGAGACCTTTCTGTCCCCCCCAGCGCTGTCCATCTTACAGGTGGGAACACTGAGGCACGAGGCAGAGTGGAGACAGCCTGGAGTTGCCCCAACTCTGCTGTGCAGGCAGAGAATGGGGGAGCTCACTGGGGGGCTGGTCCACATCATGACCCCTGCTGTCCCCTGAACATCCTTTCCTAAGAATTGTCAAGGACCAAAGTCGTTTTCATTGACACGTGTTGCTCTTCTCTTTGCCTTTTATTTTTTTTTAAGAGACAAATCAAGTTGATGGTGTTAGGTAAGACCCCGTCCATCTTCCCCCTGCCCCCCGCCCAGCCACAGTGGCTCTCTCCAGGCACAGGTCACAGGCAGAGGGTCCCTATGCATCCCCGGCCACATGGCCAGGGGGATTCAGACCCCAACCCTGGCCCCGGCCCCCTAAGACCCCCCACCCAAACCCAGCCACGCAGTCCAGGGAGGTTCTTCCTCCACACAACTTCTCTTAGCATGTGATTGCAAATGTGAACTCAAGACGCTGTTTGTCTGTTTTAATTCCATCCCGTTGGTCTGGCATCTGCACAGATGCCCCCATTTCTCTGTAAATATGTGACTTGGAACAAATGTTTAAAATCAACGAGAAGTGCTCATGAATGCATGGTGTTGAGATGTTTTGCACTATTCTGAATTTTTGGTCTCTGTAAAAATATTTTATTAACAGCAGACATTAAAAAAAAAGACAAAGCACACAGCCTCAGATGTATGGTGGCCTCCTTCCCTCCCCTATTGGCAAAAAAATCACGTAGCATCTACCATGAGCGGCTACTGCTGAATACACTTCCTGCCTACGAACGCAACTCATTACAACTACCACGGTCCCATTTTACAGAGAAGGAAAACAGGCCCCAGGGGCAGAGCCAGGATCTGAACCCAGGATGCTGGGCAGCTGTTGCTCTTAGCTCAAGCAAGTTAGGACACAAATGCCAGGGACACACTCAAATTCCACCTACACCCCCATGTTTGGAGGTTTTTTGGGGTTTTTTTTGCTGTAGCAGGTGAGAATCTCATTTCATAAACTTGGATGTGCAAAGAATGAAGCTTCATTTTTCTACACCTGAATTTGAATTTGAATTTCTGCTCCACCAGGAAGCAGAAAGGGAATCTTATTCAGCACAGGGTTTCCTCGGTAAAGTCAGGAGTTTCCTCCTAAGGTTTCTACCTTACGTTTCCTCCTAAGATCTGGAGTTGTTTCCACATTTGAGTGGCCAGGGCAGGGGCCGTGGGATCCATCACTGGGAGTGAGGTTTTTTGGGGGGTTTTTTGTTTTTATAAATTTATTTATTTATTTTTGGCTGCGTGGGGTCTTTGTTGCTGTGCGCAGGCTTTCTCAGTAGCAGCGAGTGGGGGCTGCTCTTCGTTGCAGTGCGTGGGCTTCTCATTGTGGTGGATTCTCTTGTGGAGCACGGGCTCTAGGCGCATGGGCTTCAATAGTTGTGACACGTGGGCTCAGTAGTTGTGGCTCGCAGGCTTTAGAGCACAGGCTCAGTAGTTGTGGCGCACGGGCTTAGTTGCTCTGCAGCATGTGGGATCTTCCCGCACCAGGGCTTGAACCCATGTCCCCTGCATTGGCAGGCGGATTCTTAAACACTGCGCCACCAGGGAAGCCCGGGAGTGAGTTTGATGAGTGCGTTTGGCTGCAAGTAAGAGACACAAGGACTAAAAGAAAGGGACTTTCCTGGCAGTCCAGTGGTTAAGACTCCACGCTTCCACTTCACGGTGCACGGATTTGATCCCTGGCTGAGGACCTAAGATCCCACGTGCCATGCAGTGCGTCCAAAAAAAAAAAAAAAAAACCTACAACAAACACAGGGATAAGCCATAGCTCAGCAACTCTGCCCTCAAGAGACTCTCGCACATGGGTAAGACTGGAAGAAGCAGCCTCAACGTCGTGGTATCTTCGCAAAGGGAGAATATGATACAGGTGTGAAGTGGATAAGCCATAGGTGTCTGCATGACGTCAGAAGAAGCAGCCCTCAGGTCCTGAGCATCCCTGCACATTCTTGCTGACTGTGCCAGACTGCAGACCTGTACTTCTCCCAAGACTAAGCAGTTTCCGTAGCTAAGCACATAGGCTACTCAGCATGACTTTCTTTTTTTTGCCGCACGCTGTGCAGCATACAGGATCTTAGTTCCGTGACCAGGGATCAAACCCGTGCCCCCTGAAGTGGAAGCGTGGAGTCTTAACCACTGGACTGCCAGGGAAGTCCCCCGACAGCATAACTTCTGAGTAACTGTTTGATCCCTGATGGAGGGAAGCTGGCTTGTTTGCTGCTTTCTACAAAAGGTGCTCAGCCCTTGACCCTGTATCCCTCAGCATATGGGGTCCATCCTCAGCCCTGGACCCTGTATCCTTCAGCATATGGGGTCCATCGTGTCACCCATGGGGCTTGGGGACTGAGGCTCATGCTGCTTGCTGCCCTGTGAGGAATTAACCATCTTGCTCTGATGCACTGAGTCCCACAGTTGACTCCACACCTATGGACGAGGGACAGGCTTACTTCTCTAGGAAGTGAGCTTCTTCATTCTGACAAATGACATGAATGAAGTGTGATGTTGAGTGAAGAAAAGTCCCAGAAGGCTTCAAAGAGCATTACACTACGTTTATAAAGCTCAAAAGACATACAAGATACATCCACAGAGATTTTGTTTAAGGATAATTGTGTGATTAATAAAAAATAATAAGCATAAAACTAACGGTTAAAAAATTGAGGATTCTACCTCATACACATCAGGCTACTATCAAAAAACAAAAACAAAATGAAACAGAAAACAAGCATTGGCAAAGATGTGGCGAAATTGGAACCTCTGTGCACTGTAGGTGGGAATGTAAAAGGATATAGCTGCTGTGGAAAACAGTATGATGGTTCCTCAAAAGCTTAAAAATACGGAATGTAAATTGGTGAAACCACTATGGAGAAGAGTATGGAGGTTCCTTTAAAAACTATAAATAGAGTTACCATATGATCCTGCAATCCCACTTCTGGGCATATATCTGGAAAAGACAAAAACCCTAATTCAAAAAGATACATGCACCCCAATGTTCATAGTAGCACTATTTACAATAGCTAAGACATGGAAGCAACTTAAATGTCCATCAACAGATGAATGGATAAAGAAGATGTGGTACATATATACAATGGAATATTACTCAGCCATAAAAAGAATGAAATAATGTCATTTGCAGCAACATGGATGGACCTAGAGATGATCATACTAAGTGAAGTAAGTCAGAAGTAGAAAGACAAATACCATATCATATCACTTATATGTGGAATCTATAATGTGACACAAATGAACTTATTTACAAAACAGAAATAGACTCACAGACATAGAAGACAAACTTATGGTTACCAAAGGGGAAAGGGGGGGGAATAAACAGGGAATTTGGAATTAAGAGATACACACTACTATATATAAAATAGATAAACAACAAGGACCTACTGTATAACACAGGGAACTATATTTAATATCTTGTAATAACCTATAACTGAAAAGAATCTGAAAAAGAATATATATATATATAAGAATATATATATATAACAGAATCACTTTTTCTGTACACCTGAAACATTGTAAATCAACTATACTTCAATTTAAAAAATAAAAATAGAATTAGCGAATGATCCAGCAATTCCACTTCCGGGTATATGCCCAAAAGAATAGAAAGCAGGGTCTCAAAAAGATATTTGTGCACCCATGTTCATAGCAGTGTTATTCACAATACCTAAAACATGGAAGAAACCCAAGTGTCCATCATCAGAAGAATGGATAAGCAAAATGTGGTCAATGGAATATTATTCAGCCTTAAAAAGGAAAGAAATTCTGCAATATGCTACAGCTGGATGAACCTTGAGGACATTATGCTTAGTGAAATAAGCCAGACACAAAAAGACAAATACTATATGATTCCACTCAGACGAGGTAGTCAAGAGTAATCAAAATCATAGAGACAGAAAGTATAATGGTGGTTTCCAGGGGTTGGGGGAAGGGGAGAAATGGGAGATAGTGTTTAGCAAGTACAGAATTTTGGTTTTACAAGTGAAAAGAGTTCTGGGGATGGATGGGGGTGATGCTGGCACAACACTGTGAATGTATTTAATACCACTGAACTGTACACTTAAAAATGGTTAAGACGGTAAATTTTAGGTTATGTGTATTTTAACACAATTTTTAAAAATGAAGGATTGAAAAAAAAGAAACACAAAACCAAGGGCAGTGATTGCCTCAGGGAGTGGGGGAGGCAGGGAGGTGGGAATAGGGAGCAGGAAAGTGTGTGTGATGATATTGATGAAGATCTAGTGCTTAGTACACAATGCCATGGGGGCCTCTGCACAGGACAGCTCACAACATGGCAACTGGCTTCATGGGCGGGGAGGGGGAGAGAGAGAGAGAGAGAGAGAGAGAGAAATCCCAGTCCTTTGTAACCTAATCCTGGAAGTGACATCCCATTACTTTTGTAATCATCTATTGGTTAGAAGGGAATCACAAAGTCCAGCCCACGTCAAGGGGAGAAGATTACACAAGGGCTTGAAAACCAGGCAGAGATGATTGGGGGCCATCTTGGGGGTTCCCTAATTATGGCCACATTCCCCTTGATTTCAAATTCCTGCCCTAACCCTGAAGCTTACAGGAGTTTGGTTTCTGAGCCTGCGGCATTTTGGCCTGCTTTTTCTGCTGGAACAAATGCATTGGAATTGAATGACAGAGAACAACCCCCCATCAGAAATAAATTGGAAAGATAATCCTGCTACAGGTTTACAAGGGCTCCACTGATGATTTTCATAAAAAAGAAAGAAAGAAATGGGGTTTCTGTGTCAAAAAATAAAAGTAAAGCATTTGAGGATCCTGGCCTACCCAACATGAAACTATACACAAAACCCAACTCTGGGCGTATTAAAGATTTAAATGTGAAAAGCAAAATGATAAAGATTTTACAAGTCAATGTAAGAGAATAGCTTCATGACCTTGACACAAGGAAAAAAATTTAAACAAGACACAAAAAGCATAAAAGAAAAATACAGGAAAAGATGATCAACTCAACATCATTAAAATGAAGAATTTCAGTTCATCGAAAGACTGTGAAGAGAGTGAAACAACAAGGCAAATACCGGGAGAATATATTTGCAACACATGCGACCAAGAAAAGAATAGTATCTGTAAAGAACTCTGAATCAACAAGGGGCAGATCACATCCTGTGGAAAAATGGGCTAAAGCATGAATAGGCATTTCCTGAATGGAAAACTTGATGGCTGATAAAAATATGGAAAGACACTCCTGGTAATCAGAGAGTGAAAATGAGAGCCACAGTGAAATTGTATTACCAGGGCTGACGTGGCCATATGGGACCATCTTTCCATCTTGCTTCTTCCACCTCAGGGTCCAAGATGGCTGCTCCAGCTGGCGGTAAAAGGGAAGGGTCTGAGGGGGGCAAATCTTGTCCCTTTAGGTAAGACTGAGCGGCTGTGACCATCACCTCCACTAGGGGTCGTCAGACCACAACCTCATTACTGCGTGTGCCTAGTTGCAAAGGATGCTGGGAAATGTACTGTTTGCTCTGAGCAGCCATTTTCCCAACCAAAGTTATAGTTCTATAGGAGAAAAGAGTGTTTATTGGGGCAAAAGTAGAAGTTTCTACATGGTCCTACTGTATAGCACAGAGAACTATATTCAATATCTTAGGATAAACCACAATGGAAAAGAATATTTTTCTAAAAAGAATGTGTGTGTGTATATATATATATATATATGTATATGTATAACTGAATCACTTTGCTGTACAGCAGAAATTAACACAACATTATAAGTCAACTATATCTCAATAAAAAAAATATTGATTAAAAAGCAAAAACTAGAAGTTTCTGCCAGACGACCCAGCTCCCAAACTCATCCAACCAGGAGTCAACCAGGCTCTTTTTCTGCAAAGAGCCAAATAGTAAACATCTTAGGCCATACAGTTTCTGACACCACTCTTCAACTCTGCCGCTGTAGCATGAAAGCAGCCACACATAAATGAATGGCGGGGCTCAGTGCCCAAAAAACTTTACCTGGAAAAACAAGCAGCTATAGTCAAACAAATCCTTGTCCACACATGTTCAAGGCAGCACTGTTCACAATAGCCAAGGGTTGGAAACAACCCAAATGTCCATCAACAGATGAGTGGATGAACAAAATGCATTCCATATAGTGGAATATTATTTGGCTTTAAAAAAGGAACGAAGCACTGATGCATGCTATAATGTGGATGAACCTCAAAAACATGATGAGTGAAAGAAACCAGACACAGAAGACCACATAGTATATGATTCCATTCATATGAAGTGTTCAGAGGAGGAGACAGAAAGCAGATTGTCAGAAGCTGCAGGCAGGGGGAACTGGGGAGTGACAGCTAATGGGTACAGGGTTTCCACTGGGGTGCTGAAAATATCCCAGAACTAGACAGAGATGATGGTTGCATAATTTTGTGAATGTATTAAATGTCACTGAATTGTACACTTTAATTGGTTAATTTGACATGATGTGAATTTCACCAAAATAAACACTAATAAATAAATATATTTTTTTAAAAAGACGTGTAGCAGCTGTGGAACACTGGATGAGAGTTCCTCAGAAAATTAAACATAGAGTTACCATATGCTCCAACAATACATTTCTGGGTGTATACCCAAAAGAACTGAAAGCAAATATGCAACAGACACTTGTACACCTACGCCCATAGCAGCTTTATTCAGTATAGGCAAAAGGTGGAAGCCATCCAAGTGTCCACTGGCAGATGAATGGATAAACAAAATGTGATCTATACTTACATGCAGTGGAATTGAGGTGGGAGATAGACGGGCCCCAGGCTGAGCAGCTGAAGTCTGTCCCCTGTGGACAGATACTCTAAGATAAAGATAATGGCAGGGGGAGAGAGGAGCTGAGTCCTGCCTGGATAAAAGATAAAGAGACCACATATTTCTCATTCTCGAGGTCAGGGAGAACTTCCCGACTACACATGCGCAGAAAGGCTCCTCGGGGGCCAGAAAAGGAGGGGGGGCGCCACCCCATATTAGATGGTGTCAACCTTCCCACAGGCCTCTACGCTGGAATCCATCTTGGCTAAGAGATGCACGTGCACACAGGGGAGAACCCTGAGTTATACCAAATACAGACTCAGAGCCAGGCAAAGCGAGATGATTGACCAGAGGAAACCCAGAAGAAACGCCCTGTATAAATGATTTGAACTACCACGAAGGCGCAACTCTCCCTCTGAGCCTACCCATGTGTGTCTATTCACATGTACTCTTTTTTCCTCCTAGTAAACACTTCACTTTTTTCCATCCCATTATTGAAATTCATTTCTACAAAGCAGACAAGCCAGGGCCTTGTCACTAGCCACTGGCCCTCGTAGCCTGCTAGCTAGGATTCAGTGCTCTCACTGCTGTGGCCTGGCTTCAGTCTCTGGTCGGGGAACTGAGATCCTGCTTCAAGCCACTGGCGGCCGAGGCCACCCAAGAGCAGAATATTATTCAGCCTTAAAAAGGAAGGAGGGCTTCCCTGGTGGCGCAGCGGTTGAGAGTCCGCCTGCCGATGTAGGGGACACGGGTTCGTGCCCCGGTCCGGGAAGATCCCACATGCCGCGGAGCGGCTGGGCCCGTGAGCCATGGCCGCTGAGCCTGCGCGTCCGGAGCCTGCTCCGCAACGGGAGAGGCCACAACAGTGACAGGCCCGCGCACCGCAAAAAAAAAAAAAAAAAAGAAGGCGATTCTGGCTCCTGCTACAACATGGCTGAACCTGGAGGGCTTTATGCTGAGTGAAAGAAGCTACATACAAAGTGACAATTACTGTATGATTTCACTTATATGAGGTCCCTAGAGCCATCACATTCATAGAGACAGAGAGTGACAATTACTGTATGATTCCACTTATATGAGGTCCCTAGAGCCATCACATTCATAGAGACAGAGAGTGACAATTACTGTATGATTCCACTTATATGAGGTCCCTAGAGCCATCACATTCATAGAGACAGAGAGTAGAGTGGTGATTGCCAGGGGCTGGGGGAGGGGAGAACGGCGAGTTAGTCTTTACTGGGGGCAGGGTTTCAGTTTGGGAGGATGAAAAAGTTTGGAAATGGATAGTGGTGATGGCTGCACAACAGTGTGAGTACATTGACTGCCATGAGATTGCACACTTTGATATGGTTAATTTTACGTTACCTGAGTTTCATCTCAATAAAAAAGACACTTTTTTTTTAAACAACAAAACATGGCTGGCCAGATTCAGGCCATCGTTTGCCAACCCCTGACTTAATCCATTCTTCTTCAACTTCCCCTCCTCTTTCTCCCCGCTTTTCCCAACCTTAAGCTAAACCCTAGCACCGCCCTTATGCTCACCCCACCCTCCAGTCTCACCTGAACCCTCTGGTTCGGCCTCCCCCCCTTCCCCCACCCGCCTTAAACTACCGTAATCCCGCCCCCACTATTTACCCAAGCCTCCTTGTCACAACACCTGCCAACAGGGCAGGACCATCCAGGGAATGTCAACAAAATGCACAGTCAGTTCCTGGAGGTTGTAACACAATTATGTGACTCATGACCTACGTAAGATTACATTTCATTCCCTAATTTGTTATATTGCATTATAATTATTCTGCTCCTAACCCTGCAATTACATGGAATGGTTGCTATGATTACGCAGCCTGCAATTACACAATCATTCTTACCATCACCACAACGTACAGTCATAAACGAGGGGGAGTGGTGGGTTGATATCAGCACCCACTCCCACCCAACCCCTTTCTGGGCAGAAGCTGCAAAGCCGCAACCTCGCTGGAAGAAGTCCCTGCAGCTGTGCCTGTGCTCCGGTCCACCGGCCAGAGGTGACCTGGGGGCGGTTGGGAAGGCCGAAGAAACCGGAGCTGTCTTGGTTTCGCTTCCTCTTCCCTCTGCCGGAAGCAGGGCATGGAAGCATCTGATATTTTGGAATCCAAATTCCCTTGTTCAGTGACAAGCTTGGAGGGCACTGAAAAGCAGTTGTGATGGAGGCAAAGGTAGCATCCTATTCCTGAATCACAGAGACAGGGTGTGTGCCCCAAGTTGGAGGTTTCAAGGACCTCCCGACTCTCTGCCTTCTGTGAGCGTGGGGTGCCTCAGTTCCCCCGGTGAGCCAGTTCTGTGGAGTCATTCCTGTAGGAATGTTCTGGAAGGAAGGATGCGGTTCTCCCGGATGTGCAGAGAGCAAAGGGGAGATCAGAGTTAGGTAACTGGATGGGGGCATCGAAAGAAAACTCAGGTTCCCAGGCACCACCTCCAAGCTTCTGACCCCTTCAGTCTGGAGGCAGAGCCTGAGAATCTACGTTTGAATCAGAGACATTTCATAGCAAAGGAAATTTCACTCGTGCCACGAAGAAGACTCTTCTAGAGACTTCTGTCCCCAAAGGGCTGTGGACTTTTGGGGCCGGATCATTCGTTGTTATGGGTCCCCCCTGTGCACTCAGGGAATTAAATTTCTGTCCACTAGATGGCAGGAGCACCCACCCCCAGTCATGACAACCAGAAACGTCTCCAGACATCGCCAAATGTCCCTGAGGGACAAAATCCGCCCCCCCCCCCAAATTGAGATCCACCAGGTTAAAATAAGATTTGGAAACATGGCATGTAACGGTAACACATGAGAAACGACTCCAGTGTTCTACGAGAGGGGACTGGCTAATGAACTGGGATCACCCACCCTCGCGGATACATGATGAATAACTAAGATTTAACAAGAAGAGAAAACATGGCAGCCTCTACTGAAACTTCTAGGGCGCATTTCTGTTAACCCAGCAATCCCACCTGTATCAACTTACCCAACTGAAATAAAAACTCCAGGAGGAAAGATGGATTTTATAATACTGTTCATTGCCAGGCTGTGATATTCTTCCATCAGGATGATTGAATAAATGCTGGTCCATCCTGATCGCAGCCTATTTTAGTGTATGTAACAATCCAAAAAGAGCTGGTAGACATCTGCGCTGATTAGAATGTCTACAATATGTTGTTAAATTTAAAAAGAAAATTGCTGAAAGAAATCCGGGTACAATTTGATCCCGTGTGTATGAAATTAAAATGGGTTGTGTGGGAGAAAAAGAAAAAAGCAGGTTGTAACAGAGTTTATGTAACATGAAATCTCTTTTTCAAAACATGTATATATTTGTACCAGGCAAATGGGTAAGACTGAAAGGTTTGTCACTAAAAAGTTAGGAGTTGTTGTCTCTCAGGACGCGTGATTTAATTTTGCTTTTTTTGGTTTGCTTAGCTGTATGTTCTCATGTTTCCCCAAGGATCACACACCATCTGTTATTTTGTAAAAGCCTAGGGTATATGCTTGCACACCCTAAAAGGGCTTGACAATCTTGAGAACCCTTATTTGATCCAGAAAATTCAAATGCTGTTGAGGGTGGATAAATGCCCCACCTCCCCCGCCCCTGGGGTGGGACCACTCTGAGGTGCATGCTCTATGCTGCCCCCACCCCGCCTAGTCAATTGCTCACTGGCACCCCCTGGCCTTCTGCCTCACGTCCCCACTGCCATCAGGGTTTCCTGGGGTCACCTCTCGGATAATTCAAATCCTCATCTTGGGGTCTGTTTTCTGCAGACTCCAAACTATGACAGCCCCGCTCTTCATTCTGTTATTTGACCCCGCAGGATAGAGTGAGGTTGACCATCTGTCGTCCCCAGGCTATTTTGGGGAAGTTTTATGGGGCACACTGGAATCCCGGGGTCTCACTCCTCCCGCCGCACCTGGTTTCCTCCCACATCTTGGCCTGAAGCGGAGGGGTGGGGAATGTGGGTGGTACATAGGTTGTGAGCAGAGCATTGGGCCAAGAAGGGAACACAGATGTATGTGAAAACCAACCAGCAACATTTAATAAAAAAATAAGCAAGTTATCCGGGACCCGACCCGGACAGCAGTTAGTTATCCCTCAGAGAATGAGGCACTACTGGTGGGCTCTGACATTCGTTTCAGGCTGAAGACACAGCGAGTCCTCCAGCCTGTGCCGGGGGACGTTCTGCCCAGGCCGTGGGTAGCACCCCAGTGCAGCGGAGCCCACGCGAGGCCCCAGACGCATGATCCCACCAAAGGCTTGGACAGAGGAACCCCACCGAGCAGGCAGAGACCACACCTGACGTGCAGGGCAGGGAGGTCAAACAACTGAGACCAGGAGGGGGAATGGGAGACCCCGCCCCCAGCTTCACCCCTCACCCCCTCCAGGGGGGCCGGGTCTAGCAGGGGGGCCGGGTCTAGCAGGGGGCCCTTGCATGAGGACATGAGGCTGCTGGAACCCATGGCTGCCCCTGGCAAGGGAAGAGCCAGCCCCTCTCCTGGGCGGTGGACAGGGGATGTTATCTGCACACGGCTCGGGCGACGGGGGGTGAGGGGAAATGAGGAATCAAACTCAGTCAATCCCACTGGGAGTCCACGAGGTCAGGCACACAGCCAGCACTCAATAAATGCTTGCTGCATGAAGAAACGAAAGGACTCCTTCATCTCTGTTGGTGATCAGAAGCTGACTGAACAGCTGTCATCCTATTTTGTATCACCAGGGCCCAGCACACAGGAGATGCTCTCTGGATGTGTGGGGAAGAAACCACTTAGGAGTGAAAAGCACCTTGTTTATCTTCAGCCCTAACACAAAGCTCAGCTCCCCGCACACAGCAGGCACTCAGTAAATGCACCGAGTCAGTAAGGACTTTTGTGTCGCAAGTACCAGACACATAGTACGCGTCTGAATACATGAAAGTTTACCTCACTAGTCCCAGAGCCTGGAACGGTGCCCCGCATACAGTAGGCACTCAATAAATACTCGAATGAATTCAAACAGTGAATGTGTATCACCTGCGCCTGCTTCTTGATGGGGGATCAATAACGCTTGACGACTGGATCCATCACCGAGGGAGAGAATAATCATGCCTCATTCGCTGCCAGAACACAGGAACCCGGTACCCAGTACTCGCTTAAAGTGTTGGGTGCACGAACTGCTACCACCCGATCAACCTGTTCCTGGCATACAGTAGGCACCTCCGTTAATGCTGCCTGCGTGCACGTGACTGCTGAGCATGGGCTGGCTGGACGCCGCCCTGTGTGGGGAGCCCTCCTTGGCCTGCCAGGGGTCGTCCCCGGCGGGCGTGCGGGGGCCGGGCCAGCGACAGGCTGCTTTGGATTCATGGCCACCGCCCCTCAGAGCTCTCAGAGCTCATCCCGGGCAGCGCTGTCCAGGGGGGACTGCAGCACGTTAGAGTTCTTGGCCTCGCGGCTCAGGGCCTGCTGCTCGCGCATCTTCTGGGATTTGGCCCGGTCCCAGTCGGTCTTGACGTGCTCGTTGTTCCACACGACCGAGGTCTCCGTGTCGCTCACGTACCCGTCGTCCCCTGTGTAGTGTGTGGGGTAGACGAGCAGGGGCTCCACGGAGAAGGCGCGCAGGTCCCGAGGGGAGAAGTGGGCCTTGTATTCAGACCTGCAGGGGAGGAGGGGCACGGGGGCCGCGGTGGGTTGGGGGGTAAGAGGCGAATGGAGACAGAAATGGGTGGCAGGGGTGGGGGGAGGGCGACGGCGAGGGAACAGATGGAGGAAGAAGCAGGCAGAGGAAAAGCCACCTCCCTGGGACCCACGAGCCTCACGCCCCCACCCAGGCCAGCTCCACAGCGAGACCCCAGCCCGCCTGCCCACCGCCACCCCCTCTCACACTGGGTGCTTGTCGAACATGACCGGCAAGAACTCGTCCACGGGCAGCATCTTGGAGAGTGGCCGGGCAGCCAGCAGCTTGCGGGCGCCTTGCAGGGAGATCACGTAGGCCAGCGTCCAGTACGAGTAGTCGGCCTCCACCAGGTTCCTCACGCGGGGCACGGCCTTTTCGGGGTGCTCCACCTGCATCCGCTTCCGGCCCACGTAGCTGGGGTGCAGAACGGGGGCCCAGTCACCTTCCTCCCGCCTGCCCACGCAAGAATGCTGACGCAGAGATCCCCGGAGCCCCTGTCAGGCCCTGGGGGGTGGAGAGCGATGAGGAGGCCGGCGTGACTGCACTGGGGTGAGAGCAGGCCCACAGGGGCCTGGGGCCACAGGGAGGGAGTGGGCTTTCTCTGAGGGCACGAGGGAGGATTTGGAGCTGGGGAGGCTGTGCCACGGGAAGGAGAGCGGAGCTGAGAGGGGAGCTGCTCTGGGTTCAGAGGGCTGTGAGGCAGGCGGGCAGGAGTGAAGGGGAGAAGCTATGCTCCTATCGACAGCACGGTCCTGAGTCTGAGGCCCAGAACCCAGGTCAGGGCCCCGCACGTGGCGCTAAGGGCAGGGGTGGGGTGGCGAGGATGAACCAACCCACCTACATGAGACTCCAAGGGACAGTTCCAGAAATAGGCTGGCCGTACTCTACCTAGCACTGCTCTGAGACCCAGGCTCCCGTGGGCGTGGCCCACGCAGCCAAGCCCCCAGGCTCGATCAAACCCACCGCAGGCCACACCCCAAGTTCTTTAGCCACGTCCCCAGTCTTCCGGGTCAAACCTTAGCCTTATTCTCTACCCCACAGGCTCCAGTCAAGTCTCCAAACCCTGGACGAGCTGGCAGGCTTCCACCAGGTCCCTAGACTTCTGGGTCAAGAACAAGTCCTCCTGCCAAGCTCCCAAAAGTTGGCCCAACATATTAACCTGCAAAGGCCCTCCGACCTAGAGGCTCTGGGTCACACCTTTGAGCTCTGGCCCCTCCCAGGCTCCACTCACATGAGGTCCCAGTCCAGACCCTCCCGCTCCACATCCTGCATAAGGTTCATTAGGCGCCTCTTGAAGAAGATCTCGAAGCGCAGGTCGTCCTCGAACACGAGTGATTTCTGCAGCCTGCGGTCCACAACCTGAGGGAGGAGGCCCTGCTGAGATCTTGGAGAGATCAAAGCCAGGCCTGACCCCGAAGCCAGTTCTGCTTAAAAGCTCTGGGGCATCAGGAGAAAAGCAAACTACCACCCCCCCACACACACACACCACCACCACCAATTGTTGTTTTGTTTTTTTTTTGCGGTACGTGGCCTCTCCCGTAGCGGAGCACAGGCTCCGGACGCGCAGGCTCAGCGGCCATGGCTCACGGGCCCAGCCGCTCCGCGGCATGTGGGATCTTCCCGGACCGGGGCACGAACCCGTGTCCCCTGCATCGGCAGGCGGACTCTCAACCACTGCACCACCAGGGAAGCCCACCACCACCAATTTGGATCTACCTCCTGGCCAAAACTTCCTCCTCACAACTTGGCAGCAGAATCCACAGCCTCACCTCAGCCTGGCTGCTCCTTCCCAACCCAGGGCCTGGACGTACGCTGTGCCTTTGACACAGAGCACCCTTCCCCCACACAGCAGCAGGTAGGTTCCCTCTCACCCTTCTGGCCTTAGCTCACCTGTCACCTACTCAAGAGGTCCTCCCTGACTATCACCCAAAGCTGCCAGTTGAGGATAATTCATAACCCTGGGCCTCTCCTGTAGTTGCCTCTCACTTATTTCATTGCCATTCATTTCTTTGTGGATTCTCATCAGTCTCCCCACCTCCCAGGGCTGTGAGCGCCCTGAAGGGGGCTGGGTCTATCTTGGTGGCTGTCGTGTCCCCAGCACCAGCATCAGGCTGGGCACACAGTAGGTCCTTGACAAATGTTCCCAGAATGAATGAACTAGCGAATCTTCACAACTGCCCCTGAAGTTGTGACTCCATCATCTGGAGAATCTGAGACTCAGATTGGGAAATGCCTTCCTTGCTCACAGAGCTCACCCCTCTCAGAGGCAGGGCTGGACTTGAACCTGGATCCCCTCTGGCTCTACAGCTACCTGGACACCGCAATCCCTGCCCCATGACCTCCGTGATGAATATCAGAAAAGGAGGGCAACCTGGCTGAGCACCTGTCGCCTCAAACACCAAATGCCCCATCTGGCCTCACGCCTGCTGGTCCCAGGTTCCAGTCCGTGCCTGGCATCCTCGCCCATCATAACCTTCCCTTCCAAGGGTGTGTGATGAGCCTCTGGGGCTAACGGGGTACCAACACGTGGGGTCTGCATTAGTTATCGTCGCCATGGCTATTACTCCTACTAGTAAGCTATGAGCACGGTGCCTGGGCTCTAGATATTTGACAGTGGGTGCACATGAAGAGGTTTCTCCTGGAGGTCCTGGGCCTCAGACCCCACCTGTTTCTAGAGTCAGGCTTAACCCTCCCCGGACTCAGGCTCCACGTCTGCACAGGAGAAGGACAGCAGCTCACCCACCCAGGGTTCAGGTGACACATTCACTACAGAGAGAGGACTGTCTGGGATGCAGGTGATTCCCTCCTTGAGCTGTAAAGAAGGCTGAGGAGGGGCCTGCCCCGCTGCGGGACCCACCTCTTTCCAGATGTTATAGTGGCTGAGGAAGCAGCCCAGTTCGCCCTTGGTGAGGGGCCGCCCGTGGTAAGGATCCCGGTAGCCGGGCAGCATCTGGATGCCCAGTGCCTCTACCTGGCTAGTGTTCATGGCTCTGCAAGGGGGGACAGGAGGGGGTCAGTGGAAGACTCTCTCTGCCCACAATTCCACCATTAGCGACATTCCCCCTTGCCACCCCGCCCCCCAACCTGCACACCCCTCTTGGACCCAATGTGGGCTGCCAGGGCGTGGTCTACACTATGTGCGCAGACCTGCCAGCACCCCGCGCAGGGTCAGACTCACATCCGCTCCACAGCCGCCACCCACCAGGTCCACATACCCACACGTGGAGCCGCCCCTCCCCCACCGGGGTGGGACTCACTTGCCGTCCACAGCCTCCACCAGCCGGCACTCGATCTCCTGCTCCTGCAGCGCGCGCAGCATACGTTCCCGTCGGTCCTGCCGCCGCTTCAGGTTGATCATGAAGACCTGTGGCCCAGAGCTTTGGTTGGACCCTCCAGGTCGGGCCCCCAGCCCCACCCATGAGGGAAGGCCCAGCCTACCTCGTCAAAGCCCATCTTGTCTGGCGTCTTGGTGGGCACCGAGATGAACCGCGAGGGCTCCGCAGATGGGTGCTTCACTGGGCGGCAGAGAGAAGCCGAGGGGTCACGGGGGTCATTGGGAAGTCGGGGGGTGTCCAGCCTCTTTCCAACGCCCCCTCCCCACCCTCTGCGGGGCTCCCTGTCATCCCGAGCTCCTCAGCTTGGTGCTGGAAACCCTGTCCAACACAGCCCCGCTCACAACATCAGTGCTAGTCTCTCTCCTCCGCCTCCTACCCACTCTGGCTGTTGGCACTGCTCCAGACTTACCCATCCCCCATTCCTACCTCTGGACCTTTGCACATGCTGGGCCTCTACTGAAATACCCTTCCTTCCTCCCCTCCTCCCCCTGAGTTATCAGCTAAGAGGCCTTCTGGGACGGGGCGGGGGGTGGGTGGGTGGCAGCAGAGGAGTCTCCTGACCTCCCCAGGCTGTCAGGTACCTCTTTGGGGGTCCCCACGGCGCCTGGGCTTCCGTCAAAGCCTCATTCTGCTGTCCTACCTCCCCGGCTCCCTGATTATCTCCCATGAGCTCTGCCAGACGGATACCAGGTCTGTCCACTCACACTGGCTCCCTACGCCCAGTACACAGAGCTCGGCACAAACTCATAAACTGAACAAAGGAATGACTTTCCTCATCTATAAAATGGGCTAATAAGTCTCTCAGAGGTTTATGTCATGATAAGTTGCCATGAAATCACACACATTGTTTTGGGTTAAACTGTATCCTCCCCAAAAAGATACTTTGGCATCCTGACACTCTGGTACCTCAGAATGTGACCTTATTTAGAAAATAGGATCTTTAATGAGGTCATTAGGGTGGGTCCTAAGCAGTTTGACTGGGGTCCTTATAAAAATGGGAAATTCAGATACAGAGATACACACAGAAGGTAGACGGTGTGAAGACATACAGGGAGAAGATGGCCATGTGACTGGAGTGACACATCTGCGAGCCCAGGTATGCCAAGAATTTCAGGGTGTTCGCGATCGGTCCCCTTTTAGCTGCTGGGAGCAGTGCTCAGACCATATCCCCGGGGCCCTGTCTTGGTACATCCCTGACGGTTTCCCACAGAAGGATCAGATCCGAGGGGGCTGTGAGCCTGGTGAGGCTCCTGGCCATCTACCAGGCTGGCCCAGAAAAGGCGAGTGTGGCATCTGCCTCCCCAAGAACAAAGGCCCTGTGTGAGCTCAAAGGACAGACACAGGCCCCTCTGTCTGGGAGAAGCCTGGGCGAGGCCCAGGGTCAACCTGGCACCTCCCACCTCGAAGCCTGGGCCTCCTCCAGGGACACTGTGCCCTGGGGTTTCTTCCTATCCAGGGCCCGTCACAGCTCCCTGCCACCCCCTGTCCTCCTCAGGGGAGCCTAGGACCCAAGGGCAAGGCTTTGGGATCTGAAGACTCAAATTCAAATCCCAGGTGCCCTTTCCCTCTCTTTCTCAGCCTCTGCCTGCCCGCTTGGGTGGGGATGGTGAAAGGACCTGCTGATGGGAAGTGGGGGTATCTCTTCATTCTTTCTTATCAGTTCTGGGAAAATGGAGCATATTAGGTCCAGAAGGAGCAACACAATGCAGCCTTTCCAGAGAGCCACGTCAAAAAATGTAACACGGGCTTCCCTGGTGGCGCAGTGGTTGAGAGTCCGCCTGCCGATGCAGGGGACACGGGTTCGTGCCCCGGTCCGGGAGGATCCCACATGCCGCGGAGCGCCTGGGCCCGTGAGCCATGGCCGCTGAGCCTGCGCGTCCGGAGCCTGTGCTCCGCAACGGGAGAGGCCACAACAGTGAGAGGCCCGCGTACTGCAAAAAATAAAAAATAAAAAAAATAACACCCCTTAGACCCATCATAGGGTGAAGAATTAAACTTGACCACAGAGAGGTCTGGCCTTTGCTCCCAGATCCTGGGAGGTTGAAGCCCTTGGAAATGTCTTTGTTTATCTCAGGGCTGGGGCCATACCGGGTATGTACGCCAACAGTGTGATTCAGGGTGGAGGTCTTGGGCTACTTGGTATTGGCTCAATTTCTGCAGGGCCTGGAGATGGAGGTTAGCCATGTGGCAATCATCTGTATCTGTGTGTAGGAGCCCCAGTAAAAACCCTGGACATGGAGCCTTGGGAAGCATCCCTGGTTGGCAGTACACCATGCACGTTTTCACATACTAGTTCTAGGAGAAGCAAGCCCTGTCCATATGACTCCACGGGAAGGGACAGGGACAAGAGGGATCTCTGTGCTTGGAACGCTCCTGGATGCTGCCCCGTCACCCTTTCCCTTTGCTGATTTTAATTTGTGTCCTTTGGCTGTAAGAAAGTGTAACTGTGAGTATAACAGCTTCCAGTGAGTCCTGAGTCCCTCTCGTGAATTATCAAACCTGAACATGGTCCTGGGGACCCCAGATTTTGCAACTGGTGTAAGAAGTGAGGGCAACCTTGTGGATATTCCCTAACTTTGCACCCACTGATGCATGTCTAGAACTCTCTCGCACATGGCAATGTTGGGAAAAATGGGAAATGCCCCCCATGCCGCTCAGGAGAAGACTGGTAAAGTGACACATGACACAGCCAAGAGTGAATAAATCTGTGGCTGAACATCTAAATGGAATACTACGCAGCAAGACGAGAGAACGAGCACAGCCACACGCAGCAGCCGGTGACAGCACAGACGCGGACACTGGGCAGGAGACACCGCACTTGCGCAGCTTGACTGATGTGAAGCACAGAAAGGGAAAAAAACCCGTCAGCTGGTGGAATCACAACAGTGGGCGACCCCGGGGAGGGCCAGAGCCTGGCCCGTGTCTGGTGACAAGGATATTAAAAACAGAGAACGGCGAGCTCCGAGAGGGAATGCGGGCTTCCTCACCGTTTTCCACATACCTTGCCCTATGCACTTCTTGCATCTGCCTGTCTCTGAGTTGTTTGCTTTTAGATAAGGGTATTTTTTGGTTGTTTATTTTTTAACTGGGCACAGATTGATCAATAAAAACATGATAACATTGAAAAAAATTTTAATAAAAAAATTAAAAAATAAAATAAAAACAATCATCACGCTGCCCACATATGACCTGTCACTGCTGTGTATGCTAAAACTCAAAGAACAGGATTTACACTGAGCCAAGTTTATGGGGCCAGCTGGGAAAGACACCCCATAGTCCATGAGCAGGTAGGGTAGGAAGTTGCTGGATTCCCCACACACAGAGGGCAGCACTCTGAGCTTTTCTGTAAGCCTGAAATTTTGTTGTAAGAAAGATTTTTTTCTTCTTTGGGCCATACCGCGTGGCTTGCGGGATCTCAGTTTCCTGACTAGGGATCAAACCGGTGCCCCCTGAAGTGGAAGCGCAGAGTCTTAACCACTGGACCGCCAGGGAAGTCCCGAAAGATTTTTGAACACATGAGAAATCACATGCACAGCCCGGGGACAGGTACCCACACAGAGGTGGAGAAAAAGGTGGTTTTCACTAGAACTGTAAGGAAGGATCTGCACAAATATCTGAGACCCCCAGACCCTCCTTCCGTCTGTTCTGTGTGATTTGCTCTGGAGCTTGAGAAACAGGAAAATATTCACGCTTCTGTTGTGCCTTCCGTTTATAACGGCAGCATAAACAGTCTTCTGGCCAAAAATAACGACGGAAATATATGTGAAAAGTTAAACTAGGAAAACTATGGCAGCCTGGAGAAGCTTCTCGGGGTCCGCTCGCCCACAGGAGTTGGCAAGAGGCAGAGACCCACTTCTTAAGACTACAGCCTGGTGGGTTTGCCAGGCTGAGCGTGGGCAACTACATGGGACAGACACTTGGGGGTTGCGGGGGTCTTCACCCTGATGACCTTGCAGCCTCCAGGTGTCACCTCAAAAGACCCCAAAGCCCCCACAAAACAAAGGCTGGGTGTCATTCCACCTTCAGCCACAAGGGGGAGCCACAGCCAGAAATGGATCAGAGTTGGGGGGGCCGCACGGACTGAACCTCAGGGCAGGGGCCTGGCCCTCCAAGGCCCTCTCCATCTGTGCAGTGGGAGGTACAGCCATGCTGCTTCACAGGCCTTCACAGGGATGTGGTCAGCACAGGGCAAGGCCCCCATGGAAGAGGACGCCGTACCACTGTCCGGTTGCTTCAGAGACCCTCAGCCGGGGCAGAATCCCCTCCTCAAGCAGCATCAATGGCAGCTCGGCCCTATGCGTTCAGCCCACCTCACCTGAGGGACAGCTGCTAGTTTAATAGTCTACGGATTTATTTGTATACGTGTTAGAGAGACGTGAGTTTGCAACCACGGTAAAAATATGTAGTCTCCTTTTTAAAATGTATTCAAGTTAAAAAAAAAAAGTGTCCGTTAAGATAGATATTAAACAAACAATAGTGGGTCTGGAGGTTGGCAGGGACATGAGTGACAAAATGGCCCGAAATGGCTGTGTCCTAGATGCTGCCACGCACATGCAGGGTCATCAGTGAAACCTGCTGCCCTCACTGCTCCTACACTCTCCATGGCTCCTGACTGCCCCGGGGGAAAAGGCCCGCTCCTCAGCTGAATGTCTGAGGCCCCCGCCCTGGCCCTGCCTGCCAGCCCTGCCCAGCTCACCAGCCCCACTTCTGTCCCGTCGACCTCACCTGTTTCCTGAGCTCACAGCCCCTCCAGCCTCCCGGCCTCCGCATGTGCTGCTCCCTCCGGCTGCGATCCTCTTATCGGCTAACTCCTACTTACCCTGCATCTTAATGCCACCTCCGCCAGAAAGCCCACCCTCATTTCCCCGAGCATGCCATGCACAGCTGCTTGCAAGCCAGCACTCTGTGAGAGAGGGGACAACCGTCCACCTGTTCATGCTGGGTTCCCAGTGCCCGGCAAAGAGACTGGCGCCCAGCAGACACTCAGTCAGGGTTCACAGATGCAAGATGGCAGCGAGAGGGAGGCGACTCAGCCCTCCCAGGTTGGCGCAGGCAGACTCACCCATGACCTCCAGCTGCACGTGCATGAAGCTCTCGGCCTCATCCTGGAGGGTGCTGTGTGCCCGCAGTGGCACCGGCAGAAAGCCATACACCTCCTTGTTGCAGACGTACATCTGGACCTCTGGGGCCAAGGAAACAACAATCAAAATTGAAAACAGAGCAGTAAGGCAGTGGAGGCAACCTCTGAACAGAGCATAAGCCTCACAGCCCAGCATGGGGCCAGGGCGTAAATGGGTCCAGCTGTTCCCAGCAACCGGCAGAGAACCCCTTGGCGCTCCATCTGGGAATTGGAGCCAGAACAGGGGTTCGCAGTGCCAAAAAACTCCAGAACTGTTAACAAGCGCCTTGCATCAGTACTGACTCAGTCCCTGCAGGATTCCATGACAAAGCAAACCACAAAACTGCGGGTGAACAGTAAAGATGCACATTTATGCACAAAAATGAGATGCAGTTGGACAAACCATGAGTTACATTATCTGTGTTAGTCCTTTTCTGAATGGTTTCAAATTTTATAATGAGTATGTATCTTTTTCTAAAGTGATAAACCCAACGAAAACGATTTTCATTGAAGGGCCAGACAGTAAGTATTTAGGTCTGTGGGCCAAACAGTTCTGTCTCAACAACTCAAGTCTGCCTTTGGACCGTGCCCAGAGAGGGCGTGGAAGCTCTGCGCCCCTTCCCCCAAACCTTGCCCCGTGCATCTCTTCCTCCGGGTTGTTCCCCAGTTATATCCTTTTATAATAAACAGTAACCTAGTGAGTAAACAGGTTTCCCGAGTTCTGTGAGCCGCGCTTGCAAATTAGCAGAACCCAAGGAAGGAGTCGCGGAAACCTTTGGTTTCTGGCCATTTGGTCAGAAGCACAGGTGACAACCTGGACTTGCAATCAGCATCTGAAGCAGGGTGGGGGACATAGTTTTGTGGGACTGGGCCCTTAACCTGTGGAATCTGAGGCTATCTCCAAGTAGACAGAGCCAGAACCGAGGTGGAATTGAGCTGAATTCTCAGACACCCTGCTGGGGTCCCAGAATTGCTTGTCAGTGTGGGGAATACACCCCCACCTCCAACCTACACACATAGGAATTGGGTCCAGGAACCCAAAAGACATTCTTAGCTTGCATCCATACAAAAACAGATAGTGGGCCAGATCTGGCCCGTGGGACATACAGTTTGCTGACCCGTGGTTTAAAAATAAATGACAGGTCAGCATATGGCTATGTTCTCTTCCTCTCTAAACTTTTTTTTTGCCCGAAGTATACAACTAGGGAACAATTATGCTCAACCACAGATATCTGGGGGAATAGAGGAAAATATCAAGATGGAAATAACTTTCAATAAACATATCTTAAAGACCTGGGGAGTGAAGCCACCCAGCAAAGCCAGGGCTGGAGAGAGAACGGGTCCTGGGGATATCATCTGAACACCTGGATACAGCTGCACCTGAAGTCATCGCTGCACCCTGCAGTTCTGGTTCTGTGAACCTTCTGTGGGCTCAGCACTTGTCCCAAAGAAGCAGAGAGACACCCCATGATGGCAAATCCCCTGTGGGCTCACCTGCCTGTTTGCAGGAGAAGGCAAAAACAATGATGTCATCGAAGGACCAGGTATAGTCAGGGTGGGGAGGGTAGAACGCCAAGTTCCTGGATGCCGCCTTCCTCAGGTCAATCAGGAAGGTCGAGTGCACCATGGGGACTGCAAAGCAGCCCTGGCGGTCCCGCTTGCGGATGGGGATGTAGGCAGGCGTGCGCTTGTAGTAGCCCTGTGGGGAGGTGGGCAGAGTTTTGCACGGGGGTCCCTAAAGGTGAGGCTGGAGGCCCAGGACAACAGGAGGCACAGAACACCCAGAGAGTAAGACTGGGTGCCAGTTTGTGGCTATGGTGGGTATTCCCTGAGCACAGGGCTCTAAGCAGGGCCTGTCAGTCTCCAACCCCAGAGCCTCAGTTGCTGGGCAATGGCACAGAGACCCAGGGAAACAGTCAGTCATTTGCAGACCCAGCTCAATACTTCTGATCAGAAAAGCAGCATTTGAGAAAGGAAATTAAAAAACTGAAAAAGGGACTGGATATTTGAGATCCTTTGATTTTAAAATTAAACATCAGAAGTGGGACTTCAAGAAAGTCGGGGGGCAATCTTTTAGAAGTTTTAAAAGCTTCTGGAACAGTCCTCTCCCTTCCTCCTATCCTTTACGAACTGGAATTGTTAGCATATGACATTTAGATTTCTATGACATACTTTAAAATATAGAAACCACTGAATTATTCACTTTAAAATGGTGAACTTTATATTTTGTGAATTACACATCAATTCAAAACAAAAAGATAGGAGGAGATAGGATGGGTCAGCATCCTGGCTCTAGCGACCTAGCCCCCTTCCCCTGGCACAGCCCTGCTCCATCACCGGCCCCTCACTCTCCCTGGCTTTGCCTAAAACCCCACCCTCATCACTGGGTGGGACAATCAGAGCCTGACATTTTCCTGACTTCAGTAATTGGTTCAGGGGTAGGAAGAGACTGGACAAGGTTCAGTCAGAGTAGACTTTGGCTGAATGCTGCTGAGATCATTCCCCAGGAGTTTGAAAATGAAGCCACGCAAGGGACGGAGGAAGAGGAATATTGTTTGAACACCTGGATCAAGCTGTGCCTGAAGTCCTGTCCTGGCGTCATCATGTCATAGCTATGTGAGCGCAGGCAAGTCACTTCCTCTCTCTGCATTTGTGCTTCTGCCTCAGTAATGGGTGTAGGGGCAGGGGGCACACAGTCGTAGACCCTCCCTCAATGTCTATTTAAGGATTATCACAATAGTGTTTATCAAATGCTCACCATGAGGCAGTGTGAGGCTAAGTTAGACTCCAAATCCAGCCCCCCAGCACCCCCAGGGCCCTGCCCTACCACGGTAACCCCCTGACCTGGGAGGTCATCCCACACCAGAAGTTGGAGTATGCAGCCCGGGAATCCAGCATGGGGGCCACCACCGTCTTGTTCTCAGCGATGAGCAGGGTCAGAGTGTCAGGGTTGAGAATCAGGTTGTCCGCATCCACAAACTGTAAAACACCCGACATGGCATCAGTGTGGGCCGCCAGAGTGAGCCGGGCTAGGCCACAGCTTGGAACAGCTGGGGCAGAGGCCGGAGCCCTGGGGAGGGGGGCACCTGGAATAGTACGTGCGGCCCTGGAAGCCACCTGCTCCTCAACTGACAGCTCTGCCCTAAGTCACCAGCAGGGTTACGTTCACACAATGAAATACACGACATTGCAAGAGAAGGGACGGACCACACAGCACGAAGCGACACAAATGGGTCCCACACACGGTGCTGGCGAGCCACGGGAAGTGACAGTGGGTGCATCACGTGGCTCCTTTTTTTTTTTTTTTTTTTTTTGCGGTAGGCGGGCCTCTCACTGTTGTGGCCTCTCCCGTTGCGGAGCACAGGCTCCGGACGCGCAGGCTCAGCGGCCATGGCTCACGCGCCCAGCCGCTCCGCGGCATGTGGGATCTTCCCGGACCGGGGCACGAACCCGTGTCCCCTGCATCGGCAGGCGGACTCTCAACCACTGTGCCACCAGGGAAGCCCACGTGGCTCCTTTTATGGGAACTTTTAAGATGGGCAGCACTGGTCAGTGAGGAGGACAGTCGGGGCTGGGAGGACCACACTTTCTTCTATGTGAGTGAAGGGCCAATAAAAAAATTCCTAAAAATAGGATCTTTACATAAGGCTTTTTTTTTTTTTTTAACACCTTGAATGTTGGGGTAAAAAGATGATAACTTGTTTGCTGCAGCCTGGAAGGAAACTCACCAACCCATGAACAGGGTCATCATGGTGGGGGGTGCCTGCTTGTCCCCCCCAAACCGTTATGTCACCAACACCTTCCAGAAAGGCCACACCAGAATATTCATGGCAGGGTTGTTCATCACACAAACTGGGAACGACCCAGGAGTCTAGCAGTGGAGAATCAGCTACAGAAACTTTGGCCCTGCCCTGCTGTCCCTTTGCAGAATGTGTCGAGACAACTGAAAAATGAAGCCACAGAAAACAATTAGGTAAGGACGTTCCTGTCTACCGGGATGTGAAAACACACCCAGCATGATATATTATACAACTATTAGGAGGTGGGTTTTTTTTTTAATGCATCTGGTCCACAGATATGCTTTCTGTTACCCATGCAGGGTTTTTCTGTGTTTTTTTTTAATTTATTTATTTTATTTATTTATTTTTGGCTGTGTTGGGTCTTTGTTGCTGCGCGTGGGCTTTCTCTAGTTGCGGGGAGCGGGGGTTACTCTTCGTTGCGGTGCACAGACTTCTCACTGCGGTGGCTTCTCTTGTTGTGGAGCACAGGCTCTAGGAGTGTGGGCTTCAGGAGTCGTGGCTCGCAGGCTCAGTAGTTGTGGCTCCCAGGCTCTAGAGCGCAGGCTCAGCAGTTGTGGCGCACGGGCTTAGCTGCTCCACGGCATGTGGGATCTTCCCGGACCAGGGCTCAAACCCGTGTCCCCTGCATCGGCAGGCGGATTCTTAACCACTGCGCCGCCAGGGAAGCTCCCCATGCAGGATTTTTAGAACGTATGAATCACTTGCCATAAACAAGAGCAAAAACCAGAATCCCTGCCTTCTCCAGCAACGTGGGAAGGGCATTCCCACGCGGCAAGCCCCAGCTGGAGACGGAAGGTGGCTGCCCCTTGGGACAAGGCGTGCGCTCCTGTTATGTTCCTGCCCAGACCCCTGTGGACATTTGAATTGGTGACCTTGGAATACAGATGCAGTGAAAACAGCCAGAAGAGTCTGGCAGTTCCTCAGAAAGTGAAACGTGGAGTTACGGCAATTCCACTCCTAGGTACAGACTGAGAGAACTGGAAACGGGGACTCGAACAGACGTCTGCACACCATGTTTATAGCAGCCTTATCCACAGAAGACAAGCTGTGGAAACAACCTAAGTGTCCACTGACGGATGAATGGATAAACAAAACGTGGTCCATCCATACAATGGAATATCACTCAGCCAGAAAGAACCCTGAAAACATCAGGCTGAGTGAAGCCAGACCCAGAAGGCTACATAGCGTATGATCCTGTTTATGTGAAATGTCCAGAGCAGGCAAATCCACAGAAACAGACAGCAGATTAGCAGTCACCAGGGGCTGGGGGCGGGGATGCAGAGGGACTGCTCATGGGCACAGGGCTTCCTTTGGGGTGATGGAAACTAGTTTTGGGAGCACACAGAATGAAAACACACAGCCAGAGAGCGAGCCTCTCTGGGAGGTACGACTACAAGGTATGATTTTTTTCTTTCTTTCCAAGCTTCTTGTTGTTTCTTGTATATTTTCTTACAAGTAAGACCCACAGTGTTTGTAAAAAGAGAAAAAAAGAGGCCATTTTAATAATAATTTAAAAACACGAGACAAATGATTTCACATTCCAATATGGATTACTTAAGTCCCCGATTGCAAAACTATACGGTATGTCAAAAGCTGCTTTGAGTTCTGAGCCAAAGCCTTGAGTTCCACCCGGGTTTGCTGAGAGAAAAAAGTGAAAACCACTCAACGCCAAACAATGTAAGCAAAACCCAGGGCAGCAGACAAGGTGGCCCTGGGCTGGACGGTTCTGGGAGGTTCGAGCCCCACCTCTGTTCTTCACTGTTTCTGAGACCCCACCCAGCAGGCTGTCACTGCGTTGGAAGGCACCAACTCACAGGGATCCCAGGAGGAGCCCGTTCCATCCTTCCTCCTCCCAGGAGATGGCTCCGTCCTCCCCACAAGGTTCAGGCCAGGACGTGAGGTCCTTCCGGCACCCACACATCCAGCAGGGCCTGTCCCCTTGGCCTCAGAACGCATCCTGAACCCACAGCCCCATACAGGCCCCCACCCTGGCCTCCTGCTGCCCCCCTCCTCTTGCCCCACAGCAGCCACAGGGACTTCAGAAAATCAGAAATCAGAACCTAACCCTCTCCTGTTCACACACCGTCCATGGCTCCCCATTACCTTCAAAGTAAAAGTCACATCCCTCCCTTGGCCTGAATAGTCCGGCCCCCACCTACCACCTCAGCATTACCCCCGCCATCACTCCACTCTGGTTACACTGGCCTCCTCGCCAGTCCTTGAATGCCCCAGGCTTGCCCTCTGCTCTGTTCCTTCTGCCTCGGACACTGGCCCCCAGCTCCCGCTGAGGCTGGCTCCTTGGCTCCTTTAGATCTCTGCTAGGGCCCCCTCCTAAGGGAGGTCCCCCAAGCCCTGGTACCTGTGGTCATGACCTTATTTGGAAATTGGGTCTTTGCAGATGTAATTAAGATGTAAATTAAGATGGAGTTCATCCCTCCTACACTGTTGATGGGAATGCAAATTGGTGCAGCCACTAGGGAAACCAGTGTGGAGGCTCCTCAGAAAACTGAAAATAGAATTACCATAGGACCCAGCAATCCCACTCCTGGGCATATTCCCAGACAAACCTGTAATTAAAAAAGATACACGCACCCCTATGTTCATAGCAGCACTCTTTACAATAGCCAAGACATGGAAACAACCTAAGTGTCCATCAATAGATAAATGGATAAAGAAGATGTGGTATAAACATACAGTGGAATATTACTCAGCCATAAAAAGAAAAATAATGCCATTTGCAGCCACATGGATGCAACTAGAGATTACCAAACTAAGTGAAGTAAGTCAGAAAGAGAAAGGCAAACACCATATGATATCACTTATACGTGTAATCTAAAATACGGCACAAATGAACCTATTTACAAAACAGAAACAGACTCACATATATAGAGAACAGACTTGTGGTTGCCAAGCCGGTGGAGGATGGGGGAGGGAAGGACTGCGAGTGTGGGATCAGCAGATGTAAGCTATTATGCATAGGATGGATAAACAACAAGGTCCTACTGTCTAGCACAGGGAACTATATTCGACATCCTGTGATAAACCATAATGGGAAAGAATATAAAATAAATAAACAAATAAAACAATAATTACTTTAAAAAAAAGATGGGGTTCATAGTGGATTAGGGTAGGCCCTAGATTCAGTGACTGGTGACCTTATAAGAAGAGACCACGTGACCACAAAAGCAGGGACTGGAGTGATGCAGCCACAAGCCAAGGAACACCGGGAGCCCCCAGAAGCTGGAAGAGGCAAGGAAGGATCCTCCCCTGGAGTGCAGCCCTGCCTGCACCCTGATTTACACTGCTGGCCTCCAGAGCTGCAAGACAATAAACTGTTTTATTGCCCGCCAGTGTTGGTGTTTTGTTATGGCAGCCCCAGAACACTGATATATCCTCAAGTGCCTTTCACAGCGCTGGCCGCCTTCTGGTATTTCCTCATGCAGTTTTGTTTGTTTTCTGGTCACATCCACCTTTCCTGGGATGCTAGGAAGGTGGGGCTCAGCCTGTGTGATCCTCGCTGTGTCCCCAGGGCCCGGCACGAGGAGGGCATAGGGAGTGGACGATAGGTATATGCTGATTAATAAATTAAGAAGGTAGAGACCAAAGCTTGAGGTTTGGCACGTAGATGGAAACCCGCCGCGGGCACTGTCAGGCTGGCATCACTGCATTCAACCTCCATGGCGAACCAGGCTCAGCTGTCAATGCCCTGCCCATCGCACCAGGGGAGGGGACCATGCCCAGGTCAAGGAGCCAGGCTGAAGGAGCTCACAGGAGACCCGTGATCTGTGGGCACGTAACCCAACATTGCATTCAAAACCTCAACCGGCCCCCTCTTCCCAGAGGCCCAGGAGGAGGAAGTGAAAGTCAGGGCTCAGCAGCTCAGTGTCGCCAGCATCCCCCAGCCCCGGCCCCATCCTCCTGCTTCTTGGAGTGACCCAGAGGTCATCATCGTGGTTGCAGAGAGAACTCACATCACTGGTGATGCTGATAAAAGTGGAGATGACCCAAGTGTGCAACTACAGGGGTCGGCTGGGGACACAAAAGCCCACTTGTTCCTGATGATTAAGAATCCAGGTGGCCGAGGATCAAATCCCAGCTCCTCCACTAACCTGCTATGTTACCTCTGACAACTCACTTCCCTTCTCAGAGTCTCAGTTTCCCCTCTGTAAAATGAGGTCAAGGCTGGTCTCCAAATCCCGCCACTCTGCCTTCCCTTGGATACCCCAGACCTTCGGCTAGGGACCCATGGGTTGGCTGGCCAAGAAACTCACCAGGATATAATCGGCCCACATGTCCCGGGCCGATTTCAGGGCTGCCTGGCGTAACTTCATGATGTGCTCATAGCGTGAGTCAGACCAGTGTTTGGGGCCCTCCTCGTCTGGGTAGGACCTGTGGAGAGGCAGCTGTGATGTGGGAAGCACAGGGCATTCTTGGAGCCCAGAGAGGTTTGAGCTGGCTGAATGTGGGGTGGTCAGAGAGGGCTTCCTGGAAGAGGGGATGTGTAAGCTGGATCTGAAGGCTGGGAAGAAGCAAGGAGAAAATAGGAGAACGGAGGTGTGTCCCCAGTAGGGGGTACAGCATGTGCAAATGCCCAGAGGGGAGGGGAAAGGGCCTCTACTGCCTTGCAGAGACATCCCTGAGGGTGAGGGGAGCCACTAGGAGAGAAGACCCAAAGACCTCCCAGACTCCTAATCTGGTCTGGGCAGTGGGTGGGTACAGAAATAAATCCTGAAAGAGTGAAAGGAACCGAAGTCCACATCACTCAGGGGCTCATGGGGACGCTAAGCAGCAGAGCTGATGTTGCAGCTGAGTGACACAGGGAACAAAGCAGTGGGCGTCCACCACAAAGACCAAGGAATGAAGGAATTCCAAGTGGAGCGAACGGCGGGGCAAAGGTCCAACGGGAGGCTTATGACCCACTGGTGAAGCTGAGGTGGGTGAGAGTAGCCACAGCCAGCGCTGAAGGCTGCAGAGCTGGGCTACAGCATCAGGGACTGGGGGCTGGGGGCTGGCCCAGGATGATGGGGAGTCATGGAGGGTGTTTGAGCAGGGGCACAGCCAAGTCCAGCTGGGGGCAGGGGGCAGGGCAAGGCCTGGCACTCACTTCGGCTCCTCTGCCGGCCGCCACTCCACAGAGTGGTACAAACTCTTCATGGCCACCAGCCATTCCCGAAGCACGGCTGACGTGTTGTCTGAGTTGTGGTCCGTGGCCACCCTGCAGACAGAACGGGCCAGTGAGTGAAGTTAGGGAGACCAAGGCAGGACGAGCAGCAGCAAGGCAACAAGGGCTCCCACGACCTGGCTGGGCCTCCCACCAGCTACACAGCCCTGGGCAAGACACTTCCGCGCTCCGTGCCCCAATTTCCTCATCCGTGACACACGGGGTGAGGACAGGGCCCACTTCACGGGGCTGCAGAGGGGATTAAAACAAGCTAATTTTGGAAAAACATATTAGATGACGTTCGTACTATGGGGCATCAAGGATCTTATAACCACATTCGCTACTAAATATGTGAGATTTAATAAAATATATATATATATATATATCATGCAGTCCTGCCCCACCTTCCTCAATTCTCTCCTGTGAGCAATACCACTTTGGAGTGGGCTGTGGTCACTCATTCGTTCAACAAACATTTCTTAAACACCAACTGTGTGCTTGGATTATCCGGCCTGGAGGGAAAAGGAATATTTGGAAGTCTAGTTTGACCATCAGCTGAGAGTTATTCTCCCAAAAGAACTGTTATTTAGTCAACAACAAGGATAGCAACGATGACAATAATAACAGTAATGATAATAATAACCACAGCTCTGGTCACTGATGCCAGGCGCAAGGGCTTCACACTCAGTAACTTGTTCATCTTCAGAGACAACCCAACTAGAATTATATTAGTATCCCCATTTTCCAGATGAAGAAACTGAGGTAGGAAGCGGTAAGTCACCAGTCAGGCTTGTTCATGGCCCTGCCCCATTCTGCTTCTAGGAAGAATCCACTCCTGGCAACCTTCCGCCTTCCGTCCCTTACCCCACCCACCCACTCCAGTAGTCACAAGGCAGGAGGTCCGATTCAGGTTGGGTTCAGGGAGCAATACGGCAGCAGGAGCGTAAAAGTTCAGTTAGTAGAAGTGCAATGCGGCCCGCTGCAACGCCCCAACTGGGGGTGGGGGCGGGTTCTCAGGCTTCCCTTTGAAGCTGTGTGTGCACGGGCAGTGCGCACGGGTGATCCCGGATATGCCCTAATGCGGGAGCCAGAAGGCAGAACTGTGGCCCGCCCCACCCTAAAGAGGCCAGCAGGCAAAGCGCCGTTCCGGCTGGTGCTAATGCGGCAGGGGGAAAGCAAGCAGGAAGGCACGCGCGGGGTTGGCCTGCCCTGATGGGGGACAGCAAGCAAAAGGCACGCGTAGGGCTGGCCCGCCCCGCCCGGTGCCAGGACAGCGGGCGGGGCGCGGCGTGGACCCGCCGGGATGGGGACAGCAGGCCGGATACGGGGCCGCGGGCGCCGCGCTCACCACAGAGCTGTGCGGTCCCGGGGGTGCCGCAGCCGCTCGAGCGCGCCCAGCGTGGAAGGCAGCGCGTGGGCCGCGTTGCGCGCCAGCAGCGCGACGAGAACGCGCGGCGCCTGCAGCGGCGACTCGGGGCTCCAGCGCTCCTCTGGGAAGTAGGCGGCGGCGCCCGGCGGGCCCTCCAAAGGTGGCAGCGCCAACAGCAGCAGCAGCAGCAGCACCGGGAGGGGCCGCCCGTGCCCCCGCCATGCGCGTGGGGTCGCCGCCATCGCGCCACGCGTCGCCTTTAAGCCGCTTTTCTGCCGGCGGACGCGGACGGTGCCTTAAAGGGGCCGTGGGGACCCCGCCCCTGCCTCGCGCCTTAAAGGGGAGGAGAGCTCCTGGCGGAGTCAGCCGTCAGGGCCCGCCTCCAAACGGCCTTAAAGACACAAAGTGCCTCCTACCCTCCTCAGCGGCCCGCTCGAAGTGACGTCAATCTGCAGGCCTGCCCGGGAAGCCCCAGCCTCCCCCGACCCCCCACCCCAAGACGCTGAGCGCTCTGAACTTGGGTCTGTGCGATAAAGCCGTCAGACCTCAGAATCTGCCCTGCCACCGAGCAGCTGCTCTCGCCAGGATCCCAGCCTGATTCGCCATCCAACTTCCATTTGTATAAGACCGGCTGTGTCACGAGTCGAACCTGGATAGTCAGGATCTGGTTTGGGACTCAAGATCTGAGCCTCAGTTTCCTCTGCTGCAACATGAGTTTTACCACTCTAGTTCTCGACCTCCCTGGGATGCCCTCAAGGGTTGTTGAGTACCAAGCGCGTGGGCCCTGGCGTCCCCAGACCTGGCTTCAAATCCAGTCCCCAAGTGGGCCGTCTGTGTGAGCCTAAGTTTGTCCATCTGTAAAATGGAGTCAACGACCCCGCAGGCTTGTGTGTAGATGGAACGGGAGGGAGGTGGACGTTTCCAAAGAAATGCTACGAGGGGGCTGTTTTCCAGTAATCTAATATGTTTTCTAATTCATCGTTTTTGTGATGCTCAGGTATCTATTTATTAACGTGAGTGGTGGGGTTGGGGGCTCAATATTGTTAAGTAAAATTCAGGGGACAGATCGTGTGTCCTCAGTGTGTGCAAGAGACAGTAGGGCAAAAGTTAGGAAGTAAAGGTGAGGAAAATCTCATTCTCTTGGGGGAGGAAACCATGGAGTGTGCATTACCCCCCTCTGAAAGCTGAACTGAGAAAAACACTGGGGAAGTCCCTCCCAGAACCTGCTCCGGAAGCAGCTGGAAGTCTTGTGATGTGAAGCTGCCAGGCTCCAGTGGACAGATGGCTTTTCTGGCAAACAGAGGAAGGCAGTAAAAGCTCTAAGCTGGGAAACTTGATACTAAGGTAAGAATTTGGAGCAAGTAAACAAACCCAAAGGCCCACAGCAAGCTGAAAAAAAAATCTGTGGCGTATCAGAAAGTGTTACTATCCTTAATATACAAAGAGTTATTAGAGATCATTAAGAAAAATATAAATTCTCCTGAAGACAAAAGTAGGCAAAAGCTATGAACAGGCAATTCAGTAGAAAAGAAAAGAAAAGAAAGGAAAACACAGAAACACACATACAGTGGTAAAGAATCCATCTTCCAATGCAAGGGACACGGGTTCGTTCCCTGGTCGGGGAACTAAGGTCCCACATGCCACCGGGCAAATAAGCCCAGGCGCCTCAACTAGAGACAGAAAACCCTGACGCCACAACTAGAGAGAAACCTGCACGCCACAACAAAAGATCCCGCATGGCACAACTAAGACCCGACAAAGCCAAAAATAAATAAATAAATAAGAAACACACAAACATATTAATGGTCAATAAACATATTTTCAGGTTCAATGTAGTCATCCAAGAAATTTTAAATAAAACAATGCACTCTGTGTGTGTGTCTATCAAACTGGCAGTTTTTCCTTTTATGAAAATTCCTAGTGTTTGGAAAAGAGAATACGTATAAATGCTGCTGGTGAGAGTGTTAAAAGGCATAGACTTTCTGGAGAGGAGTAAGGCAGAGGTGTGGGGATTATACAAGCCTTGAACTGGTACATATGCTTTGACTCAGAAATTCCACTAGTAGACATTTATCCATTGAGAATGACGATGAATGTGGGCAAAGCTTCAGCTCTGGAACGTCCCTGGAGGAGGCAGTGGGCAGAGTGGCTAGACCTCGGTGCTGGAGCCTGGTTGCCTGGAGTAAGTGCCTCTCTGAGCCTCAGTTTCCACATCTGTAAAATGGAAAGTGTCATAAGGATGCCAAAACATTTGGACACATCAAATGCCTGGCACATAATAAATACCCAGTAATTGGAAGCTTAGCGAGAATAATTTAATAGAAATGCAAAAGCACCCAGAAGATAAGTGGGCCACAGAGAGAAATGGAGGTTCACAGACAAGCTCCTAAACACATGAGAAGACTCTCCACCTCATCCCCAATAAGACATGCTCATTAAAATGATGCCAAGACCACATTTTTTACCCAGAAGATCTGGGAAATCCCAAGTCGGCTGACAGCCTGTGGGGAAATGGGCCACCTCCACACAGATGAGTGGGCACCAGGTGAGACCACTCTGATGGAGAGCACTCTCAAGACTGCTATTGAAATGACAAACATGCATGCTCTAAACCCTGAGATTTCACCTTGGGGGATTTACCCCCTTGCATGAAAAGTATGTAAAAGGTCGTTCACTATGGTGTTAGCTGTTAGTGCAAAAGATTAGAAGCAAAACCCCATCATCAATTAGATTCTGGTTAAATAGATTAAGGAGCCCATCCACAATCCTTCATCCCCGGTTGCAAATCCCCAAATATTATGACACCCAGAAGTCTTTCTAAGATTGTTTAATCTTCAATGTATCCCAGTGAGTGTGGACATTCATCAGTTTATCTGCAGCAATTGACTATGAGATGCTGCCCCCAATCAGCTAGGGAGTGTATTAGTTAGCTATTGCCACGTAACAAATGACCCCCCAAAGTTAGCCACTGAAAACTATACACGTTTATTATCTCAGAGTTTCTGTGGGTGAAGAATGTGGGAGCTGCTTAGCTGGGTGGATTCACAAAGCTCTCATAACAATGATACCCAAGGGGGTTGAGGAGCTGAGAGCTGCTCCAGAATACCTGCATCTGCCCTGGGTCCTGAACATCCAGATTATAAACATCTTGCCCACTGGGCCGCCTCTAGTTGGACGAGTTGCTTTCTGTCCCATTTCAGGGAAGTCCCCATGAAACATTTCCGTCTTAGGGATGGAGTTCAGGATCCCTGCACCACCAGCAGCGTCAGCCTCAGCCCTACACACATTTACTGCTGCAACAAGGAGGTCTCTGTAGGGTGCTATAGTAGGAGGCCAGGCTGCCCTGGCCCTGAGCACAGCTCCATGCACCCATTGTTAAGGTGAACCCAAGGCTCCCATCACCACTATCTCCCCCACAAGTGCTGGGAACTGGTAGCCATTGGGAGAGGCCCTATAGAGGTCTGGCAAGAAGAGATGGGACACAAATTCATATGCATGTCAGAGGATACCTCTGACACTCAGGCACACTCCTTGGCTCCCCATCGCCCTAGTTCACCATGAGCTTGGCCAACCTGGCCAAGTCAGGAGACAAGGTGCATACTGTTCCACCCAGGAACCCACACTCACAATCCTCTTGTATACCCCACACAGGCCCCCCGACCCTGGCAATTCACTGGCATGGGCCAAGAACCTGTGAGGTCCCCACCTGTTTCTCCTTGGTCCCATGGAAGCTCCGAGCAGCCATCCAGAGTGCAGGACATGTTGCTGGCACCAAGGGCTTTTTTCAATTCTAAAATAAGAGAGACTTCCCTGGTTGCGCAGTGGTTGAGAGTCTGCCTGCCAATGCAGGGGACACAGGTTCAAGCCCTGGTCTGGGAGGATCCCACATGCAGTGGAGCAGCTGGGCCCACGTGCCTCAGCTGCTGATCCTGCACTCTAGAGCCCGCGTGCCAGAACTACTGAAGCCCACGCGCCTGGAGCCCACGCTCCACAGCAGGAGAAGCCACCACAGTGAGGGGCCCACACACTGCAGCAAGGAGTGGCCCCTGCTCGCCACAACTAGGGAGGGCCTGCACGCAGCAACGAAGACGCAATGCAGCCAAAAATAAATAAATTTAAAAATAAAATAAAGAGATAGGGCTCCCCTGGTGGCGCAGTGGTTGAGAGTCCGCCTGCCGATGCAGGGGACACGGGTTCGTGCCCCGGTCCAGGAAGATCCCACATGCCGCGGAGCGGCTGGGCCGGTGAGCCATGGCCGCTGAGCCTGCATGTCCCGAGCCTGTGCTCCGCAAGGGGAGAGGCCACAACAGTGAGAGGCCCGTGTACCACAAAAATAAATAAATAAATAAATAAAAATAAAGAGTTAAACCCCCGGACACACCTGGATAAGCCCCAGAATCCCAGGGCTTCCATGAATTTTCCCAGAGAGGCCACAAGAGGGCAAAGCATGGAAGAAATGTCTCAACCAGGAACCCTAAACAAGTGGCTCACATGAGCCTCTCTCCACACCTGTGCCCATGGCAGACATTGCTAGCCGATCCCCACACCTTCACTGAGCCTGGATGCTACCTACCCCACCTTCCAGGACAATGCTTCAAGCAGACATCACAAATCAATTGAGGATGGAAACACCCCACCCCCACCCCACCTTCAGTACAAGTAGAACTTCTAGGAATGGAAACCTGTTTCTGAAAAATTTTTTCCAATCAGAGATTAGTCTTTTTCCATGTAAAATGGCCCCTATTCTAAAGGAACTCGGTTCTTTTTGTTTGGCCTCAAGGACACTTCTCACCCTTACTTCCTGGCTCCCAGAACACTGCTATCTCTGGGTTTCTCCCACCTCTCTGACTACTCCTTCTGCATCCCTTCTTCCTCTTTGTGTCCTTCAAATCCAGGCTCTTTGGGACTCCTCTCCTTTCTCTCTACACCATCCCCAGGGTTGTGGTCCCTCCCATGCACCCAGTGACACCCCAGGCCAACAACAACCTTTGACTTCCGTCTCATCCTCATGCCTGGGCTCCGTCCCCTTGGTTGCTGCCCCTGCTCGAGTCCATCCTTTGCCCCCCAGGACCAGGCCCTCAGCCTCCTCCCTGGCTTCCAGTCTAGCCACTGTTGCCCTCTTGCTCACACACCCTCCGTGGCTCCCTATTGCCTGCCACAAAATGTCTAAACTCCTCTGCCTGTCATTCAAGGCCCTGCACGTCTGCCCTGGCAGCCTGCAGCCTCCTCTCCTTCCTTCTGTGTCAGCTGTGACATTCCCTGAATAACCATTACACATTGCTCATTCCCCTGTTAGTACACGTCTCAGCAGTCATAGGCATTGGGTCAGGAAGGAACAGACAAGGCAGGAGGGAGAAGAGACAGTCAGGAGCCTCTTTCCAGCCCAGGAAATCCTAAGAGGCCTACCCCAAGTCCACGTACTCTTGAGGGCTCAATGCCAGCCCAGAATAAAACATGGAGAGGTTGTTGAATGAGTAAATGTAAATGTCTATCCCCAGTTTTTAAATTTTGCCTCCCTTCTCTCATCCTAAGAACTCCTGCATATCCGTCACAGCCCCACTCCAATGCCCCCTCCTTCAGGGAGCTTCCATCACTGCCCCTCTAGGCTCGCCCACCCCAGACCCGCTCTGTCCCAGTCCTGGCCCTTAGTCAAAGGACTAGTGTTCACAGGTAGTGAGAGGCGATGGGGACCCTGGTAGGGCTCAGTATACACAGCCAGGGGTCACCAGGCTCCCCTGAGCCATAGGGGGTGGGGCTCACCTCGACTGATCCTCTGCAGCAGGACCCCCCGGATGACATCCTCATAAATACCCTCAATGGTCAGAGCAGGGCTGCCCACAGCAAGGACGTCCCCTTCGAACTCAGGCAGCTCCTGTAAGCGAGGCAGGTGAGGGGCTGGGCTGGAGGGGTGGGCTCTGTGTGACATGGGTTTGAGCCCCAGCTCTGTCACTGATTAGCTAGGAAAACCTGGGCCTCAGTTTCCTCATCTTTAAAATGGACTCCTTGACTCATTATTCCCTCGGGTTGTTGTGAGAATCGGTGAAACAAAGCACATCACACCTCAATGGGAATAATACAGGTGTTTCTGCTGGGACCCCTCACAGTCACTTCCTGCCTGACCCCTGATGCAGACCCCTTCATGGCGCCCCTAAGCCTGCGTAGCAAGGCCCCTGTGACCTCTCCCCTCGACTACTTCCTACCCCATTGTTCGGTAAGCTCCAGCCACACTTGCCTATTCTCTGTTTCTCCAACACACCAGGCACAGACCTACCTCAGGACCTTTGCACATGCTGTACCCTCTGCCTGGAATACTCTTCCCCAGGACATGGCTCATGCCTTTAGTTCACTGCTTCTCAAGCATCATCTTCTCAGAGACAGCCCCCCTAACCACTCAGCACCCTCACCATACACACACATACACTCCCCCTCTGCCTCCTCCCTTCTCTGAAGCCTGTATCACCTGCTGATATGTGATGCATGGGACCCCACGCCAGCTCTGCAGACACAGCATTGTCATGGGAGAAGCAGAGGGCATCATGAAGTCCCAGAAGAGCCATCCAACCCAGCCCCTGGGCTCAGGGAACAAAAGTCTCTAATCATCAAGGTGGCTCTATGAGCCTTACAGAAAGATGCTTGGTTGCTGTATAGGACCCGTCCCCCATCAGCTCACCGCTTTGCAGCTCAGCTCCAGCTGGCTCAGCACGAAGGGCAAGAAGATGCAGAGCAGCCAGCCATGGATGAACCGCCTCCGCGCTGAGCCACTATCCGACTGGAATTTCTGCATGACACACACGGCAACTGGTCTCACAACCACCTGAGCACCCAGGCCCACTGCCATGCCCTCCCCACAGACCTCACCTTCAGCACGCGCCCCCTGACTTTCTCCAGCTGCCGGGCAGCCTGGTCACAGTCCAGAGCCGTGGTCAGACATTGGTCAGCCAGCTGCAGGAAGGTGGCCACGGCGTCAGCCATGAGCTGTGGGAAGAGATGCTGGGATGAACCCTGGGAATCCATGCTTTTTCTGGGCTCTACGCCTGCTCGGTTGAACCCTTCTCAGCATCCAGCCCGCCCTGACCAACTACTTCCCTCCAACCTCCTTCTTGTCCCAAGAAACAGCACTCTCTTCCTCTCAGGACTCGGGGGTCATCCATTCAGTGCCAGGATGCCCAGCATGGGGGTCAGAGAGCTGTCCACAGTCCAGGCTCCTTGGCTGAGCAGGCTTGTGCAGTGTACAAACTGAACAACCGTGCCGGGCAGCACTGGGTCTTCTCAGTCCCCGTCTCTTTCACTCACCATGTCCATTAGCACGTCCCAACCCCTTGGCTTTCAAAACACACCCTGCTCCTCTCCACCGACCCATTCTGGTTCAGACCTCCTCCCTGCCTCCTCCACTTCTGCCCCCGACAGCCCCTGCTCCCCAGGGCAGGCAGGGCTTTCTAAAAAACCTTGAATCTGGCCATGCCCCTCCCCTGCTCACACACCTGCTGTGACTCCTGTTGCCCTTGGACAGAGCCCAGCCCCCTGAGCCCCATACTCAAGGCCCTGACCCATCTGCCCCCCCACCTCGCTGGCATATCTCCCACATCTATGCCCTCCCATGAAATCTACAAGCCAGTGTCTCTAAACTGCTTCACTTTCCCCAAATGTGGACACGCTCTCACACCTCCCAGGGCTTATCCACACTGTTCCCTCCACCCAGGACATGCCCCATTCCCATTCCTCCCCCAGCTGCCCCAGCCTGGCAGTCCTCTCCTCCTGGAAGCCTTCCCAACCCTGGAGATGGATCAGGCGCCTCCTCAGGGTTCCCGTAGCACCTTGTGTGTCCCCATCACAGCCCTGCCCATCATGTGTGATTACTGCCTGCCTGGTCATGAGCTCATGTCTGCATGACACTGGGGAGTCCAGCGAGGGAGGGCCGGGTCTGTCTGGGTCATCGTGGTCTCCCTGGCACACACTCGGCACCTACTCATTGGAGGCTGCCATCCTTGACTCACTTCCTCCCAGCCTCCCACTCACCCTTACCTGCTGTGCGAGATCCTGGGCCCCAAACACCAGGCTCTGAGTTCCAAAGAAGCCAAATGGTTCTGCCAGCTGCCCCAGGCGCCCCCGGCTCCGCTCCGCCTCTCGGTAGCAGGTCTGCATCAGCTCTGGGTCCCATGGCATCTCCCCAAATGAGTAAACCTGTGTTCCCATAGCAGTCAGGTAAGAAAAATACCACCAGCCCATGGAAGAGCAAGGCTAAGGACCTCATAGACAGTTCATCGAAGGAGAAACACAAATGGAAACACATCCCGCCTCAGTTGTCACCAAAATAATGCATAATAAAAGTAACTGTGAGGTATGGTGTGATGGACATAAAACGGTAAAACTTGAAACCAATGATAACATGTGGTGCTGGCGTGGCTGAGGGGAAAGGGGCACACTCAGCCCTTGTCCCACCTGATGTTCTCTTTGTGCTGGACCCTGCGGCTGCAGAAGTGCAATAATCCAAAGTGGTATTTGCCCTCAAACTGCTCACAGAAAAGTTGGAGGAGACAGAGTGTAGACAAACAACGGTAGTGGTGAGTTAATACTCCTGTGAGGAGGGAAGCACGCGCAGCTGCAGATGCAGAAAGGACCAGGGAAAGTTCCTGGAGGAGGTGATTATGAAATGGAGATGTGAAGATTAATAAAGGGAAACCTCATTTAAAATAAAGTCATGGGAGTTCCCTGTTAGTCTAGTGGTTAGGATTCGGAGCTTTCACTGCGGTGGCCCAGGTTCAATCCCTGGCCGGGGAACTGAGATCCCACAAGTTGCGTGGCTAAATAAATAAATATGAAATCATTAAGCCCTGAAAGGGGCGGGGGGGGGCGCTCTCGTGCACTGCCACTCCTTGCCCTCTGCAGACCCCAAACTGGAAGAAGGTTACTACTTTACCACTCCAGCAGGAGGAAGATTTTCTCCTTATGCAGTAACAGCCCCAACCAATGAGAAACTACCACCACTCAGCCAATGAGAAACTGTCACCACCCTGAACTCTCGCTTTTCTTCAATGGACTTTCCTTGAGAGCTGCCCCTCCCAATTTTTTCCTTCTTCTCTATAAAGTAATGTTCCTCCCCTTCGTTTGCCAGACTTGCCTCTGGTTTTGCCATAGCTTGCGCGTCCCGAATTGCAATTCTCATGCTAACCTCCCTTCCCAAAATGTTCTGCTGATAAAATAACTGGCTGTTTCATTTTAAAGGTCAACAGACACTTAACGAGTTGAAGGTTTCTTGGCACATAGTATGCTCTCATTTAATATCAGAAGAAAAGAGCTGACCTGCGTGTTGCAGAATTCTGTCCCAGGGAATGGGGTGGGCTGTGGCCAAACAAGGCAATGGGAGGAGGAACAATTTGTAGGGAAGGTGACTCCAGATTGATGTTACTAAAATGCTAATCTTGTCATCTTACTCCTTCCCCCCATGTTATAAACCGTGCCCCAGTGACCATAGCATAGTGGACCACCGTAAGTAAAATGCAGCTTAGAAGAAAGTTCAGAGATTTTTAAGAGAAGGTTTTCAAACAAGAAAGATTCAAGGTGCATGCAACTCTTCTATAAAGTTAACACACTGCCCATAGGCCCGATGAAACACGACCCACTGGACCTCACCTCCTTCCGCAGCCGGGTGCTGGAGGGGCTCCCACGCAGGTGGCGGGACAGGCGGTCCATGCCCTGGGTTAGGAGGGTCTGCACTGCCGTGAGTTCAGCTTCCACGGTGCTCAGCAGCGTCTGCGTGACCCGGGGCAGCTGCGCATCCACCTTCCTGCGCAGGCACGATTCGAGGGGACCCTGGACGTTGGCTGCGAGTGGAAGACACTGGCCTGGATCTCCTCCTCGAGGTGCTCCGCAAATTGGGAGGTGGAGGGTACGGAGTGAGGCCATGGGCTCAACAGGGTAAGGTAGACGGGAGCCCTGACTTTGAGCCCCCTCCTCTACCCCATTATACAGAATAGAAAACCGAGGCCAAGTGCCATGGGGATCGGCTCAAAGTTGCACACAGAGGCAGAGTTAAGATTCCAACTCTGTTCTCTTTGTTACTGAGCTGAGTGAGAGCTATCTCCGCTGTCTGACTGGACAACCCACAACTGGAGTCAGGCCTTATACCGCCAAGGCCTCTGCCCCTCTCCCCACCCAGTCTTGGTCTCCGGGCTCACCAGCTCCATCCCTGGCCTTCCCGCCTCCCAAGCACCCGCCCTCCCTCTTTTTTTTTTTTTTTTCCGCCGTCCTCCCTCTTGACCCTGTCTAGAAATCTAGTCTCACCACCAAAGCATCAAGGCCTCGCCCATTTTCCCACTTAGGCTCCACCCTTTTCTTCTCCGGCCCTGCCTCCACCGGGTCCCAGACCTTGGGCCCCTTCCCTTACACCCAAGCTGTTCCCCTTCTTCCTCTCAGGCTCCCGGCCCCGCCCCTCACATCCAGGCCACGCCCCCGGACCTCACCCTGCAGCCTCCCTAACACGCGCTCCCGCAACTTCAGCATCTGATCTACGTCTGGGCGGATAGTCTTCTCCAGGGCGGCGAGCAGCTCCTCCTTTTCGGGCTGGAAGGCGCGGAGCCCAGTGGAGGCCCCGGCCAGGACTGCAGCGTGGACGGCGTCCAGTAGCTGCCCAGATCAGCCGAGGGGACCCCACACGGGCCAGGGACGCGGTAGAGAGACGAGATGGGGCGAGGGTAGGAAGACAGAGAGAAGACAGACGCACAGAGATGGGCGGAGAGGTTGGGCGACAGTCGCAGGGAGGGCGAAGCTGAGCACCCGGGTCCGGCTCCTATCCCCATCCGCGGCCTCCCGCGTGTCCCTGCCCCACCTCCTCCACCGCATGCGTACCTTGGCCCAGGCCCAGGCCCGAGCGCGGCCGGCCCCGCGCAGGCCGGGCAGGGTCTGGGCTCGCAGCGCAGGCAGCAGCTCCCGCATCAGTACCGCAGTCAGCACCTGCGGGAGAGGTGACCATGGGTGCTTCGGTGGGCCGAGAAGGGGTCAGGGGGGTCCCGGGTGCGGCCTTGCGCGGCACTGACCTCGGCGTCCGAGCCTAGGGTCACGTCGTCGTCGCCAAAGTGGCCTTGCTGCTGCCGGTAGAGCCGTATGGCGTCCAGGAAGGCACGGGCGGCTGGGGCTTGACTTCGCTGCAGGACTGAGGGGCGGCTCCTCAGTGCCCGTCCACCCCTCCCCTGCTCTCAGGCTGCCTGGCTCCCCGTCGCCTGAGAAGGAAGCCCTCCGCCTCCTCGCCAGGTCCCAAACAGCTAAGTCTCACCCACTTCCAGACCTCTGCGCAAAGGAGTGCCCTCCGCCGGGAACACGCTCCCCTACGTTTATCACCAGCCCATAAGGGGCCTGTGTACCACTTTGGAAAAGGCATCCTGGGCAGGCAGTCACAGCCCAGATCCCACTGCGGTCTCCAGTTGCCTCTCCAGTTAGGTACGTTTGTTCAGTCAACAACCTGCCCAGATGTGTCAGTCCTAACTCCTCTTCTTCACCTGGCTGGCCCCTCATCTTTTTTAGACCCCAGTTTGGACATCCCGTCCCTGAACCCCCAGACTAAGCTCCCATGGTGCTGTGCCCTCATTACAGCCCGGGCCATGCACAACTGCCTGTTTCCCCTCTGTCCTCCCCCACGATCCATTTTATAAATAAGGAAACTGAGGCTTGGAGAGGATCCCACAGCCAGCAGGAGCGGAACCCTCCGACTCCAGACTCTGTGCTCCACCACTGCCTGCCCTTTCCCAGGACCCACCTGTGCCTCGAAGCCGGATGCCGCCCTGCAGGGCTAGCCTCCAGGCACGCTGCACCTCCGCTGTGGCTGCAGAGAAACAGAGGTGCCGGCGGAAGGGGTGCTGCAGGAACAGGGGGAAACTGACAGGCATTTCCAAGAGGGGGTCAGGCTCTTCCTGTGCATGGTGTCCTGAAAGCAGAGGAGGTCGCATCTTCATTCACTCTAAAATCATTCATTCACTAGGAGACAATAACCATGAAATGTGTAGAGAACCCTTACTTCAGCTCAGTCCCAGGAGGAGGTGTGCCCAGGGCAGACATCAGTAATCCATGCCAGCACTGTTTCCCAGCCTGAGCAACATGCTTAACACAGCAGCCCTAGGCAGCCACCAACAATCTCTCCTAGCTGGCATGTGGTCTGAGCCCTGCCTGCTGTGGGGTGCTGGAGTCGGCTAGGCCCTGGTTCAAACCTGGCCAGACCATTTTCTAGCTCTTTGCACAGAGCTAGCTCTTTTCATCTCCCTGAAAAAACCTCAGTTTTCCTACCTGCAAAATGGGCTAAAAAGTGATACCAATGACCTAGAACTGTTGGGAGGACAAAAATGAGTGAATTTATTTTGATGAATTAAATTGGAGTCTCCCAAATCCTCAGTGTTTTGTTCAGATTTCCAGAGTGATACATACAGACTGCAGTAAAATGCAATAGTGCAGAAAGGGCTTCCCTGGTGGTGCAGTGGTTAAGAATCTGCCTGCCAATGCAGGGGACACGGGTTCGAGCTCTGGTCCGGGAAGATCCCACATGCCGCGGAGCAACAAAGCCCATGCGCCACAACTACCGAGCCTGCGCTCTAGAGCCTGCAAGCCACAACTACTAAGCCCACGTGCCACAATTACTGAAGCTCGCGCGCCTAGAGCCCGCACACCGCAGCAAAGAGCAGACCCCGCTCGCCGCACCTAGAGAAAGCCTGCACAAAGCAACGAAGACCCAATGCAGCCAAAAATAAATTTAAAAATAATAATAATGCAGAAAAAGGTGGACGTCCTTTGTCATCCAGCCCTTCGATAGCAGCCCCCAGAGATGATAATAGCTGTTAACAGTTTGGGGGACATTATTCCAGATTTTAAAATCTGCACAAAGCTGTATGACGTGCTTTTTTTTTTTTTTTAACAATGTGGAGTTTTCTGGTTTATAACTGGCCTTCGGGCTCCTGCATATGTCTGGGAAACCTTCAGAGGCTGCACAGCTTTCCTTCCTGAGGGTCAAGCTGTGATTTATTTAATCAACCCCAAAGGATGCGTATGTGGGTGGATTCCCATGTTTTCGACATCATCAGCATTTCTGCAGACGGTTCTTGTTGCTACATCTTCGCCTGATTAAACAGCAGGATAGCTCTGCAGTGAAGCAAAAGGTGTAAATTCTGGCTCTGTCCCTTACTAACTGTGTGACGGCCCTTGGCCTCAGTGTCCCCCTCTGTAAAATGGGGTGGTTAGTGATGGGGCTGCCTCCTGGGCAGATTCAAGGAGATGATGCAGGCCCTCATCAGATGCATGCCAGCCCACTTACGCTGCTCCTTACCTATTCAGAGAGAGAAAGAGGAGGAAGAGGAAGGGGAGGAAGGGGAAGGGAGGAGAACCATCCTGGAAACACTGGACGGACCAATTACACGCTGTAACAAGTCTGTGCAATTTTCCTGCCCACCACTGTCCATCTCCCCACATGCTTACTGACACCATATTTTATCGTTTTTACCCTTTGCTGCTTTGATTCTGGTCCGGTGACCTAACTCCTTCACCCTGACAAGAATGGGTGTTTCTCTTTCTAGAGCGAGGCTGCTCACCCAGAGGCAATGCTGCCCCCAGGGACACTTGGCAATGTCTGGAGATATACTTGGTTGTCGCTCTTGGGATGCAGAGTGCTACTGGCATCTGGTGGGTGGAGGCGAGGGATACTGTTCAGCAACCTGTGAAGCACATGGTGGCCCCCACTGCAAAGAATGATCTGGCCCCAGTGTCAACAGTGCTGAAGTAGAGAAACCTGCTCTTGGGGTCCCCGGGAGCCTTACCTGAGGGTTCTGGGCAGAGAGTGTCCAACAGGTGGAGATATTCACTCTGGGAAGTCAGGACTGTGTACCCTGTCAGGACCACGGAGCCCAGGGGACGGTCCCCATTTTCATATTCCTGCAAAAGGCATCCAAAGAACCGTTTTGGGACAGGTCTAAACTGTGGCTTCCATATCCCAGTGTGGGATCAGGGGAAGGTTTTGGGTTAACTGGGGAAATCCTCCACCCTACCTCCCTGCCTCCACCCTCCCTCCTTCTGTCCACCCCTCCCTCAATCCCTCCTTCCTTCCCTTCCCCATAGTGGAGCACCCAGCACCTGCTGTGTGCTAGGCCAGTCCCAAGTGCTATATGAGGACTAACCCATTGAATCCTTACAGCCCCATGTGGCGTGGACCATCATCATCCCATTTCACAGAGGCAAAAACTGAATCCCAGAGAGACAAGTGACCTGCCTGAATTCCTCAGCTGGAAAGCAGGGCACAGGCGGCATGTGCAAAGGCCTTGCATGGTTTCAACCTCAGCTCTGCTGATGACCATGAGTGAGCCCCTACCCCTGGCCTGGGCCTCAGTTTATCCACCTGGCACAGCAGGAGATGTTCGCCCACCCAGGGCCAAGCTTACAGGTTGGCCCTACTTGATGATTGAAGAAAGGAGGGGGGCTATGCTGGGAACTGGACCCCAAACCCACACTGGGGAGGGTGGGATGGAGACGACAGAGGTAGATGGGCTGCAGGCCGCTCACTCACCTCCCTGTGCCTGAACCACTCCAGGCGGCCGTCCCCACGCAGGACACAGAAGATTGGCTGCCACTGAGGTGGGTGGCCCTGCAGCTGGGTCAGGGGCCCTCGGTGCTCCCGGACTCGGGGCAGCTTCTGTGGGAGGAGGGGCGGGCGGATGTCAAGAACATGGGCCAGTGTCCCGGTGTCCAGACCACCTGGACAGCTCCTCCTGTGTCTCGGGTGCCACCAAGTACAGTAAGTCCCCTACATACGAATGAGTTCCGTTCCGAGAGCGAGTCTGTAAGTCCAATTTGTTCATAAGTCCAACAAAGTTAGCCTAGGTATCCAACTAACATCATCGGCTATATAGTACTGTACTGTAATAGGTTTATAATACTTTTCACACAAATAATACATAAAAAACAAACACACACAAAAAAATAAAACATTTTTAATCTTGCAGTAGAGTCCCTTGAAAAGTACAGTGGTACAGTACAACAGCTGGCATACAGGGCTGGCATCGAGTGAACAGGCAAGAAGAGTGACTGACTGGAGGAGGGAGAGGAGGTGGGAGATGGTAGAGCTGAAGGATCGTCAGCAACAGGAGACGGAGGGCAAGCTGCAGTTTCACTCACGCCTGATGCTGATGGAACGCCCATTCACATCTTTGAAAGTTTGCAACTTGAAGGTTCATATGTAGGGGACTTACTGTACAGGTGCTTGGGCACTGCTGGTGTGGTGTTATATTCTTTATCAAGCACGCTCACAGCCTGCACTTCCAACTATGAACTGAGGCAGACACTTTTGTTATCTCCTATTGGCTTGCAAGCGGACCCTTCCCCAGTTGAGCCTCAGATGAGACCCCAGCCCTGGCCAACATCTTGACTGCAGCCTGTGAGAGACCCTGAAAGAAAGGACCCAGCAAAGCCCCATCTAGATTCCTGACCCACGGTAACTGAGATGACAAACGTGTTGTTTGAAGCACTGATTTGGTGGTGTATTTTTACACAGCATAGCTAACTGATACAGGTGGGATTGCTAGGTCGTGGAGCAGGTGTAGTTTTTTTATTTTTGTTTTTTTTCAGGTGTAGTTTAACGTTATGAGAAATGGCCAGGCCTCTGCCCACAGACCCCTCCCTCAGGCAAGATGGGACATCACCTTGTTTCGTTTTCTTTGTCCCTCTTCTCACTTCCTGGCCACCTGAATTGGGTGCCTTTGTTTCACCAATGGTCCCAGAGTAGCTCCTGCTACACAGTTGGTGCTCGGTAAATATCTGATGACTAAATAAACAGCATTTGTGATGTTCTGATTCTTCAGCGGGTAGTGGGAACTCAGAGGTTTATTAGATGATTCTCCACCTCTCTTCCTAAGTCTGAGATTTTTCATAGTAATAGTGTTAAAATGTTATCATAGAAATGATATACATAATGCAAATAGATAAAACTAGTATTAAAGAAAATGTTTCAGCTGAAGCGAGGGGAAATCCCTCCACGCTGCTTGAACCCCAACGTCAGCTGTTCCCTGGCCCAGGGGGTTGGGACCAGCAGGAGACAGAAGGTGCAGGTGGGGGCGATGCCCAGGCCCCATGATGCCCCAAGCGGGACAGGGGGAGTCCCAGGTGGCAGGGGGCTCTGTCCATGGTGCCACAGAGCCCCCACCCCAGGGCAGGCACAGCTGGGAGAAGGGGTGTCCAAGAGAGGAAATCTCAGAGCCCTGATCGGGACAGGGGACCCAGTATCCCTTGTAAGGAGTCTGGGCTCTGGGTTCAAATCTCGCCTCTGCATCTTGCTGGCAGTGTGACCTCAGTTAGGTCACTTCACCTCTCTGTGCCTTGGTTTCCTCATTGGTCAAAGACCCATCCCCTGGGCTAGTGAGAACTAAGTTGTACAGGGCACATGGAGATCCTGGACACCATTTGCCAGCTTAGGAGACCTTTGGAGCTGGGGCTGGGCAGCTCCAGGCTATTTTGTTCCATCGATAAGCCCTTCCTGAGCCCCTACTAAGTGAAGGCACCATGTGGGCACAATGGGGTCAGGGGGAAGGGGAAATAAGGCTTGGACCCTGTCCTCACAAAGCAGACAGATGGAGGTGGCAGACGTGTGAGCCCGGGCTGCGTCGGAGGAGCAGACAGACAGGGGTTCCAGAGGAGGTGCCCGACTCAGGTGGGGGTAACAGTAGTCAAGGAAGGCTTCCTGGAAGAAGTAGCAGACGAAGTATGGGATAGAATGGGGAGGGTGGCACATGCAAAGGCTTGGGCGTCCAGTGGGCATGCTGTGCCCTTGGGTGATGCACTCAGCCAGGCCACACCTTTTCCAACTTCAGAGCTTTTGCATTGCCTGTGCCCTCTGCCTAGAATGCCCTTCCCACTCTGGGCTTCAGGTCTGGCTCCTTCCCATCCTTTATGTCTCAGCTCAGAAGGACCTTCCTACACCCCAGCTTCCAGCCCCCAACACCGCCCTTCATTTTGTCTTTCTAGCACCTGTCAGAAGTTATCCTGCATCATGATATGTTAACTTGACAACAAACTGATCATTTCCCCCAATTAGACTGTGAGCCCCGGAGGGCAAAGCGGGATCTGTCTCGGTCACTACTGTGTCCCCAGCATCCAGCCAGGGGTGTGGCACGTGGTAAATGCCCAGTGAATGTTTGCTCGAAGAATGAATTTTGGGGACATCCCTGGTGGTCCAGTAGTTAAGACTCCACGCTTCCACTGCAGGGGGTGCGGGTTCGATCCCTGGTCAGGGAACTAAGATCCGGCATGCCACGCAGCATGGCCAAAAAACAAATGAATTAAAAACAAATTTTTAAGCATTTATTATTATTATATATTTATTTATTTATTTGGTTGCGCCGGGTCTTAGTTGTGGCAGGCGGGCTCCTTAGTTGTAGCGTGCATATGGGATCTAGTTCCCTGACCAGGGATCGAACCCAGGCCCCCTGCATTGGGAGCTCGGAGTCTTAACCACTGCACCACCAGGGAAGTTCCAGAATGAATTTTTAATAGTCACCCCAGGTCGTGGCACCAGCAAGGACAAAGGTGTGAGGAGGGACCCTCAAACGAACGAATGGCCTCCCCAGCCTCACCCACTCAGCACCCCTCCCCCTTTGCGGCACCCACTTTGCTGTGCAGCAGCTGGCATCCGGCTGGCTCCTGGGGGCCCAGCTCTCGGGAGATCTGCCACAGGACCGAGGCTGCCAGCTGCCCGCGGTAGCAGGGCAGGAAGTTCCTCAGCAAGGTGTCTACCTGGCCTGCAGGGACAAAAGGATAGTGAAGTGGCTGAATCAGGTCCCCCCCAACCTGCCGGAGGTGGGGGCAGAACAGGCAGAGAAGCCACTTACAGATTCCTATCCGCACCCCAAAGTTGCCCCAGAAGACATGCTCCAATTCCATTCACCCTTAACCCTCCATTGCCTGTTTTTATCCACATGGGGGTTGGTGGGGGGTGGGGGAGTTAAAGGATTCAGGCGTAATTTATAAACGATGTACAACACACCTTAAATGTATAAAGCATAGAAATGAATGAGTTTGACACATGTACACACCCGTGACACCATCACCGTGACCCAGATAAAGAACAGATCAATTGTACCTGAAAGTTTCCTTCTGCCCCTTACTGGGGGAGATTTACAAAATCTTTTAAAAACCTCACCCAGCACACATGAACTTTCTGGGGTGATAGAAGTATTCTGTATCCTGATCTAGGAGGTGATTACACAAGTGTTAAAGTTCTTCAAGCTGTTCCCCTAATATGTGTGCACTTGACTGTGTGTAAAACACATCTATCTTGCTGCCTGGAATGTGGATCCGATGACTGGAGCTTCAGCAGCCATTCTGAGTCATGAGGTGACCTCAGGCACAGAAGCCACGCATGTTAGAACCATAATATGGAAGGGGATGGGTTGTCTGACTTTTATCAGGCTGCCTGCCACTGTTCCCCTCTATAGGAGAGAGAAACAAATCTTTATCTCGTTTAAGCCACTACAGAAAAAGAAAATTCCAACACTTTGCAGAGTAGCTTATTGAATCCATTCATGTAATGACAACTTGGCCTTGTTTCTTAGTCTAGATCATGAGCCCCCCCTCCATATCCCCAGTGCCCAGCACACCGTAAGTGCTCAACTGCGTGTGTGGAGGATGGAGGACACTGGCCCTTCTTTGTCTCAAATCAAGAACTGTGACTTAGTCCCTGGGGGTCCACACTGAGGGGCCTACTGGTCCTTGCCCACCTGGGAGGATCATCCCACAAGATCTGGCTGGGCTTGGGGCACTTCCCACCTGGCCCTATGCCCTCCACCCCAAACCCATGCCCTGAGTAGGTTTACCAGATTTACCAAATAAAAGTACATGACGCCAATTAAATTTGAATTTCAGGTAAATAACGAATACATTTTTAGCATACGTATGCCCTCTTGCAAAATCTGGGACATACTTATACTAAAAAAAGTATTCATTGCCTCTCTAGAATTCACGTTAATAGGTCACCCTGTGTACCTGACAACCCAGCCCTAAACCCCACCCGCCAAAATCTCGCTCCTTCCCAGTCCACTCACCCCTCAGGTGCTGCTGCTGTCGCTTGTCCAAGGGGCTCGAGGGCCGCCCACCCATCCTGCTACTGTGTCCTGGGCTCCCCTGAAAGTGAAGTACACACCCCCCTCCTCCCCACAACCCCCCAGTTCCTCAGCTCAGGGGCACCCTGGGAGCAAGGTGACCTGAGGGGCCTGGATGCTGCAGAGACCAGTGCCTGGGGTCAGAAGCCAGAGCATGGTCCTAGTGTGGTGTGGGATGCCTGCTCCCCGCCCCGCCCCGCCCCCTGCCCCACCCCACCCTGCACCTGTGCCCTCCCAGTTCCCCTGTGGCCAAGTGCCCTAAACTGGTGGTTTCTGTAGGGGCTGCCCCGGGTTGGGGGGGGCACGGGGTGGTGGGAGACAAAAGTCCCAGCTGGCCTCGGAGGACGGATGCAGGGCAGATATCTGGCAGGACCTGAGAGCAGTTGGTGTGGGGTGGCAGGGAAGGGGGGCTGGGCAGAGATGGGGCAGCTAAATCCTGTACCTACCCCTTGCCGGGTGACTCTGGATCCCAAGAGGATCCAGCCCAGGCCCAGCACCAGGCTGGGAAGACAGAAGTGGACTGACACCCCGGGCCCCTGGGGTCAGTGCCAGGGTAGTGGGAGCGGGTGGGGAGCCGCTGCTGTGCCGTGGACGCGTGGGCTGTTTCCCTTCGGTTCCTGCCTTGCCAGTCCATTCCCTATCGGCGCACAAAGCCCTGGACTGGATCGGATTAGTTGGGTCTTCCCACTAGTGGCACCTGCTGTTGCCCAAGCACGGCCAGGCTGCTTTCCTTCCAACTCTCTACTCTGCTTTTCTCAATCTGTTTCCGCTCAGCCCCGCCCCACTTCCTCACTCTCACATCTGAGTGATCAACCCAGACAAGACGTTGAAGGAAACTTCGCTTTCTGTGGTTTCACCTTTAAGGTTTCAATTCCCACGTGCCTCTCCCACCAGCCTCCCCTGGTCCCTGGAGCCGGGCAGAACTGATGGGTGGGACATGAGCAGACGCACTCTGGGCCAATGCTGCAGTCCTGACGCAAAGCAGCAGCACCTCGGAGCATTCAAGGCTCTGAGCAGGACTGCAGCATGGCCAGGCGCAGAGGTCACGACTGGCCCTGGGTGTGCAACGGGAGCTCGGCCAAGTGAGTGGGCAGGGGATTGAACTGTGTCCCCCAAAAGGATATGTCCACAGGTCACTATCAAAAAAACAGAAAACAGGGGCTTCCCTGGTGGTGCAGTGGTTGAGAGTCTGCCTGCCGATGCAGGGGACACGGGTTCATGCCCCGGTCCAGGAAGATCCCACATGCCGCGGAGCGGCTAGGCCCGTGAGCCATGGCCGCTGAGCCTGCGCGTTCGGAGCCTGTGCTCCGCAACGGGAGAGACCGCAACAGTGAGAGGCCCACGTTCCGCAAAAAACAAAAAAAAACAAACAAACGAAAAACAGAACACAAGTGTTAGCGAGGATAAGGAGGAATTGGAACCCTTGGGCACTGTTGATGGGAATGTAAAATGATACAACTGCTGTGGAAAACAGTACAGAGGCTCCTCCGAAAATTAAAAATAGAACTACCATATGCGTTATGACCCAGCAATTCCACTTCTGGACGTATATCCAAAAGAACTGAAAGTAGGCTCTGGAAGAGAGATTCATCCACCCGTGTTCACAGCAGCATTATTTACAATAGCTAGAACACAGAAGCAACCCAAGTGTCCACTGACCGGTGAGTGGATAAGTAAACTGTGGTACATCATATCTTAAAGAGGAAGGAAGTTCACACACACTACAACATGGATGAACCTGGAGGACATTATGCAGAGTGAAATAAGCCCGTCACAAAAAGGCAAATACTGTATGATCCCAATTACACGAGGCACTTAATAGTAGTGAAAATCATAGAGACAGAAAATAGTATGGTGGTTGCCAGGGCCGGGGAGAGGGGAGCATGGGGAGTTAGTGTTTAATAAGTACAGAGTTTCAGATTTACAAGATGAAAAGAGTTATGGGGACGGATGATGGTAATGGCTGCTTAAAACTGTAAATGTATTTAATACCACTGAACTGTATACTTAAAAATGGTTAAGATGGTAAATTTTATGTGTATTTTAACACAGTTTAAAAAAAAGAATATGTCCACAGCCTAACCCCTGGAACCTCAGAATGTGATCTTATTTGGAATAGACATCTTTACAGACAAAATGAGTTAAGGATCTTGAGATGAGCTCAGCCTGGATTTAGGGTGGTCCTATATCCAATGACAGGTGTCCTTATTAGAAGAGGACAGGAGGGAGGGCTTCCCTGGTGGCGCAGTGGTTAAGAATCCGCCTGCCAATGCAGGGGGACACGGGTTCGAGCCCTGGTCCAGGAAGATCCCACATGCCGCAGAGTAACTAAGCCTGCAAGCCACAACTACTGAGCCTGCGCACCACAACTACTGAAGCCTGCACGCCTACAGCCCATGCTCCGCAAAAAGAGAAGCCACTGCAATGAGAAGCCCACGCACCCCAACAAAGAGTAGGCCCCGCTCGCCACAACTAGAGAAAGCCCATGCGCAGCAACGAAGACCTAATGCAGCCAAAGATACATGATAATAAAGTAAATATTTTAAAAAATCTTATCTATAAAAAAAAAGAAGAGGACAAGAGGGAGCTCCCTGGTGGCCTGGTGGTTAGGATTCTGGGCTTCCACTGCCGTGGCCCAGGTTCAATCCCTGCTCTGGGAACTGAGATCCTGCAAGTCGAGTGGCATGGCCAAGAAAACAAACAAAAAAACAGACAAAAAAAAAAAAAGGAGGACAGGACACAGAGAAACACACAAAGAGAAGGCCATGTGACAACAGAGGCAGAGATGAGTGATGTGTCTACAAGCTAAGGAAGGCCAAGAATTGCCTGCAGCTACCAGGAGAGAGACCTGGGATAGATTCTCCTGCAGAGCCTCCAGAAAGATGTAACCTTCCTGACACCTTGATTTTAGACTCCTGGCCTCATGAACTGTGAGACAATAAATTTCAGTTGTTTGAAGCCACCTAGTTTGTGGTACTCCGCTATGGCAGCCCCAGGACACTCATCCAGGGCGCCCTTCCCTGCCCTCCACGTGCTGGGATGAGGGCTGCAGGTCAGGCCCTCCACCCAGGGACCAACAGTCCCACTGCCCACCAAGGACCACGAGACAGCGGAGACTTCAAAGAGATGTTCCTTTTAATAACTGAGTCACCCAGAGCCATGGCCCATGGGCTGAGCCCCTGGGCAGGGCTGGTGGCCAGACCCTATCGGCTTCCAGTGGCACCACTCGGCTTTTCTAAAATGAAGCCTGGAGTGGGCTGGCAGCGGGGCCCAGACTGGGAAGATCCCGGCCCACTCAGGCTGTGCGTGGTCCCAGCTGTAGCATCTCGGCACCAGTTACAAAGTGGAATGCTTCTCGAAGGGCACGGTCAGGAGTCGGGCTGCTGCCTCGTCCAGGAACCAGCAAAGTTTCCCAGTGCGGGGCTGGACCAGGGCGGCGGGGAGCGGGTTTTCCTCCTTGTCCTCCAAAATGCGCTGTGTGGAGAGGGCAGGAGCGTGGGGCCCTGCCCACACCCCAGCACCCTTGGACCCCTCCTACCCTCAAGAGGTGATATCGCCCATCCCGGATGTCCTAGCTTCAAGCAATCAGGAGGGATGGGGTCTCTTCCTTTTTATCATGTGACTGTTTAATATGGGGGTCAACACACCTCTTCTACAAAGACCAGAGAGTCACTATTTCGGCTCTGCAGATCACACCCCGTCTCTGTTGCAACTACTCAGCTCTGCTGTTACAGGGCAAAAGCAGCTTTCTAAACTGCTTGATTTCTTTATTTCAATTGTTTTTTATTTAACAATTAAATATATATGTATATGCAGTAAGTGCTACGAATTTACCTCTGAGCAGTTTTGGCCTCATCTCATCCATTTCATTTCATAATTGTTAACTCCTAACTAGCCTGTATTTGCAGTTTTCATTTCCCCTTCAACCCAAGAATTATTGAAATATCCTGGGATCTGGTGCTTTCAGCACAGTAGTGTCTAGGGCCATATTCTATGCCTACAACCTTCTTGGGAAGGGGGCCCTCAGCTGTTACCTTCAGAACAGCTGCCTTGCCTTCTCCAGTTGCCACAAAGATGATAGTTCGAGCTGCATTCAGCACGGGAAGTGTGAGGGTCACGCGCTGTGGAGGTGGCTTCGGGGAGTCGCTGATGGGGGCCACAATCTTCTCCCGCTCCTGGGGAGGGAGGCCCAAGGTAGAGACAGGAGGACAATGTCACTTGACCTCTTGAGTACTCACACATGCCAAGCACTGTCCATCCATCGTTCCATCCCGCCCCACTAATCCTGTGGTACTTGATTTAAGGCTCCTGTTTTAAGGTGGGTGAACTGAGGCTCAGAAGGGTCAAGCCCAGCGGGCATGCCTGTTGGCAGAGGCTGACTCACACCACGCTGTAGGTACCTTCCAGCGCTCTGGAAGCCCCAGATGGCAGAGGCTGGGGCTCAGACATGAGCAGGGCCTTCGTGGGTGTGCTCACCTGCAGGAGGGGGTGGTCTGGGAAGAGTGAGCAGGTGTGGCCATCGGGACCCACACCCAGAATCAGCAGGTCGAAAACCGGGATGGAGTCCCCTTGGAATGCCTGGGTGAGGAAAGAAGACAGTCCCAAGAAGTTGTGAGGGAAGGGCGCAGAGGACACAAAGAAACAGTTGTCAGAAAAACAGGTCGCTGTAACCCAGTGAGAAATGCTCAGCCTCACCTGCAAAAAAAGGAACTCTAATCTACAAGGTTCCACATTTCACTGTCCACCTGGCTGACAGTGTGGGTATACAACTGTCCCCAAGATGTGAAGACCCAGGCCCACTACCAGGGTGTCAGAGACCAGGCCACCTTTGGGGTCCCCCAAGGCAGGGCTGTGGCCTCTCAGAGGGGGGATCCTCAAAGGGGGCTCTGCAGGGTGAGGCTGGGTCTGCTGACTGCCCCCAGGGAGAATTTCTGCCAGTGCTGAGCACACAGTGCCCCCAGCAGGGTGGCTCCGGCACTCTGGGAGAGGCCATCGGATGGATGAGGTCTTGCTGCAGCTACTCCGAGGGACTCACCTGTCTCAGCTTCTTGGCATAGTCCTCAGCTGCCTCCTCCACGGGCAGCTCGGGGTTAACGGTGATCACCTGGCTGTCGGGGATCGGCAGCCTGGAGAGCAGGTGGGTCTGCAGCAGACGGAGGCACAGTGTCACCAACAGAAACACACAGTTTGTGGTGGCATGGGACCTGCACCTATGACTACCTGGATCCTCCAGGTGAGGACATGACTGTCATTATACCCACTTCCCGTGTGAGTGAGGATCCCAGTGGCATTCCGCCAGGGGTCTTTCAAGTCCATGGTGCTTGGGGGCCTCCTGGCTCCAGCCTGCACCTGTTTGGCCATGCCACAGCCCTGTTTCTAAACCCCCAGGGTGGGGAAAGGGGGGTGTGGGATGAATTGGGAGATTGGGATTGACACATACACGCTACTATGTATAAAATAGATAACTAATGAGAACCTACTGTATAGCACAGGGAACTCAGTGCTCTGTGGTGACCTAAACGGGAAGGAAATCTAAAACAGAGGGGATATATGTGTACTTATAGCTGATTCACTTTGCTGTGCAGCAGAAACTAACACAACACTGTAAAGCAACTATACTCCAATAAAAGTAAACAAACAAACAAACCCCCAGGGTCCTTTGGCCTTCAGGATAAAACCTAGCTCCTCTCTGCCCTCCACGAGCCCCTGCTGACCTTCCTGCCTCAGTGGGTACACCAGCTGCTGACCCTGCCTGGGAAACTTACACATCCCTCAAGCTGCCTCGTCTGAGCAGCCACCCCTGCCTGCACCTCCCCCGTCGTGCTGCCTGGTGGCATGACATATAATTGTGAAAAGCACTGATTTGTCTTCTGGGCTGCCACTACGGGGTGAGCGTGCCCAGCACATAGCAGGCACCCCAACCTAGTATGCGTGGGTTTAATGCAGAAGCACCTGGAATCAGGCCTCCCGCAAGGCAGAGGGCTCTAGCCCTCGCCCATGGAGATGAGCCCCAGGGCCTTGGATCTGCCCTGGGATGGATGCTGGCAACCCCCACCTCGGTGCCTCCTTTTAGGCAGGGACTAGCTCAGCCGAGGCAATGCTGAGCTGAACCACAGAGTAAAAGCAGGTAAACAATACAGTTTTTGGAGCAGTGGGGGAAGGCGGCAGGGACATGGGACAAACCCGCCAGACCTTATGGCGCTGACCCCCCCTGAATGCTGGCCTGAGTGTGGGCTCTGTGTTGAGGGTAATGGGGAGCCAAGGAGGGTGTGTGAGCTGGGGAGGGGCACGATCAGATCCATCGTTGGAAAGACCTGCTTTGTCCAAGGTCCCCATCTATACACACCCTTGGGGATTGTACTGAGCAAAGCCGGATGGAGTACGGGTGCCCCATTTCTGTCACCTGAGTCCCCTCCTTAGCTGCCCTCCCCCACAGGGTCAGAGCCATTCCCTCCTCCTCAGTTTGGGCTTCCAGGGAGCCCAAGGCTGGGCATCGGTTGGGCAGGTTCCTGGAAGTGGAACTGCTGGTTGATCGGGTGGGCTCTCTCTGAACACTTTGTAGGTGCTGAGGAACCATCCCCGGGAACGTGGCCCCAGCTAATCCTCCCAGCCTGGACAGCAGAAGGCCCATAGAACAGGGTGAGCCATTCATGCTTAGAGAGCCCCAAGGTGGCCGGGGTCCATCCTCAAGGAGAGGAATACCTCTGCACCCCTGTACCAGGTCGCTTAGTGCCCCCCCCAAATTCATGTCTACCCAGAACCTCAGTTATTTAGAAAGAGGGTCTTTGCAGTTGTCATTAGTTAAGATGAAGTCAGTGCATTAGGATGGGCCCTAAATCCAATGACTGCTGTCCTTATAAGAGGAGGACACAAAGAGAAAATCAGAGATGATGTAGAAACAGAGGTAGAGGTTGGAGTGATGCAGCCACAAGTCAAGAAACGCCTGGAGCCACCAGAAACTGCAAGAGGCAAGGAAGCCTCCTGCCCTAGAGCCTTTGGAGGGAGCATAGCTCTGCTGAAAACACCTTGATTTTGGACTTCTGGCCTCTAGAACTGTGAATCAGCGCCTGTTGTTTTAAGCTACCCATTTGGTGGTACTTTGTTACGGCAGGCCCAGGGAACTAATATGATTCCCCTCACGGGGAAACTGGCAGAAGCAAATCCTCGCCCCACGTTTGTTCCCACCGCACAGCTTTTGCCTCTACTCTACCCTCTGCCCCAGCTCACCAGTGGCAGGCTCCTCACACCTTTTGGTCACAGCCCAAACGTCACCTCCTCAGCGCCCTCCAGTGCCCACCATCCTGGCTGAAAGATGCTCCCCCCTCTTCCCTGGCACTTTCTTTCATCTTACACTATTATCTTTTGTCCAAACTGCATTACGTTATGGCTCCGGGTGGATTTCCCTTATTTATTGCCCTGTGTGTTGGTACCCCTTGCCCCACAATGAGCCCTGCGAGGGACCTGTCCCTAGTGCTGGATACATGGACACGCATTGAATATCCGTGCAACTTTCTCTTTGACGGTTCTGTTAGAATTCTGTTACTTGAGGAAGTATGGCTTTTCTAATTAAAAGTCTTTCAAAGTCACTAAAAAGAAACAAGAGCCCACTTTTAAATTAGGCTCTGGGGGAAGACACACAGGAAAGCAGACTTAAGGGTGGCCCCTGTCCCTGCTATGGGTCCCAGGTGCTATCTGGGGGGCTGGGCCAGGCAGGTTCATACCCCGGCTCCCTCACTGGTTACCAGGTGACTCTCCTCTTCTGGCCTCAGTTTCTCCATCTATGAAATGGAGGTACTAACAGCCCCCGCCTCATAGGCTATTGTGGGGTTTCATGAGATGATGGATAAAGCGCTTGGTAATCAGTAAACCTTCCTGCTTATTACCAAAACAAACAAAACAAACAAAAACCCATCACCTCAAGCTTCTTTGTGAAGAGAACTTAACACATCCAGGACCTGAGCGACCTGAGGCTTCTGGCCAAACCTGCACCTCCCACACTTCCCTGGGTGGGTTTTCCTCCTCCATCCATGGCAAGAAGAGTTGACTGAGACGCGGGGGGCTGGGGGGGAGGCGTAGGCACCCAGCTCAGACCAAAGATCCTCCAAGCCTCAGTTTTCCTGCTTGTAAAACGGCGGGCAGGGGGTCCCCTGATTCTATAGGAGTCTGGGGCCCCAGGCCAAAGTTAACCAGTCACGGAGTCATCAGCGCCACAAGCTGTGTGGAGACCACCGAGAACTCGTCCAGGTTACAGATGGGGAATCTGAGGCCCAGGTTCCACACCAGATCCCTCCTAGCTGGCTCTTCCCTAACTGCCTTTGCACGCTACGAGCCTGCGGCGCCTGACCTTCTCTAGGTCCCTGGAATGAACCACTCTGTTTCACCTCCACGCCTTTGCCCATGCCATTCCCTCTACCTGGCTACCGGATAAAGCATCGAGAGGCTTCAAGGTCCCCACTTTCCACCCGGGTGGCAGTGGAGGTGCAGCCCAGATGGGACGTCAGGGCACCCAGCAGACCATTCCCGGATCCAGTCCAGATAGAGGCAGAGGGCACGGTGTGACCCTGCAATACCCCCGTAGCCTGGTTCAGGCGGTGGGCGCGGCCTTCTCGAAGTGACCCCCGGTGGCCCCCGTAGCCGGGTTCAGGCAATGGGTGCGGCCCTCTCGACGTGACCCCCGGCGGCCCCCGTAGCTCTCACCCGGTAGAGGCCGTACGTGCTCTCGGCGTGCTCGAAGGGCACGAGCCGCTCGTCGCAGAAGCCCAGCGTCCAGCGCGCGAGGCTGGCGGGCCCGGCGGGGGCAGCGGCGGTGGGCAGCTCGCGGGCCAACATCGAGACGAGGCTGCCGCCTGACAGGCCAAGCGTGAAGCGGGCGCGGGCCCCCGCCAGGCAGCACGCTGCCTGCTGCGCCACCAGTTGTGCCAGCGACGCGCCCAGCTCTTGCGAGCTCGAGAAGACCGAGATGAGGCCGGGGGCCGGCGCGGCCATGGCGACGGCAGCAGCTGGGAGGCGGAAGCCCTCCCGGCAGCCGCCAGTGCGCCTGCGCGAAGCCTGGTCCTGGTACACAGCTCTCGGTGCCTTTGGGCGGCTGCTTGTAGCACATGCGCAGTCCCACGAGTGAAATCCCGGCGGGGTGGGGCAGCCGGTCCGGCGGCGCTCGTTGATTCTTTGCGCGCTCATCGAACTCTTTCCTGGGCTGCGGCAGGCGGAGCAGGTGCAGTTGCGCTCAACCTCCCGGTATCAGGGCGGGGCCAGAGAAGGGAGCTCAAAGGTTCCAGGCTCGGGAAGAGGGGGACCTGGGGTCGGGTGGAGGGAGGCGATTTCCTGGAGGAGGGCGCATTTTGGTGGACTTTGCATTCCTGAACTTATGTTTGTCTTGCTGGTATTTGTCGTCTCTTTAATTAAAATATAGACTTGATGAGGACAGGGATATTTGTTATATTCACCGAATCCTCCAAAGCCCCCTGAATTATGGCACAGTGTAGGGGCTGAAAATACACTTGTTGAATTTCTCCTGCATATTCTCTCTGGAGACCTCTGTGTCTCTCTGAGGACTCAGAGAGTCCTCCACCCTTGGCTCTTGCCTGGAGAAGCTCCCAGACTGAGGCAAATGGGCCTTGGCTGATAAGATAGAATATTCAGGAAATAACATGGGCAGGGAGGACTGGAAGGGGCAGGAGGCCTGGTGGGTCAAGGCAGCTGGACCACGTCTCAGAAGCAGAGAGTTTAGGAGAGTGTAGTAAGTGCAATGAGATTTGCATAGGTAGTGCATCTTTAAAAGAAGTAGCAAGAAAACAATTCCATTTACAGTAGCATCAACAAGAATAAAATGCTTAATAAGTTTAGCAAAAGAGGTGCAAGACTTGTACACTGAAAACTATAAAACTTAGCTGAAAAAAGTTGAAAGATGATCTAAGTCAATGGAAAAACATCCGATGTTCATGGGTTGGAAGATTTCATATTGTTAAGATAGCAACACTCAGCCAATTAGTCTATAGATACAATGCGACCCCTATCAAAATTCTGTGAGCCTTTTTTGTAGATATTGACAAGCTGACCCCAAAATTCACATGGAATTGCAAGGACCCCGAATAGCCAACCAATCTGGAAAAAGAACTAAGTTGGAGGACTCACACTTCTTGATTTCAAACTTACTACAAGCTACAGTAACCAAACAGTGTGGTATTGACATAAGGATAGACATATATATCAATAGAATAGAACTGAGATGGAAAACAGCAACAACAAACTGTATGTCTTTGGTCAGTGGATCTTCAACAAGGGTGCCAGAACCATTCAATGGGAAAAGAGTAGTCTTTTCAACAAATGGTGTGACAGTTAGACAGTCACATGCAAAAGAAATGAAGTTGAGGGACTTCCCTGGCGGTCCAGTGGTTAAGACCCTGCTCCCAACGCGGGGGCATGGGTTCGATCCCTGGTTGGGGAACTAAGATCCCACATGCTGCATGGTGCAGGCAAAAAAGAAAATATATATATATATTTTTTAAAAAGGAATGAAGTTGAACCTTGTAGTAGGCAGAATGATGGTCCCCCCCCCCCAAGGTGTCCACACTGTAATTCCCGAAACCTGTGAATATGTTAGGTTACTTGGCAGGGGGGAATTAAGGTTGCAGATGGAATTAGGTTGCTAATCAGCTGTCCTTAAAAGAGATTACCTGGATGAGCATAATGTACTCACAGAGGTCACTAAAAATAAAAGAAGGAGGACCAGAGAATTGACAGCATGAAAAAGACTCAACCCACTGTTGCTGGCTTTGAAGATGGAGGAAGAGACCACGAGCCAAGGAATATTGGCGGTATCTAAATGCTGCACAAGGCAAGGAAATGGATTCTCTCAGAAGCTCCAGAAGGAATGCAGCCCTGCCAAACCTTGATTTTAGTCAAGTAAGATCCATTTCTGACTTCTCACCTTCAAAGCTATAATTGGCGTTATTTTAAGCCACTAAATTGGTGGTGATTTGTTACAGCAGCAGTAGAAAACGAATACAGATCCATACCTCCTGCCATATACAAAAATTTAAATGGGTCAAAGACCTGAATATCAGAGCTAAAACTAAAAAATTCTTAGAAGAAAAGAAATGCAAAAAACCTTTCTGTCCTTGGGTTAGACAATAATTCCAAAAGCACGAGCAACAAAAGACAAATACATAAACTGGACTTCATAAAAATGAAAACCTTCTGTGTTTCAAAGGATACTACCAAAAGAGTGAAAAGACAACCCATGGGATGGGAGAAATTTGCAAATCATATATCTTATAAGGGTTTAGTATACAGAATATATTAAGAACTCTTACAACTCCAAATAGACAACCGAATTAAAAATTGGGCAAAGGGTCCGAATAGACACTTCTCCAAAGAAGGTATACAAATGGCCAATAAGCACATGAAAAGATGTCCTGTTTATTAGCCCTCAGGGAGATGCAAATCAAAACTACAATGAGGGGCTTCCCTAATGGTGCAGTGGTTGAGTGGGAAGATCCCACATGCCGCGGAGCAGCTGGGCCCGTGAGCCATGGCCACTGAGCCTGCGCATCCAGAGCCTGTGCTCCGCAACGAGAGAGGCCACAACAGTGAGAGGCCCGCGTACCGCAAAAAAAAAAATAAATAAATAAAACTACAATGAGATATCACTTCTTACCTACTAGAATGACTACAATAATGAAACAAGTAGTGCTGATTAGGGTGTGGGAAATTGGAAACTCACACACTGCTGCTGGTGGGGATATAAAATGATGCAGTCACTTTGGAAAACAGTCTGGCAGTTCCTCAAAAGATTAAACATAGAGTTACCGTGTGACCTAGCACTTCCACACCTAGGTTTATACCCAAGAGAATTCAAGACATGTTCGCACAAAAAACATTTGTGTGAATGGTCACAGCAGCATTACTCACGATAGCCAAAAAGTGGAAATAACTCAGTGTCCATCACCTGGTGAATGCTTAAACAAAATGTGGTCTCTCTTTACAATGGTATATTGTTTGGCCATAAAAAGGAATGAGCTACAACTTGGATGAATCTTAAAAACATATTGAGTGAAATAAGTGAGACGCCAAAGGCCACATATATGATTTCATTTCTATGGAATGTCTAAAACATCCATAGAGACAGAAAGTAGTACTTGCCAGAGGCTGGGGAAGGGGAACGGGGAGTGACTTCTAAGGGACATGAGATCTCCTTTTGGGGTGATGAAAATATTCTGGAACTAGACAGAGGGGACAGTTGTATAACCTTGCGAATATACTAGAAGCCAGTAAGTTGCACGTTTTAAATGTTTTTTTATTTTTATTATATTTTAAATTTATTTCATCTTATTTTTATTTTTGGCTGCATTAGGTCTTCATTGCTGTGCGTGGGCTTTCTCTAGTTGCTGCCAGCGGTGGCTACTCTTCGTTGCGGTGCGCGGGCTTCTCAGTGCGGTGGCTTCTCCTGTTGTGGAGCACGGGCTTCAGGCAGGCGGGCTTCAGTAGTTGTGGAGCACGGGCTTCAGTAGTTGCGGCGCATGGGCTCTGCTGCTCCGCAGCATGTGGGATCCTCCCCGACCAGGACTTGAACCTATGTCCCCTGCATTGGCAGGCAGACTCCTAACCACTGCACCACCAGGGAAGCCCTAAGTTGCACATTTTAAGAGGGTGCATTTTATGGTATATGAATAATAGCTCACTTAAAAAATAAACCAGTGATTCAGGCACATGAGACAGCAGGAGCAAAGGCGCTGAGGCCAGACACAGGCTGGAAACAACCATCTGTGGTACAAGGAAAAATGCCTGCAGGATGACACTGCTAGCCAGAGCCTGGAATCTTCCCCAGAGTGATGGAGACCCTCAAGGGGTGTGGGGCAGGGATTCAGCCTGCAGCCGCCCGTCCTCAGGAAGCTCTTGGCCCCCAACTCTCCTCCTCCATGTGCCCTCTCGGGCAGCTGCTGCTCCTTCCTGGTCCTTCATGCACTTCTCAGCCCCTGCCTCTCACAGTGTACTTGCCAACGCCACGCTGGGGCGTTTTTCTTCCCACATCACAAATAAAGACATCCCCTCTGTGCACATCCTTCCAGGGCCCCTCCAAAAAGGAGAGGCTCAGGGCACAGCACCTTCGGATCCTAGCTCTCTTCCTGATTTACCGAGGGTCCCGGGGGCGAATCACAGAGCTTCTCATTTGCTTTAAAAAATACAGAGCTATCAAGCCACGAGAAGGCATAGAGGAACATCAAATGCATCTTGCTGAGAGAAGCCAGTCTGAAAAGGTTACACATCGTGTGATTCCAAGTCCATGACACTCTGGAAAAGGCAAAACTGTGGAGACAGTAAAAAGATCAGGGGTTGGGGTAGGAGGAATGAAGAGATGGAACATGGGAATTTTAGGGCAAGAGAAACTATTCTTTGTGATACTGTAACAGTGGATGCATGTCTTTATGCAATTGTTGAAACCCACAGAATGTATAACAGAGCGAGCCCTAATGTAAACTGCAGACTTGGCTTAATAATAATGTATCTACATTAGCTCATCAAGTGTAACAAATGTAGCCCACTAATGCCAGATGTTAATTATAGTGCAAACAGTGGCGCAGAGGTGAGAGGGTATATGGGAACTCTGTATTTTCCACTCATTTTCCTGTAAACCTAAAACTGCCCTAATAAGTAAAATCTATTAATTTTATTATTTTTAATAAGTTTATTTATTTTTGGCTGCGTTGGGTCTCCGTTGCTGCGCTCGGGCTTTCTCTAGTTGCAGCGAGCCGTGGCTACCCTTCATTGCGGTGCACAGGCTTCTCATTGTGGTGGCGTCTCTTGCTGCGGAGCACGGGCTCTAGAGCGCAGCCTCAGTAGTTGTGGCGCACGGGCTTAGTTGCTCTGCGGCATGTGGGATCTTCCCGAACCAGGGATTGAACCCGTGTTGCCTGCATTGGTAGGCAGATTCTTAACCATTACGCCACCAGGGAAGTCCCCTATTAATTAATTTTAAAAAGCAAACAAACGCAGACCCTGATCCTAAGAGACATCAGAATTATTTTCCTGCTGGTCCGGAGAGAACTTCTTACACTGCTGCAACTAGCGTCACAGGCTTTGCAATGAGAAAGGTCCCCACTGGGCCACTTTCTCACCAGAGCCCCTGACAATGAGTTCATTCCCCTCCCTGTGCCTTCAGTTTCCTCATCGGTACAACGGGGACCATGATGATACCTTTGGAGGTGGTTGGATGTCTGAAGGGATGTTACCCAGAATACACTTGCTTATCAACACACCAGGGAAGCTCCATCCCCACCAGCACCAGATCCTTCTCCCACCCTCACTGGGCATCTCAGAGGCTATACCTTACATCCCCCTCTTTGCAGTGTGGGCAGCCAAGGACCAGCTCCACACATCAATGGTTCATCCATCCTTGAGCTGGCCAAGGACTCATCCACCCCCCATCCAACCCCAGGGTCGCCCCCTGGGTGCTCCCTCCTAGCGAATGCTCCGTTGTCATAAGACTTTCTTCTTCTGTCCCTTGAAATGGAGACGAGACAGACATTATAGTTCTGGAGGGGGGACAGCTGAAGGTGGGAGCTGAGAGTATGAACTCTGGAGCTCAATGTCCTGGGTTCAAATCCCATCTCAGGCAGCTACGCTTGCAGGCTCAGTGGTTCTTGCCCAGAGCGATGGCCTTACGTGCTGACCCCACACACAGAGGGGCTCCCTTCCTGGGGCAGCCGGACATGCCAGGACATACCCTCTGTCCCCGGCCATCCTGTGCACCTGCCGGAACCCAAGGCAGATAGGCTGTCCCTCTCCCGGGACCACCAAGGTCAGCACGGGGCTATGGGAGGACCCGGAGGCTGCAGGGAGGTGGCAAGAACGCTAACCCATGTGCCCCCCCCCCCGCCCCCCATCCCCAGACCCCTGAAGCCTTGCAGGTTGGAGAAGAGGCAACAGGAGCTGTAAGTAAAGGCTGAGTGTGTTTTGCTCATGTCTGGTGACTGTGTGTTCCCCGGTGAGAGGCCTGAAACTGACAGGGTTCTGGGCCACGTGGGGACAAACGGTGAGTGACTGAGTTCCCATCAGGCACCAGACACTCTGCAGGTTTATTTCTTAAATTCAGCTAGGAAACAAAATCTCAGTGCTTAGAAAGGCCCGTGCAAAACAGCATGGGGTCACCTGCTACTGGCCTTGCTGTTCTAGGTGCGGGACGGTGCTGCCGGAGGCAGGGACAGAGGGGCAGTTTGGGTGGCAGGCCCCAACGGTGGGTGTCCAGGCTGAGCCATCGACGAAGCTGATGGGGATGTCCGAGCCATCCTGGCAGGGTTGTCTCAGGATGTCACCAACCCAGGGTCCGAGCTGTCACTAGCAAGGCTAGCGGGACATTCAATAGGCTGGAACGCCTGAGGCCCAAGAGGCCATCTCAGACGCCACCCCTGGCCTGGAGGCTTCTCCCAACCCCACTGCTGCCACTCCCGTGTGTCCCTCCAGCAGCCACACCAGGTAGGATCCCCAAGAGGCCTCTGCCAGGGTGAGCATCTGAGCAGTGGGCTGAGCAGCCCCCCAGAGCCATCTTCAGGGCCCCTCCAGCAGAAGCTCCGTGGAGACGCCTGAACAGGGACATCTGGGCAGGGGAAACATCCAAGTGGTCACAGTCAGTTCCAGAAGTTCCTGGGGTATCAGGAAGGGCAGGCAAGGCAAGGGAGACCCACCAGGGATAGGAAGTGCAAAAGGCAATTGGCCCGGCCGGGGAGAGATTTCCCGTTGACCTGCACCCCTGGCCGAGGCCCCCCTGCTCCCGGGCTGGCCAGGCAGACACCCCCGGCTCCTCAGTTCAGCAAGGAGAGTGGAGGGCCTGCCCGGAGCTCATGCAGGGCTACAACGTCCAGGAATCTAGCAGCCTAGGGAGGTCTGGGCTGGGTGGGCCTTGTTAAGGCACAGCTGAGAGGGAGGTGGAGAGGCCCCACTCGGGTTTACCACCCAGTGGGGAGGACCCGCGGAGGCCCCCAAGGCAGCTGGGCCTCCGCACAGACCCCAGCTCCCAGGAAATGTCTGTTCTACTTTCGGCAGGAAGAGGGCAGGGGAGGAAAGATGGAGGAGAGAGGTGAGGGCAGTCAGGGACAGGAGGGAGGCCGAGAAGCAGGGCGCAGAGACAGACACACACACAGACACAGGAGTGGAGGACAGGCAGGGGGCAACCAGAGGGGGAGAGGAGGAGGGTGAAGGCGGGAAATACAGGCTCCTCCTGGGATCCAGTTTCTCTGCCCCCAGGACAGGGCAGGGCTGTCTGGCTCAAGCCCCCCTCGCTTGCTGGGCCTGCTGCAAAGTCTCTGGTGGGCCGAGGAAGAGCGTCAGAGGGAGAAGGCGCCCGAACAGATGCGGGTGTAGACACCCTGATCCAGAGGCAGGTAGTGGCCCTGCTTCAGGTCCAGGAAGAAGAGCCGGTCTGAGGTCTGGCGTGGGTCGAAGCCCTCGTGCTGCAGCCTCGTCTTCTGAATCTTGAAGGTGCCTGTGGGGATGGGGGTGGGGGTGGAAGTGGGGGTGGGATGGGGACTCGGCAGGGGGATTCCAGGAATCCCCCCTCCCTCAACTCGCCATCCTGTCCTGCACCTCCAGGCCTCTGAAGAGGCCTCTGCTAGGAACATTCTTCCCCATTTTGCCTGCCTGACTCCCCCCTGGCCTTTGGATCTCAGCTTCATGCCCTCTCCTCCAGGGAGGCCTCCCTGACCACCCTCATCATGGCCTGAAACTCTGTGTACCCCCTGCCTGGTCACGTGCCAACCCCCCACAAGACCAAGAAGGTGACAGGGCTGGCTCTGTCACACAGTAGGTCAGGAGTCAGCAACTTATAGGCCCATGGCCCACCCCACGGGCCAGATTCGGCCCACCATTCGAGGTGGGCCACGCCCATTCACGTACACACTGGTTGCTGGTGCTTTTGCCCTACAGCTGCAGAGCTGAATTATTGCTGCAGAGGCTGTGGCCCACAACTGAAAATATCTACCATCTGGGACTTTAAGAAAAAGTTTGCACTCCCTGCGGTAGACTATTAAAGAAGGGTTTTGTGAAAGACAGGGTTAGGGTTGGTAGCAAAAAATGGAGGGAGAATCCCTGTGTGCTCTAGAGTTGGGAAAGTTTTTTTCCTTTCAAATGAAACTTCAAAAGCACAAACCTGTGTGCATTGGTGGCAGAGTGGTGAGCATAGCTGCCTTCCAAAAGCACAAACCACAAAATTGAAGAAGCAGAGGCGGTAGTGGTGGTGGTGTTTAAGTTTGTATCAAAATTAGAGGCCTTCTTTTCAATAAAGGGCACCATGGACAGAGTTAAGAGATTCCAAAACAGAAGAGATGTAGAAGGTCTGAAACCACTATGGAATTAACATCTAGACTATTACGGGAAATTTCCGTAAATCACAAAGAAAGACGAGGCAATACAAAGACGGGTCAAAGATACGAAGGGTGATTTACAGCAGAGGAAACCTCAGAGGTGTGAGATGATTTGCTCAAATTTCCTAGTCATCAGAAAAAATGCTGAATATAAAGAAATGCACCCAATACTGCAGGATACCCAGTGGGAGTGCGAGTGAGAAACAGAAAGAAATAAGTATGTAAATAAAACAAGAAAAGGGCTTGGCCCACAGTGCTGGCTGGCCATGAACCATTACGTCGGACCTGGCACAGGGACTGAACTAGGACAAATAAGTAAATGACTGAGGAACTAAAAGACAGTTGGATACACGAAGAGACAGGGGGCCGCACCTGTGGTGTCCACCTGGGGCAGGAGGCGCAGGAAGATGGGCCGTGCGTAGGGTGCCAGCACCTTCTGCAGCTCCTGGTACAGGGCATTGGGGCTCAGCTGGCCGTGGGGGTCCGCAATGGCCGCCATGCCTGCTTTGCCCTCCACCCCTGGAGACAGAGGTTTGGCTGAGACCACCACCCTTCGCCCCTCCATGGGACCAGATCCACCCTCCACCGGTGGCCCCTGGCTTCTGACCTCCAGTCCCTTCTACCTGGAATAATGCTCGCCAAAGCAGCAAACATTTTATGGAGCTCCTGCTGCACTCCCTGCAGCCCTGAGCCACGGCTGATTTCATGAGCCCATTTTCTGGATGAGGAAACTGAGGCTCAACATCAGGCATGAGGAGAGATTCCAGACCCAGGCCGCCACCCTGTCGGGTGCAGTTGTCCAGGTTGTTCACTGCTTTAGGTCCTGCCTACAAGGGTACCTGTACCTCCAAGCTCCTCCTGGCTGGGCTCCTCCAGGGCTGCTCCCAGGACCCTAGAATCACCCCCAGAGCCCCCCAGCTTGCCTGGCACGGCCACCCCGTACACGGCCACGTCTGTCTGGCCCAGCAGGCGACTCAGCACGCCCTCCACCTCAGTGGTGGAGACGTTCTCCCCACGCCAGCGGAAGGTGTCCCCGCTGCGGTCCCGGAAGTACATATAGCCCAGCTCGTCCATCACCAGCACGTCGCCTGGCAGAGAGGAGAGGGGGAGGTAAGACGGCGACCTGCCATCCCTGCGGCCAGCCCCCAGGGTCTGCACACCTGAGAGGTAGGCGCTGTCCCCCTTGCGGAAGACGCTGTGGGTGATCTTCCTGCTCGTGGCACTCTCGCTGATGTAGCCATCGAAGCGACGCAGAGGGTCTTGCTGGTTGATCTGGCCCACGAGGAGGCCGGGCTCCCCTAGGGAGGAGGCGGCGCTCGGGCTGTGCGGGGCGGGCAGGAGGCGGGGGGCCCCGGCTCCCCGGGGGACTGGGCGGGACCCTGCTCACCGGCCTGGCATGGGATGCAGAGGCCCTGGGCATCCCGCAGTAGTTCCATGGTGTCCTCATTGACCTTCACCAGTCGGATGGGGTACACATTGGGCAGGATGCGGCTGTTGAAGCCACAGGAGCCGACCTGGGATGCGGCCAGCCGAGTCAACGGGGAGCCCCGGGGTGACACGGTGTCCTCCCCCCCACACACACACACACCTTGCCTCTCCTGCCCCAGGGCCTGGAATTAGCACTCCCTAGTGTCACCCAACTCTGTGACCTTGGATGATCTGAGAGAGGGGGGTATTAAATGCAGCATCCTGCCAGGAATCGTGCTCCCCTCTCCCACCTTCCCAGCCTCCCTTGCAGTCACATGAGGAGACCTGCCAGCCGGCCGCCACTTCCTGGTCCTTAAAACTTTCCAGGCTGGCAGGAAGTGGATGGCCAAAGTGATCCTGAACCCATGTAGGGACGCTGGCAGAGCTTCTGCCCGCTGCCCACTGCATGTCACCCTGCCTGGCTCAGCTCTATGAGCAGAAAGGCCTAACGGGTTTCTGCCGCTGCACACGGTTGGGTGTATTTGTTAGAGCGGCAACCTCTGCTGGTACGGCCAGAGTGTGCTCTGGGGCTGTCCATTCACCAAATGTGCGTGGTGGGGACTGTGCCTTGCCCTCAGGTGCTGGGGACCCAGCAGCGAGAGACAGAAAGAACCCCTACCCCCTAGGGCGATGTATTATTCTTCTCGTCCTCTGTTCCTGACTTTGGATGGGAAGGGCTTAATAAGGGAGAAGGAGGGTCCTGAGAGGGCAGAGTGGAGATAATAATTATTAATCATAAAAGCATCTGTTTGCAGAGTGCCTACTGCACGGGGAAGGGGTGCTGTGCTGAGCTCGTGATGTTGGGTGATTAGAACAAACCTGATAAGTTGTTAACCCCATTTACAGAGAAGGAAACGAAGACCCAAGGAGTCTGAGTGACTTGCCCAGTAGGAGGAGATCAGCACCCCATTTCTGGTCCTGGACCCCCCAGAGCCTTGCTCTCCCCTGCCACCTCCACTGCTACAAATTGAGGCTCAGAAAGGCTGAGGTGATTGCCCAGGGCAACACAGTCACGCTGTGAATTTGAACTCAGGGGCGACAGTCACATGACTGGACAAGCCAGAAGAAAGCATCCGAGCGCCCTGGCCGAACTGCCCACCACAATCCAGGCTGTTCTTTGGGGACACGGGGCCGGCGAGGCATAGGTAGCAGCGATCCCTGAACCCCGAGACCTGCCTGGGCCGGGCCGCCCCGCCCGCGCCCACCTTCCCGTCCATGTTGGCGATGCTGCAGTTGCACTCGGTGGCTCCGTAGAACTCGCCGACCTGGCGCACGCCGAAGCGCTCCGTGAACTCCTCCCAGATGGCTGGCCGCAACCCGTTGCCCACCGCCAGGCGCACGCGGTGCCGCCCTTCTGCCTCGCTCACCGGCTGTTTCAGCAGGTAGCGGCAGATCTCCCCGATGTACTGGACCACCTAGGTGGGTGGGAAGTGAGCAGTGGGCACCTGCGCTGGAGCAGAGAGGAGCCGGCTGGGGGTGGAGGCTGCCGCGGGCCAGAGACCCCCAGACCCAGCGACCTCCCCCACTCCAACCTGGGCGCTAGGAACAAAACGGCCTTAAAGATGATAATAGCAAGGAAACAGACCAGGCCTATCCATTCCCTCAATCCCCAACACTCCTTCCATCTGAGCGGATGCATCGCGTCCCCCATGCCCCTCCAGCGGTCCCTCTATCCCCTCCGCTGCTTTCTTGGGACACCACATGTGGTGCACGCAGGCAGGAAGGTGAGCCGTGGCGTTGACACTCCACAGGGCAACCCTCAGCCCAGAGGCGATGTGCTCTACACTGTTCCCTAGAGCCCCAACCATCTGAGCTCAGGGCGCCCACAGTCCTGATCCTGGGGTGGGACCACTCTCAGATGCATGCTCTTCGCTGCCTCCCTGAAGTCACAGCAGGGACCCAGCCCCAGTTGCCCATGGAGTCACCTACTTACTGCCCCCTGCCGCACCGCCCCCTGGGCTCCTTCTCTCCCTGTCTTGTGGCTCCACCCCCTGGGGTCAAGTCCCAGATACCCCAGGTGCCCTTGAGTCCTCATCTCCAGGACGGCTTCTTAATGATACCCTCCCCATTTTACAGATGGAGAAACTGAGGTTCACAGACAGTAAGTAACCACCAAGGCTGATAATGTGGTAAAATTTGTTATGTATCTGGGCATCCTGGCTCCAGAGTCTCAATGAAGCAGTTACATGTTCAGAATTAACCACCATGGCAATCAGTATAGCTTCAAAGTACTCACTAGATGAAGTACAAAATTCGACCTGTGATCAATTCCATGTGACCCTGCCGCCCTCACTGCCCCCTGTCCTTCTAACTCCTATGCTCACTCGGCTCTGCCACGTGGGTCTCCTCCTCAGGGCCTTTGCACATACTGTGCCCTCTGCCTAGAACAATCTTCCCCCAGATGCACCTGGGTCCTCAGGTCTCGGCTCAAATGTCACCGTGACTGAGAGGTATTCCTTGAGCAGGACTTAATAGTATCTGATAAATACGAGTGCACTGAGCACTCACTACCAGCCAAGCAGAGAGCTCATCTGTTTCATCTTCCTGAGACTCCATGTTGGAGAGGAAGGTACTGAGACCCAGAGAGGGGACACAGGTGGCCCAAGATCACCCGCTGCTGACCAGGAAGCAAGCCCCAGGCAAGGCAAGATCAGAGACCCTGATGGTTTCTCTCCCTCTGCCCCCAGGCTCCCTCATGTGCTTTGGGTGTGGCCCAGCCCACCCCATCTCCAGGATAGAACAAGTCATACGGCCTGGCCAATCATTCCAGTCCATCCCCAGACACTGATTGGTTCAAGGATAAGCATGTGACCACAGCTAAGCCAATGAGAATCAGCCCTGAGACTTTTAATGGACTGGTGGGAAGACAGGCTCTTTCTCAACTAGAACTGCAGGGAACACTCCTGGAGAAGCAGGGCTGGGAAGGAAGCCACCCACTAAGGAAAGAAGAAAACAAGAGGAAGAGGAAAACAAGAAAGAGAGAGAGAGAGAGAGAGAGAGGCCTTCCTTGATCAAGGTGTGCCTGAAGCTGTCCACCATGTGGCCTCCTCGGTTCCATAAGCTAATAAATCCCTTTCCTCAAGAAAGCCAGAATTTAGGTTAGGGCTGGGTTTAGGGTTTTGGTTTTACCTGTCAACTGACAAAGTCCTGCCTAAATACATAGCTGCCCTCCAGACCATCACAGGTAGACACAGCCACACTCTGAGCAGCTCGCAGATGTCCTCTTCAGAAACCAGGCTGGGGAAGGGACAACATAGCCACAGTTGAGGCCGCTGAAGGTTTCAATGACCCTGTGGCCCTGAGGCCACATCTACATACTGAGAGCCAGACAGCTGATCTTTACTCTGGCCCGGACCCTCAGACAGACCCAGGGCTGAAGGGAAGACAACTCAGGTCAGCTCAAAGAGGCAGACACCAGGTGCCCCAGCCGAGACCTCCTGCCTGCAGGGCAGCACCTGGAAAGAAGCTGGCAGTGAACTGTCAACCTGGGACCCCCACTACAACTCCCGAGTCAGGGTGACCTCGTACACCAAATGTGCACACCCAAGTGGGTACAGGGAGACACAGGAGCTATACACCCATGGATGGATGATGGGTTGACTTACCCGTCACCTGCCCATCTGCTTTATGCGCTAAAAAAGGGGAGTTCTAGATCACAGCCTGCTGCCTCCCATGAGGATGGCTGGGCAGTTGATCTGGGCCATGCCCACTGCTGCAAATAAAACAGCCACGCAGTTTCCCCCATCCTACAGCCAGCCATGAGATGGGATTTCTAAACCCAAACGCACGCTCTTAAGTCTTTTTGGCATCCTTGTTAAACTTGACCTTTGAGGATTCCATCCTCTACTCCTCAAAGAGCCCCTCAGTGCCTTCTCTTGGTCACAGAAATACCCCTTCAAGGAAACAGAATGGAATTTCAGGGGCCCAGAGACAGTGAACAAAGTCCGATGCAACACAGCATGTCAAAGACAAAGAGAGGGACCGCCAGACACCACAGGCCTCCTCGTGGAGGACATGACATCACCCACAGGGAACCCTTGCCAAAAAAGCAGAACTTGAAGCGATCAAATATCTAGATCAGTGGTTCTCAACCACAGTCAAGACACCTGACAATGTCTGGAAACGTTTTTAATTATCACAGCTGGGAGGTGGGGTGCTAGTGGCATCCAGTGATTTTAGGCCAGAAATGCTGTTAAATAACCTACAGTGCACAGGACAGTCCTCACCACAGAGAATGATGCAGCTCCAAAGCCACACTGCTGTGGTTGAGAGATGCTGTGCTTCCACTATGGAGAACAGTATAGAGCTTCCTCGAAAAACTAAACATAGAGTTACCATGTGATCCTGCAATCCAACTCCTGGGCATATGTCTGGACAAAACTCTTCACTTGAAAAGATACATGCACCCCAATGTTCATAGCAGCACTATTTACAGTAGCCAAAACATGGAAGCAACCTAAATGTCCACTGACAGAGAAATGGATAAAGAAGATGTGGTACATATATATACAATGGGATATTACTCAGCCATAAAAAAGAATGAAATAATGCCATTTACAGCAACATGGACCGACCTAGAGATTATCATATAAAAAGAACTAAGTCAAACAGAGAAAGACAAGTATCATATGATATCACGTCTATGTGGAATCTTTAAAAATGATAGAAATGGGGCTTCCCTGGTGGCGCAGTGGTTGAGAGTCCACCTACCGATGCGGGGGACACGGATTCGTGCCCCGGTCCGGGAAGATCCCACATGCCGCGGAGCGGCTGGGCCCGTGAGCCATGGCCGCTGAGCTCGCGCGTCTGGAGCCTCTGCTCCGCAGCAGGCGAGGCCAACAACTGTGAGAGGCCCGCGTACCGCAAAAAAAAAAAAAAAGATAGAAATGAACTTGTTTATGAAACAGAAATAGACTCACAAACTTAAGGTTACCAAAGGGGATGGGTGGGAGAGATAAATTAGGAGTCTGGGATTAACATATATACACTACTATATATAAAATAAACAACAGGACCTACTGTATAGCACAGGGAACTATATTCAATATCTTGTAATAATCTATAATGGAAAATGGAAAATAATATGAAAAAGAATATACATATATATATAAAAAATGTTTATATGTATATATAACTGAATCACCTTGCTGTATACCTGAAACTAACATTGTATAAATTAACTATATGTCAATTTTAAAAAGTAGTTAAACAAAAAAACCCGCTACGCTTGACCCTACTCCCAAGGTACAGGAGGTGCCAGGGAGAGAGAAGCATGTCAAAGGACCTCCCAGCAATACCCAGACTGGGAAAACACTACAGGCCAAACTTCATTTCTTCAATAAATAAATTACAAGGAGGGGTGGGAGGAGAATGAGGGAGAGACAAGGGGCACCTACAGATGAAAGGATTCTTATAGGAAACATCAACTAGTTGCAATGTGTGGGTCTTACCTAAACACTGATTTTTTAAAAAACTACAGAAACAACCCCCCCCCCCCATATTTTGACATGGTAGAAACACTGGGGATCAGGCCACTGTCCGGATTCCTGATAATTGAGAAATTACTGGCACTTTTTGGCTGGGATAATGATACTGAGGTTATGTGTTTGTAGGGTTTTTTCCTTCTTTTTGACTCTTTTATTGGGATAAAATACACACAATATAAAATTTACCATCTTAGCCATTTCTTTTCCATCTTAGCCATTTTTAAGGGTACAGTTCAGTGTATTAAATACATTCACATTGTTGAGCAGCCATCATCGCTATCCATCCCCATAAATTTTTTTTTTTTTTTTTGGCCACACCACGTGACTTCTGAGATTTTTAGTTCCCTAACCAGGGATAGAACCCGGTCCCTCAGCAGTGAGAGTGCCGGGGCCTAACCACTAGACTGCCAGGGAATTCCCCCCCCAAAATATTTTTACCTTGTAAATCTGAAACTCTATACCCAGTAAACACTAACTCCCCATTCCCCCCTCCCCTGGCCTTGGCAACTACCATCCTACTTTCTGTCTATGATTTTAGCTACTGTGAGTACCCAATATAAGTGGAATCATGCAGTATTTGTCTTTTTGCAATTGGCTTATCTCATTCAGCATAATGTCCTCAACGGTCATCCATGTTGTAGCCTGTGTCAGAACTTCCTTCCTTTTTAAGGCTGAATAATATTCCACTGTACGGATGAACCACATTTTGCTTATCCATTCATTCTGTTGCTGAACACTTGGATTGCTTCCATGTTTTATTTATTGTGAATAATCTGCTATGAACATGGGTGTACAAATATCCTTTGAGACCCTGCTTTCAAATCTTTTGTTTCATTTTTTAAAAATTAATTATTTATTTTTGGCTGTGTTGGGTCTTTGTTGCTGTGTGGGGGCTTTCTCTAGTTGCGGTGAGCGGGGGCTACTCTTTGTTGCAGTGCATGGGCTCCTCATTGCGGTGGCTTCTCTTGTTATGGAGCACGGGCTCTAGGCACACGGGCTTCAGTAGTTGTGGCACGCAGGTTCAGTAGCTGTGGCTCCCGGGCTCTAGAGCGCAGGCTCAGTAGTTGTGGTGCACGGGCTTAGTTGCCCCATGGCATGTGGGATCTTCCCGAACCAGGGATCGAACCCGTGTCCCCTGCATTGGCAGGCGGATTCTTAACCACTGCGCCACCAGGGAAGTCCCAAATCTTTTGTTTTAAAATCAGCCCTCGCCAGACACAAAAGGCCACACAGAGATCCCATTTATAAGAAATGTCCAGAACAGGCAAACCCACAGAGACAGAGAGCAGATTCATTGCCAGGGGCTGGGGGGGGGGGGGGGATGGGGAATGACTGCCAGTGGGGACAGCATGTTCTTTTGGGGGTGATGGAAATGTTCTGGAACTACACAGAGGTGGTGACTGTACAACACTGTAAATGGACTAAGTGCCACTGAAGTGTCCACTTTAAAACAGCTAATCTTGGAGACTTCCCTGGTGATCCAATGGTTAAGACTCCGCCCTTCCACTGCAGCGGGGCACGGGTTCCATCCCCCGCATGCCGTGAGGCGTGGCCAAAAAATAAATAAATAAATAAAACGAAACAGTTCAAAAATTGAAAACAAACAAAAAAAAGCTAATCTCACGTGAATTTCACCTCAATTGAAAAAAAAAAAGACCAATCCTCAGCTTTCAGAGGTTTTACTGACATATCTATGCAGGAAACACGCTGCTATCTGGGGCTGCTTCACAACAACACAGAAGGAGGAATGTGCTGGGGGCGTGGAGGGGGCAGGAGAGGGTATCTGATGTCCTCTGGAGCTGAGTGATGGATACCTGGGAATCCCCTAAACTTTTCTGTCCACATTTATGTATATTTGCAACTCTCAAGAGTTAAGTTAATAAACAGACTGTCTTCTATTTCAAGATTCAGATTAGCAGTTTTCCCCAGACCACCCCCCACCAACGCAAGCAGAACATAAAATCCTCAAAAGCACAGCAGGGCAGAGTCATCGCCCCGAGAGATCCCCCAGGATGCCCGGCCCAGAGCCCCCACCCTGTCCAGCTGTGTGATCTGGGCAAGTGACTGAACGTCTCTGGGTCCCACCTGTTCAAGGTGGGGTCAGCACCTGCCAATTTGCCAGTCCCTGGACACACCCCCTTCCCTCCCCTCCTCACTCCTTCTTCCACCTGGAGGAAGGTACTAGGCACCTGTATTTCCACCCCCATCACAGCACTGAAATCCTCGGCCTGCTCTCCTCTCATTGTGGAGGGGAGAGGAGAGGAAGGGATTTGTCTTAACCCCTACCTGCTCTGCAGGACAGTGGATGCCCTCCACCTCTGCTTCATGCTTATCCCACCAGGAAGCCCTGGGCTTTGTGGCCTTAACCAGCCCCAGCGCGGTGACTGCACCCATTTCCCTGCAGCCACCAGCAGGGAAGACCTTCGGGGCACAGGGAGTAGGGAAGGCAGCACCTTAAGGATCTCAGGCAGTCTGTGTCCAATTAAAAGCCTCAGTTTCTCCACCTGCAAAACGGTTATGAGGCCTTTGCACGCTCCCAAGCAGCTGTGAGGTTCCAATGAGTTTACATGTTGAAGGTTTAGCCTCGGGCTGGGCCTTGAGCACAGAAGCACTGACTGCCCCCTCCCAGCCCCACCGAGTCCCTGGGAGGCAGCCATTCAGAGCCATATACTTGGGAGGGTGGGCGGAGGGCTGGAGGTGCGAGAGGGGGCGGGGCCTGACCGTGCAGTTGTACTTGACGCAGTCATCCCAGAAGCGGCTGGCTGAAAACTTCTTGCGGAGGACCACAGTCAGCCCGTAGATGAGACACTGACCCACGCCAATGATGTTCCCTGCAGAGAGTGGACTCAATGAGGGGTCCCCAATCCCCCGCCCCCTCCCCCGCCCAAGCTTCCCTGTGGTACCTGCCGAGTGGTACAGGGGCAGACAGTCGTAGAGCACATCTGCCGCCTGCATGCTGTAGGAGTGGTGGGTAAATGCCGCTATGCGGTAGTACCTGCAGGGGCAGGGAGTGCAGGGGCTGGGACCCACACCCCCGAAAAAAGCATGGCGTGGAGGGAGCGAGCTGCGTACTGAGGCAGAGCCAGCCCAGCTCATAGGGGCCTTATAGGCTGGCAGGAGAGGAACATGCAACAAATAAAATGGTGCTTGCTCCCACGAGGGATATAATAGAGCAAAGGAATAGAGAGAGGCTGAAGGGGACAAAGCCAGGGAGGGTGGGGTAACCTGCCTGGGGAGGTGACACATGAGCTAAGGCCCGGCAAGAAGGTGCTGTAGGGTGAGCTAGGGAAGGGCACCCAGGTGAAGCGTAGAGCATGTGCAAAGGTCCTGAGGCCAGAAGGAGTCTGGCAGGTTTGAGGAAGTGTGAGGGGTCGAGGAGGGAGCGAGCGAGAGGTGGAGAGGAGGAAAATGACATCAGAGAAGTGGCAGGTGCCGCACAACACAAATACGGCTTTTATTCTGAGGGCCAAGGAGGGTACGGGGAGGTTTGGCACAGAGGAGGTCTGACTTAGGATTTTAAACCTTACTATGGTCACTGATGAGAAGGGGGCCGTTGGGGGCAGGAGTGGGGACAGGAGGAGACTGAGGAGGGGCAGAGGGCAGCACGGTGTCCTGAGATGGGCTGTGGGTTTTACCCAGTTGGGATCAAGATGCCCACAAGACCCCAAAAGGAGCTGGGGGTTGGGGGGATCAGGCCATAGAGAGGAACCGGAGTGGCTTTCCTGCGCTGGGGCAATGCCCACGGGCCCCTCACCTGCTGTGCACGACGATGGCAGCCTTGGGCAGCCCCGTGGTCCCTGATGTGTAGATGTAGAAGAGTCGATCTAAGAGAGATGTGGGTGTTGGGGACCGGAGGCTGGCGTGAGGGGGGCGAGGGGACTGGGTGGGCATCGGCAGGGGGGATCCCACCTGGACTCACCATCCATGCCCTTGCCAGGGGGCTGGGCTAGGGGGGCTGTGGAGGCCTCCTTCAGCAGCGGGTCCAGGAGCTGGGTGTCCGGCAAGACACCCTCGGGCCCCATGTCTCCAGAACAGAACTTGACCAGGCTCTTGCCCAGCTGTCCACTCACCTCGGCCACCACTGCGGCCCAAAACATATGTCACGGTCAAGGACGGGCAGGTCCCCTCCCAGGGCCGGGGAAGCACCATTTCCCTGCCCTGGGCGGCCCCAGGCCCCCACCGAGATGCTGCCCACACCCAGCCTCACCCGCTGCCAGCTCCCGTCCGAAGACCAGAGCCTTGGCGCCCGAGGTGCCCAGGCAGAAGATCAGAGGCTCCCGCCGCAGGTTAACATTGAGCAGCGCGGCCTCCATGCCCGCCTTGGCCAGACCCAGCCACAGCCCCACAAACTCAGGCCGGCCCTCCAGGAAGATGGCCACCACATCCCCTGGCGTGTAGCCCAGATGGCAGAATAGGTTGGCCACGGCATTGGAGTAGGCGTCCAGCTGCGCGAAGGTCCAGCACACGCCGCTGCCCGCGTCCACCAGCGCCAGGTGCTCAGGCTGCCGCCGTACCACCTCCTGGAAGATCTGCGGGATGGTGTGGCGGGCGCGCTGGTGCCACCGCAGCTCCAGGCGCACGCGTATCAGCACGAAGAGGCCGCTGGGAGGGGGGACGAGGGGACGGTGTCACTGAGTGTCCTGCCCGGCTTCCAGGAGACCACCCCAAGCCTCAGCATCCCCACGTGGAGAAAGCGGAGGAAAAGGTCCCTGTGTTCCCAAGGGTGGCAAGTGTTCAGAAGGACCCTTGGGTTGCTGGGTCTCTTGGAGAAACTAAGGGCAAAGGGCCATTTACCAGTCAGCCCAGAAGTAGGCGGATTCTCACAGCTGGCCAGGCCATGCAGTGTAAGTCAGAGTCACCCTGTCCTCCTCCACCACAGCTTGCTTGGTGACCCTGAGGGAGCCAGGCCCAGTCCTAACCTTGTTTTTCTCTCCTGGGGCAGCCCAAGTGCCCCATGCTGACCCCCCACTGCCTCCAGCTTGGACTCCTCATGCCCCACCTGCCTCAACCGGGCCCTGGGGTCCAGCCCCTGAGCTGGGGGGCTGTTCCACTCCCAAGTTACTCAATGGCACTAGGCACAGGCGGCTGAGCCATCCAGCACGTGTGCCCCCACCCAGGGGAGGAGGTGCCTCTGCCCCAGGTGAGGCCAGAAGACAGGCTAGCGAGAGGCCCTGATGGCAGGTGTCTTGCTCCTCTGTCTTCACCTGCTAGTAGAGACAAGGAGATCAGAGGCCCCAGGGGGAGATAGAACCCCAGTAGGAAGGAGCCAGGTTCCTGAATGACCCTGTGGAGATGAGCAGCCATCACTGATGATGCCAGGCTGTCAGATGAGTGAGACATGAACCTGTTTGTGTTGTTTTAAGCAAACAGAAATGGCTTTAGATCACAGAACCAAGAAAGCTAGAATTTCTCAGTGCAGGAGCTCAAGAAACAAGTGGTCTTCTGGCTTTACCTGGCTCTCTGCCCTGCCACCTGACTCTGAGAGGTAACTTTGTGCTGGGTTAAGCCACTGTCAAGTGGGGACCTGTTTGTTACAGCAGCTTGCTCTGCCCTGACCGAGACAGGTGGTCCTCACTCTGCCCCCAGGAAGGTTACCTGGGTGTGGTTCCCCAAATCCTAAATGAACACTTAGAACAGGTGCATTTTATTATATGTAAATTACACCTCAAAAACAACCCATGAAGACAGAGCAGATTGGTGGTTACTAGGAGCTGGGGGAGGGAGAATGGGGAGTAACTGCTAATGGGGACAGGGTTTCCTTTTGGGGTGATGGAAATGTTCTGGAGCTAGATAGAGCCGATGGTTGCACAACACTGTGAATGTACTCAATGTCGCTAATGGTAAATTTTATATTATATGTGTTTTACTACAATAAAAATGAATGAATGAATGAAACTCATGAAGACTGTCTGTGGCAAGGTTAAAAACAGGAGTCCTTACCTTCCAGATGTACACCCTGGAAAACTAACAGATAGAAAGATGTGCCACTGAGATTCAGACACAGGAGGAAGTGGGTGGAGATGAGGAAACAATCATATGAAGATCACGGAAGCTGGGGGATGGGCACATGGGTTTATTACATTATTCTCTCTACTTCTGTAAGCTTGAAACTTTCCATAGTAAAATGTTTTTAACACAGATTTTTAAAAAATAAAATAAAAAAATAAATTTAAAAAATAAAAAATATTTGGGCTTCCCTGGTGGCACAGTGGTTGAGAGTCCGCCTGCCGATGCAGGGGACACGGGTTCGTGCCCCGGTCCGGGAAGATCCCACATGCTGCGGAGCGGCTGGGCCCGTGAGCCATGGCCGCTGAGCCTGCGCGTCCGGAGCCTGTGCCCCGCAACGGGAGAGGCCACAACAGTCAGAGGCCCGTGTACCGCAAAAAAAAAAAATTAAATAAAAATTTAATTAAAAATGTTAATTTAAAAAATTTTTAAATAAAAGTTTTTTAATTTTTTTGGCCGCGCCGTGCAGCTTGCAGGATCTTAGCTCCCTGACCAGGGATTGGAATGGGCCCCCTGCAGTGGAAGTGTGGAGTCCTAACTACTGGACTGCCCAGGGAATTCCCTAAATTCTAAAAAAATTTTTAAAAAATCAAAAATCAAAAAAGTTTTTTTAAATAATGTTTTAACCCTCCAAAGGCTCCCACTGTTTTTTCGATCAAATGCCTTCCCTGTGGCCTGTGAGGCCCAGCACGGCCCAGCCCCATGCACCTGGCCACCTCATCACCCTCCATTGTCCCAGATTGCTCTTGCCTCCTTCCCTGATCTTCAGCAGGGCAGAGGTTCCTGCCCCAGGGCCTTTGCCCAGCTCCCACTGCCTGGAATACTCTGCCCAGGCCCCTCATCTCGGCTCCTTCTCATCCTTTACCTCTCAGCTCCAATGACACCTGCTCAGAGGGGTCCTCCCAGCCCTGCCCCGCTTGGATCAGTATGGCTATTTTAAAATATCCCTGCAAACCCTTTGACAGTCCTCCCTTCGAAAGGTGGGTTCTGTTTCCCATCCGCTTTAGTGTGGGCAGACTGAGGGGCTTGCTTCTAAGGAAGAGAATGTAGCAGAAGTGACGCTATGTGACTTCTGAGCCCAGGGCACAAAGACAGCACACCAGCACGCAGGAGCCCTCATGCCCTCTCGCTTTCCCTCTGTCTCAGGACACTGGCCCTAGGAACCCAGCACTGAGCGGTAAGGAAGCCTAGACATAGGAGACGATAATGATCATTTTTTAAGCCCCTAGTTAAAGGGGTAATTTGTTACACAGCTATAGGTAACTGATACATTCCCAGCACCCACACCCCCCCACCACCACCATCGTTTTATTCCTTCAAAGTGATCATCACAATCTAAAACTGCCATCTTCCTTTGTGGGTTTCCTGAATTCTTTGTCTTTTTCCATGAGAGCAGGCACCCTGTCTATCTGTCTATTGTGTCCAGGGATGTAGTCCCAGCACTAGAAACAGGGCCTAGAATGTAAGGACGATGCTGGTGTCCCACTGGCTCAAATGCAGTGTCCCACTGGCTCAAATGCAGCCCAGTCTCTTCTGCCTGTGTGACTGCAGTTGTTGAAGAGTGTCTCCAAAAATTCATGTGCACCCAGAATCTCAGACTATGACCTTATTTGGAAACAGGGCCTTTGCAGATATAATTAAGGTAAGTATGAGATGAGGTCATCCTGATTGCCTAGGTGGGCCCTAAATCCAATAACAGGTATCTCTACAAGAAGAGAGAGGGACTTCCCTGGCGGTCCAGTGATTAAGACACTGCACTTCCACTGCAGGGGTCGTGGGTTCAATCCCTGGTCGGGGAACTAAGATCCCGCATGCTGCACAGTACAGCCAAAAAGAAAAAAAAAAAAAAAGGAGAGAGAGCACAAAGACACAAGGGAGAAGGCTCTGAGGAGACAGAGGCAGAGACTGGAGTGATGCAGCCACAAGCCAAGCCAAGGACGCCTGGACCCCCCAGAAGCTGATCTGGGGCTTCTGGTCTCCAGAACTTTGAGACAACAAACTCCTTTTGTTTTAAGCTACCGAGATTGTGGTAATTTGTTACGGCAGCCCCAGGACACTCATACAGTGGGCATGGGTGGGTACATCCCTCTCTGGGCCTCCTGGTTAATGGGGACAATAAGATCCCATGCCTTCCAGGTCATTAGGGGACAAAAGAGATGGATGGAGACTTCTAAGGACAGGGCCTGGCGTGTCCTACATTCTCAATAAACTCTGTTGCTATCCTCTCCCCAGGGAGGTATGCACTGTCAGTAAGAAAACAGAGTTGAATTAGCATTTTATCTGCCCAGCAACTTGACTCATACCTACCCTGTAAGGAAGAAAGAGGAACAAGCAAGTTCCAAGAGCGGGGGCCAGCCCAGGAGGTCCCCTGGGAGTAATGGTCCAGGGGAGGAGGCAGGACATGATCTGAGGGCCTTGTGCAAACACTGATTCCTCAAGTGTCTGTCCCGGAGCTGTGAGCCCCAGCAGAGCTCAGAAGAAAGAAAAAGTGCCCTGGAGTCAATGGCCTTGGTTCAGATCCTACTCCACCGCTTACCAGCTGTGACACCTGGGCAGACCCTGCCCTCTCTGGGCCTCAGTCTCCTTACTTGGAGTATCAGGAGACTGAACATAACAAGCTCCAAGTGTTCTCCAGCTCAGCAAAGTGTAGGTACTGCCATTGTCCTATTTACAAAGAGGAAGCAGGGCCCACAACAGCAGTGCATCTGTAAATGGAGCAACAGTGCAATTCTCAGCCTAATACCTGTCAAATGTATTAAGTGCCCAACCAAGAAGAAGGATTGAAAAAGAGGGATTCATCGTTACTCTGCCCAGGAGGGTCGGGTCCTGCCTCTGGGCTTTGCACCTGCTGTTCCCTCTGCCTGGAGAACTCTTCCGTCCCCCAGGTCTTTGCACGGTTGGCTCCTTCTCATCTGACTACCTGTGCTGGGTGCCCCACACCTACCACCCTGGCTGCAGTAGTCATGCACTATCCTTGCCTCTCCCCCATGTGCTGTATTCTTCTTGTCACTGTCTGATGTTTAAATTATTTCCTCATTTCCTTCTCGAGATCCTTCTCCCTCATTAGGCTGTGGGCTCCATAGGACAGGAAAAGCATCATCTGGTGCGTTCATGGCGTGTCATGGTGACCATGGCATCCCCGAAGCCCAGACAGGGTGTGGGGCACAGGAGGTCCTCAAGGATGGGTAGAACAAATGACTTTCTCCAATGCAGACTAGCTGGAATCCGGTTATCTCACAAGCACGGCCAAGACCCCACCGTCACAAGCCTGAAACGGTGCAGTCACCTCCCCCTGGTCTCCCGCCTGCACCCTGGGCCAGGCCCCATTCTCTGTGTAGTGGGGTCAATGGTGGCCCCAAAAAGATACATCCAAGTCCTGATCCTCCAAACTTGTGAATGAGCCCTTATGTGGAAAAAGGGTCTTTGCAGATGTAATTAAGTTGAGGATCTTCAGATGAGATCATCCTGGATTTAGGATGGGCCCTAAATCCAATGACAAGTGTCCTTCTAAGAGACAGAAGAGGAGACACAGGCATAGAGAAGAAGGCCATCCAAAGACGGAGGCAGAGATTGGGCTGAGTGATGCAACCACAAGCCAGGGAACTGCCGAGGATTGCTGGAAGCCACCAGAAGCTAGGAGAGAGGCATGGAACAGATTCTCCCTTGGAGCCTCCAGAAGGAACCAACCCTGCCCACACCTTGATTTCAGACTTCAGGCCTCTACAACTATGGCAGAACAAATTTCTGTTGTTTTAAGTCCCCCAGTTTGTGCTTCATTGTTATGACAGCCACAAGAAACTAACACACTCTGCTTCATCTCCAACCTTTGTCTATCTTCCTTACCGCTCTCACCCCAGTGCCCCATTCAAGGGGGTAGAGGGGGTGTGTCTCCATTCCCACTGTATGGGAACAAGTGCATTTCCTGCCTGACTGCCCCAAACCCTCCTCACCAAGCCACCCTCTTCCTCCATGCAGGCCAGCCTAGCTGTGCTGCTTCCCTGCTCAGAACACTTCCCTGGGAACATAAAGACTGTCTTCTGCTCAGTGTTCAAAGCTCTGGAAATCTGGCTCTAACTCCAACACTGCCCAACTCATAGACCTCCTGCCATCACAATAGCTCCTTTCACACTCCCTGCAACACGGGGCCTGGTAGTCCCGTGTTCACTTTCTTCTATCAGCATGTGATGGCTGGAGCCACAGCAGCCAATATGAGACCATGAGGGTAACTAACAGGAGACGCCAAGCCTTTGAAGCAGAAAGGCAGAAGGAACTTGGGCCAATGATGACATGCTGAACACAAATTGATCAGCCTGAAGCCACCTCATGTCCCAATACCCCATTGCACATGGCTGTAAATGTGCTTTACTGTTGATGCCACTTCTAGTTGGGATTCCCACTACTTGCAGCTGAAGCCTCCTCGTGGAGAAACACCTCCCCAGAGGAGCTGATCCACAAGTGCAGCACACCTCCACAAAGTACCACCACACGCTGGACATCGTGACAGGAATGGGGACACACAGGTGACCAAGGTAGGCGTGATCCCTGCCGCTATGGGTTTACAGTCAATAATCAAGGAGAAAGCAAACAAAAACAATGACAGTTTTATACGTTTCCTAAGAAAAAAGCAACAGGATGATGTGATCAAGCACGACCAGGACAGACTTCACCCACGGGGCAGGGGAGCCTTGTCTGAGGAAGCAGCATTTGCACTGAAGTTTGAAGGATGACAAGGAGCCAGCCACGCGTAAAGCTCGAGGGGAAGTATTCCAGGTGGAGGGCACCACGAGTGCAAAGACCTGGAGGCAGGAAGGAGATTGGCAGGTTTAAAAGAGAGCAAAGGCCAGCGGGAGGAGAGGAGTGAGTGAAGCAGAGTGAATCGCTCCGCCAACTGGTATACTGATTTTGACACATTAAAGTCACACGGGGGAAATGACGGCGCATTATTCATTTGTAGCTTCCAGTGAGCAGAAGATGGGAAAGAATCCAAACATCCTGCAGTAGGCTTGGGGTTAGATGAACAACAGCTCGAGCTGAAGCTTACAACAAAAGGCTGCGCACAAGAACGGCGCCCCCGCGCTTCCCTGGTGGCGCAGTGGTTGGGAATCCGCCTGCCAATGCAGGGGACACAGGTTCGAGCCCTGGTCCGGGAAGATCCCATATGCCACGGGGCAACTGGGCCTGTGCGGCACAACTACTGAGCCTGTGCATCTGGAGCCTGTGCTCTGCAACAAGAGAGGCCGCGATAGTGAGAGGTCCGTGCACCGCGATGAAGAGTGGCCCCCGCTTGCCACAACTAGAGAAAGCCCTTGCACAGAAACGAAGACCCAACGCAGCCCCCTCCCAAAAAAAAAAAGAACGGCGCCCCCAATGCAAGGGATGAGGAAGGACCCTAAAGGTAAATGGGGAAAGTTACTGCTGACCACGCGGCAAAGATGGCAGATTGAGCACTCAGACACTGACTGTTGACAGTGCCTCCCAAAACGGCTAGTACAAGGTCTTAAGTGTGAACTCACAAGGACCGGGAAAATGGAAGTGGAGACCAAATCACCCCACTTTGGGAAGCTGGGCAGCAGCACATGAGAGGTGGAGGCCCCAGGAGGAGGGGGAAAGCAGAATCCTGGGCTGCAGTGGAGGATTGATGGAAATCTGTTTAAGAAGCCCCCTCCGTGAAATAAATGTCATGGGGACGCAATGTACGACATGGTGACTATAGTCAATAATACCTCATGGCATATTTGAAAGTTGCTTAGAGAGTAGATCTTAAAAGTTCTCCTCACAAGAAAAAAATGTTTGTAACTCTGTATGGTGATGGATGTTAACTAGACTTACAGTGGTGATCATTTCACAACATACCAGTATCCCCTACTTTTCAAAAATTCACTCTAATGCCACTTCTCTTTTGTGAAAGACCAAAATTAGTACCTGTTTTTGCTAACCGAAAGAAATCCAAAGAGGATTTTCGCTTTAACAATGAAAGGCAAGAAGTGAAAATAGCGTTCGGTGTTTGTTCTGCAGGGAGCTGTTATAGGGGCAGCGCGCACCCAAAGCAGTGAGAGAGGCACTGCCAAGCTCCTTCCCTGGGAACTACACTCAGCATCCCAGCATCAAGCTGCCATAGCTTTGAACTGTGTCTGTGAGCATCTGAACTTTATCTCAATTTATTTTGTGCACCCATTAGCAAGATGCATCCTAAGGTAATTGCTTCTTCCCTTTACACCATTTAGGTTTATGAAAGGTTTCAGAGGAATGCACTATTTTCGGGTAGCAGGAGAAACCTTTATGCAAATAGCAAATCATTATGTTGCCCACCTGAAACTAACAGAGTGTTATATGTCAGTATCTCAATTGAAAAAAAAAAAAAAAAGAGGCTACCCAGGAAAAGATTGAAAGTCCATCCACAGGAGGGTTTCTGGGTGGGGCACCTCCCTGCAAGTGGGTGTTAAGTGAATGTTTACTTGCCAGATGTCAAGCCTCCAGCCCTCTTCCCCGCTGTGTTCCTGGGATGCTGCTGGTGGGGCCTGTGCCCAGGCCTGGAGGAAAGACCCAAAGACACTGCACTGGACTTTCCCCAAAGCACCACCTGGCCAGGTGACCCCATCATGAAGCTCAGTTGACAAGACCCCCTCACCTCCTACACACATCCATGCTGAGAGCTTCTAATTGGCTTTACAGCCAAGGACTACCAGACTTCTGGGGATTTCCTCTAATAGGGATGATGGAGACTAAAATAAACAAAGAAGAAAATCTTTGAGGAAAAAGAGATTGTGCAAAGTGAAAAAAACTAATAAAGTCATTAATATCCTTGAAAATGTACGAAGATATACCGCATCCATGAAACAAGAATAGGATGCTATATAAAAGCTTTCAGGGAATGGAAAAAAAAAATGATCCAGGAAAATTTAAATGTGAGGGCACAAAGAATGTACAACATACACATGAACCCTAATGAAAAATATGGGGCTTGGGGCTTCCCTGGTGGCGCAGTGGTTGAGAGTCCGCCTGCCGATGCAGGGGACACGGGTTCGTGCCCCGGTCCGGGAAGATCCCACATGCCGTGGAGCGGCTGGGCCCGTGAGCCATGGCCGCTGAGCCTGCGCGTCCGGAGCCTATGCTCAGCAACGGCAGAGGCCGCAACAGTGAGAGGCCCGTGTACTGCAAAAAAGAAAAGAAAACAAACAAACAAACAAAACAGGGGAAACTGCAGGGGAGAGTAAGGGGGTATATGGGAACTCTCTGCACTTTCTGCTTAATTTCTGTAAACCTAAAACTGATAATAAAAAATAAAGTCTATATAAAAAAGAAAAAACATAATTAAAAATCAATTAAAATAGTCTATTAATTTGAACAAAGAATCATAATAAAAAATTTTAAATGTGAGGGCATAAGTTAAACATTAATAGAAGAACTAAAAGATATATTTGAAGAAATATCATAGAAAGTAGGATAAAACGATAGAGATGGAAAATAAAAAAGATAAGAAGATAGCTGATTCACTTTGTTATAAAACAGAAACTAACACATTATTGTAAAGCAATTATATTCCAATAAAGATGTTAAGAAAAAAAAAGATGTGAAAATTATAGAACCAGTCCAGAAGATCCAACATCATATTCATTCAATAAATGTTATCAAGCTAGACATTGTTCCAGGCACTCAATAATAGGAGTTCGAAGAAGAACAAAGGAAATAAAGGTGAGGAAATCACCAATGATAACATCAAGAAAACTTCCTTGACCTGAAACCCACCAACAGATCATACAATGGATGGAAATAACCCACCATCTTGAAAAGATCCCACAAGCTTCCAGAAGGAAAAAAAGAAAAAGAAAAAAAAAAGTCACTGCAAAGAATCAGGAATCAGAGAGTTTTAGTCTTCTCAACAATAACCATGATGTGAGAAGAAAATAAGAAATGCCTTCAATTTTGAAGGAAAATAATATCCAACCTAGAAGTCTATACCCAGACCATCAGTCAAGTGTGAGTGTGGAAATAAAGATATTTTCATACATGGAGGGTCTCAAAAAATTAAATTTCTATACATGATTTCTCCCAAAGCTAATGAAGATATGTTCCAACTAATTAAAGGAGTAAACCAAGGAAGAGGACTATCAGGGACCCAGGAAACAGGGTATCTATCCAACCCAAGATAGAAGTGATGCTAATCCTCAGGAAGATGGGTAGGAGCAAGCCTGGTGTAATGGCTGCCCACCAGGTAGAGAGAGCAACTAGACCAGCCTGGACAGATTGGAGGCTAAAAGAGAGACTTCTCCAAAAAGATGAAACTGAAAGCCCATCTGACGCCATAAATATTAGAGGAGAGAGAGACAAATGTCGTGGAGTTTGGCTTTGAAGTAGAGATAAATACATAGAAAACTAACCAATACAAAGGCAATCAATAACTCCAGACAAAAATACATAAAGTTGTTTAATTCGTATTATAAACAAGCATCCTTTTGGCTGTCTATTTAATGCCACATTTTTTGGTGTCTCTGTGCTTTTTGTTGTTGATTTTGCTGTTTAAAATGGGCCCCAGGCATAATGCTGAAATGCTGTCTAGTGTTCCTAAGTACAAGAAGGCTGTGATGTGCCTTACGGAGAAGATACACGTATTAGATAAGTTTTGTTCAGGCATGGGTTATAATGTTGCTGGCAGTGAGTTCAACAGTAATGAATCAACAATATATATTAAATGATGTGTCTCTAAACAGAATACACACGAAACAAGATTATGTATTGACTGGTTGATGAAAATGTGATCAGAGGCTTGCAAGAACCTAACCCTGTATTTTCCCTAGGAACAATGGTTCAGTATTTGCTAATTCAATGTTCGCAGCAACTTTGTAGAACAAAACTATCACAGGGAATTCCCTGGTGGTCCAGTGGTTAGGACTCCGTGCTTTCACTGCCGAGGGTGCGGGTTCAATCTCTGGTGGGGGAACGAAGATCCCGCAAGCCTTGCAGCATTTCCAAAAAAAAAAAAAAAAAAGAAGAAGAATAAAACTACCACAAATAATGAGAATCAACTGTAATAATATTGGGACAATGAAGAGATGGAAGAACATGTGTGTCTGTGTATGTATGAGGGTGGGTATGTATACACCATGCACAGGGACAGGAAGAGAGTGAGGACAGGGGGATAAAGGGATGCCAAATCCTCATCTTCCATGGTGTGAGATGACAGATCTAGTCTCAAAGTGAAAAAAATGCAGATTTGTCACATAAGCCATTTAGAGACGTGGAGGTGAAGTCCAAAAGATTCAAAGGAGAGGTAAGAATCACTCCTGGAAGGGAAGGGAGAATGTGGGTAGAGGGTGGGGCTAGCAGCTGCCACTTGAGGTAGAAGGCTAGAGTCTTTCATCTCGAAGCCTGCATGACTTTAATAAAAGCAAAAATTTCAAGTGAAAGTGGAGAGAAGAAAGAAAGCAGGAGGTGAAGAATATGATGGAGAATGTGTGGCCATTTGTGAGCACCAAGAACAAGAAGAGGTCTACATATATTTCTTGGGAAAGAGACACAAGATGCCTCTGAGGAGAGGAACTGCAGGGCTGGGGGCAGTGGAGAGAGGGCAGCGTTCACAGCAAACCTCTCTCTAACATTTGAATTTTGTACCTGTGTTATGTATTAACTGTTGCAAAAAAAATAACTGAAAATGTAACATGTTAAAAATTAGCTGTTTATACATCCACCTCCCTGGTCGGATCCTGATATCTCAACCATTCAATGAATAAATAGAGTTGCTACGGTGAGCAGCCTCAGCATTTACTGAGCTAACCTTACGGCCACCCTCCAAAGTAGGGTTCTAAAATCCCCATGTCAGATGGTGGATGAGCTGGGAGCTCAGGGAGGTGAATTACACACCCAAGGTCACACAGCAAGTAGAGGACAGAACAACACAGACCAGGCCCCCTGGCAGGGTCCCTCTGTTCCTCCTCAGGCCTGCTCCCAAACAGTCACCACGCACCACGTGACAGAACAAGTGCCCGTGCTGCACACAACAGGTGCTCGATTCATGTTTTCTTAAAGAAGAGAGGATGCACGAGGTGTACTCTTAGAGATGAAGGAACTAAGACTCAGAGGGTGATGTTTCATGCGCTAGCAAGGCGCAGAGTGAGGGCCACAGCTAGACGCTCCGGCTCTAGCCACCAAGCACCTGACCTCTGAGGTACCCACTGCTGGGTGAAGGCGATCAGCACCAACAAGTCTGGGTGCCTACTAGGTACCCAGCTCTCCTCTAAGAGCTTCAGCAGAGCACCCCAAGAACCCCATGAAGGGGTGCTAGCGTTACAGCCATGGGGAGAGGGCCATCAGCAAGGGTAGGAAGCACGGGAAGCAGCTCCCGCAGGGGTGCTCCCTGTCCACAGACAGCACAGCAGAGAAACTCGACTGAGGCTGCAGTGGCTCGCGCTCAGGTCACTCAAGCGTTCACAATGGGGCCCAGTCTTCACGGCCTGTCCCTCCCGCCCTCGCCCCCAGCCTCTCTGGAGCACACCCACACGGGCGGGCAGTGGACTCCAGCCATATGTCTGGGCCACATGTCTGGGCCACCCCCACCCTGGCAGCAGCACAAGCCACCCCCACCCAGGGGACAAAGAGGCCACTGTCCACCTTTGGGCCCTTCCTGAGGCCTCTTCTTGCCCCTCTGCTCCTTCTGCCCCTTCCTGCTTTCACCCTGAGCTCTAGGACACCGGGGCAGGGAGAAAGAAGCACAGATGAATGTGATCAGATTTCATGAGGAAAACAGAAGACGAGTTAGAAGAACGGAGGCTGGGTGCTTAAATATTTCTGAACCTAGGTTCTAAAGGCAGCCGGCCTGCACCACCACCCCAGTACAACACAGCAGCTAAGAACACGTACTCTGGAGTCCTGCCGCTCCTCAGCTCTGTGTTCTTGGGCAAATGACCTCCCCTCTCGGTGCTTTGGTTCACCAACCACAAAATGGGATTAGTAAGCATTCCTTCCTTACAGGACTGTGAGAACACTAGAACAAAACCTGGTACAGAGGTGGGTGGGTGTTACATAAGCTGCATTAGTTAGCTATTGCTGTGTAACAAATTGCAGCCAAAATTACTAGCTGAAAAGAGCGAACACTGATTATCTCACAGTTTCTGTGGGTCACAAATCCAGAAGCAGCTTAGCTGGGTGGTTCTGGCTCAGGGTGTCTTGTGAGGCTGTAATCAAGGTGTCAGCAGGGGCTGTGATCATCTCAAGGTTTCACTGGGAGAGAATCCATTTCCAAGTTCACTCATGTGAGACTCTCCACAGAGCTGCCTTACATGACAGCTGGCTTCCCCCAGAGGGAGTGACCCATGAGAGAGAACCCAAGATGGAGGCCACAGTCTTTTTTATTACCTAATCTCAGAAGTAATATCCCATTGCTTTTGCTGTATTCTGTTCATTAGAAGTGAGTCACTAGGTCCAGCCCACACTCAAAGGGAAGGGATCATACAAAGGTGGGAAGACTGGGAGGTGGGCCCATCTTCCAGGCTGCCTCCTACAGAAAGTGTGTCAAGCTCTGTGTTGGGGACTTGGAGTGGACCCAGCTTCTGTCCTGTCCCAGGGGAGACAGAGCTGGTCACAGATATCCCCTTCCTTGGGCATGAAGGAGTGAAGACCTGCCATCCAAAAAAGGAAGGAGTGAAGACCTGCCATCCAAAAAATATATCCTGTGCTCCTGTTGTGTGCCGCCCTGACGGAAGACCAGGGCCACAGGAGCACAAAGTCCAACACGGTCTCCATCTGTGCTGGCCCCCCAACAGGGCCCACAGTTTAGTGGGGGGAAAGAGACCCCAAAATTAAAAAGCAAGAAAGCAGACACATATGATAATTACAAATGACTGATGCCACTAGTGGTTACAAGTCAAGCTCCAGAGCCACACTGCCTGGGTTCAAATCCTGCCCCCACTACTGGCCAGCTGTGTGACCTTGGGCAAGTGACAAAACTATGCTGTGCCTCAGTTTGCTCATCTGTAAGATGGGACAAGAGAGTACCCACCTCTCAGGGTGGTTGGGAGGACTTGAAGAAGTCATGCTTAGCATAGTGCCTCACACAGAGGAAGCCCTGTGTAAATCTTGGCCATTCTGCCAGAGAACAACAAGGTGGGAGGGTCTACAGCGACAGAGGGTCAGGGGAGAGCTGTCTGACAAGGTGACATTTAAGCCATGGCATGATGAAAATGAAGAGCAGGGGAAGAGTGATCTGGGCAGAGGGCATAGCAAATGCAAAGGCCCTGGGGCTGGAATAAATACGAGTGTGTTTAGGAACAGCAAGGAGGCCAGTGTAGCTGGAAGAGTGACAAAGGAAAGGACAGGAGGTTGGGAACATGGTCAGAAACCTCATGTGGTCTAGATTCTAAGAGCAACAAGGAGCCATGGGAGGGTGCTGAGCAGGAAAATTCAGCAAAGGGTCCCCTGAGGGAGGCAACATCATAAGGCGTTGCCAGGCAAAAGGAGGGCCAGTGTATTCCAGACAGAGGAAAGCAGGCTGAGCCTGACAAGGCAAGTTGATCTGGGGGCCAGATGAACCTATGGAGAGGTGGGGAGTGGCAAGTGGGCAGGGAATAGATTGTCAGGACCTCAAGTACCCAGCTGGAGGCTGAGTCTTTTCTACTGCAGAGGATGGAGGTTGTGGAGGGTGTCTGAACAGAGAACACAGTCCAATCTGCATGTCAGAAAACCAAGGGCAGGGGCCAGGGCGTGGAAAAGAAAGGTCAGGTTCTAGAAGGTTCAGAACCAGTCAATTTGCAGTGGAGGTTTTTCCAGCTGCACACCATCCCTGCTGCTCACAGAGCCTCAGTTTCTTCACCCTTACAATGGGTTAGTCCTCCCACCTCCCCATGGGCACCAAGACTGGCAGACCCATAGCAAGTGCTCAGGGACTTCCACATGGAGGCTGTTCCTGAGATTTGCTCCGGTGGTAATGCCCAGAAGCACTTATTTCACCCCAGGAGGACTCCCAACAGCTTCTCTGAGGAAGCCCCTAGAGATACCGCACAGACCTTCCAAGGATGCCTGCAAACACCACCAGAATCCCCGCCCCAGAGATTCTCAGTCACCAGAGACCCCTAAGCAAATCTTGGAATACACAGCAACCTCTCCACAGACTCTGAACCCCCAAAGTCACGCACAGACCTCAAACTCTCAAAGAGCACCCCGACCACAGAGAGACCTGTAAATGGCCCTGAGGAGACAAACACCCTTCAAAGGCTCTAAAAGCCCTTTACACATGCCCCAGGAAGCCCTTTCATTCTCCCTGAGAAAGTCCCCCTGAGAACGCCTAGGGCCTACCGGAGTCCCTGAAGACGCCCCAGATCCCTCCCACAGTCACCAAAGCCCCACAGAGACCCCCCCAAACACGCACGGCCTCCCAATCAGCCTCAGCTCTCTGGAAGTCCTACTCGCTGCCCTAGTACCCCCAAGTTGCCGTCCAGAACCCTGAGGTCACCCACGCAGGCTCAAGGACATTGAAATCTACCCATCTCCCTCCAGGGAATCCCTCAAGATGTCCCCTGCTGGTGCCCTCAGAGTCCCCCAACCCACTCTTTTCAGGTCCAAGCCCCGCCCCTAGCCCTGCCCTCACCCAAACCCCGCCCCCAGTCTCCAAAACCTCCCCCCTCCAAGCCCTCAAGGTCCCCCACGCTGCCCTTTCAGCCCCCTCTGTTCGCCCCCCTGGGCGCTCAGCCCGCCCCCGACCCCAGCCCTTGTATCAGGCCCGGGCTGCACTCACAAGAGGTCCCGCCTCGCGGTTTTGCAGACGATGCGCAGGAAACGCCAGCCGCCGCCGCCTACGTACACGCCGAGCGCCACCGCTGTGCTCCAGGTCCACGGCAGTCCGAGCAACCATAGCAGCACCAGTGAGGCCACGGAGGCCGAACCCGCACCTGGAGCCCGCATCCTAGGAAGGCGGAGAGCTGTGAGGCCACTGTCCGCCCGGGCCCCGCCCCACGGCCAACCCAACCCCGCCCAGATGTCGCGCTCCGCTCCCGCTAGGAGCCGGCCCCCCCCATACCTGGGATTGGGCATGTCTCAGACAGGCTCCGCCCCATCCCAAAGTGGGCACAGGCCTCCTTGCTCCTAGCCCGGCCCAGGCTTTTCTGCCAATCATTAGTGTATCTCCACGCCCCTAGGCATATCTCTTCCATTCCGTCAGTCACTGGCAAGCCCCATCCCATGCCTCGACTTAGCAGCTGTACGCTGGACCCAAGCTCCATCCTAACGACTTGGCCCCCAAGCCTAGAGTCCACCTTGGCCCCACCACAGACCCAGGTCCTGGGCTTTCCTCCAGGTCCCACCTCTATCCGCCCCACCTCCACTGGCTTGACCCCGCCCCCAGGTTAGGTCTCCGGCCCCGCCCGTAAGCACAGGCCCCATTCCGGAGCCCCGCCCGCCCTGGACCAGGTTCTGCCCCTAGGTTAGGCCTATGGCCCCGTCCACAAGCACACGCCGCACCCACTCTGGGCCGCAGTAGCTCAAGCCCCGCCCCCAGTCCCCGGCCTAGCCCGTAATCCCAGGCCCAAGTTCCACCCCGGTCACCGGCCCCGCCCTCAGGCTTTGGCCCAGTCACCACCCTCCGCCTCACTCCTAGCACCCTAGGCCCCGCCCCACCTGCCCTCCCAGGCCGGCTCTCTTCCGACCTGTCTGGCTTAGAACCGCTCTGCCGCACAGCCGCAGAGCCGACGCCCGCCCCCTTCCGGAGGCCACGACCATAGAGAGGCCACCCTGGCCAGAGTGACGACGGCCAGCGAGACCCAGGGGCTAGAACGCCTGGCGAGGAAGGCGGCTGTCTCCATGACAACCAAACTTCGCCGGCCTCCCAGCTCCCCCGTCCTATCCCTGCCGGCGATTAGGGAACACGTGCGTCCCTCAGCCAAGAAAGGTTTGGCTCCCGGGCGCTCCCGGCCCAAGCCGTAGATGGAAACCAGAATTCCTACCCCGGGGGACTAGCAACTCTCAGTTCACATTCAGGGCCTACCTGTACTGGGTTCTTGCCCCAGTTTATTCTAAATCCAATCCCCAAAGCCTCTTCGGACTCCAGGGACCTGGGGAGTACTAAACTCACAGCCTAGGGGCCCCCAACAACCCCTACCTCAGTCTTAAAGATATATTCCAATGGACTTCCCTGGTGGCACAGTGTTTAAGTATCTGCTTGCCAGTTCAGTCGACACGGGTTCGAGCCCTGGTCCGGGAAGATCCCACATGCCGCGGAGCTGCTGAGCTCCTGCACCACAACTACTGAGCCTGCGCTGTGGAGCCCGTGAGCCACGGCTGCTGAGCCCACGTGACACAACTATTGAGGCCTGTGCGCCTAGAGCCCGTGCTCCTCAGCAAGAGAAGCCACCGCAATGAGAAGCCCACGCACCACAGCAAGGAGTGGCCCCCAGCTCCCAGCAACTAGGGGAAGCCCGCGCTTAGCAACAGAGACCGAACGCAGCCAAAAATAAAAAATATAAATAAATTTTTTTTAAAAAAGATATATTCCAAGGACCCAACTAATCCCAAATCCATATCCCGAAATCTTGTCAGTTAAGTCTCACCGCAGCAGCCCAGGGAGGGCAAAATCCACACACCAGTTCCCCACCCTTCCACAGGAACTCCACAGTCCCTTATTTGCATCCCAAGGTCCTAAATGCTAACCTAGAGACCCTAAAGCCCTCCCCCTGATCAGGTGCGGGCCAGTGCTGGCCTCGCTGCCCACCACCCTGTTCCCTGGCTGACCTGGAGCCGCTCACAGACGCTCAGGCTTTGGCTGTTCTGTCGAGGGTTACCAGAGCTCAGGCAGCGACAGTGAGTACAAGACAGAGGACTCCCCTCCGGGGCTTCTGCTTCTGCAGACTCCTGGGACCTGCTCTGACTGCGTTGTGCCCATGTGGGCTTCTGCTTTGGCTCCTTCTCTCCAAACTCCCCTTTCCTCTGCCCCTCTGCGCACCCCACCCTGCTTGTTTTCTGTGCAGCTTGGCCGACCTTCTCAGCACTCTCCTTGGGAGGTGGCCAGGGCCTGCTTCCAGCACCATTTAGAGGACAGGACCGTTCAGGCGCTCCCCTCCACACACACACACACACACACACACACACACACACACACACACAATGGCCACCTAGGGTGGATAAAATGGGGACGAGGAGGCAGATCTGAAGGACAGGCCCAGAGCCAGTCACTGATCCCCTACTTTCTCAACCGGGGGTCAGTGGAGTCAGCAATGCCCAGTAACTACAGCAGCACTCTTATCCTGCCAGGTAGCACTATTGCGATCACCCCACTTTAGAGGTAAAGAAACTGAGGCCTGGAACTGTCACACTAGCTGGAGTTGAGATTCATTCATTCACAAATTTGGGCAGACAGCTTGCTCCCCTTCCTCACCCTCCTCCTCCCCTTTCACTCTTCCTTAAACTTCTCCTCCCTCTTCTCCATCTTGCCCTGATTCCCCCTACTTCCCCCTTCCTCCCTCTCTCCCCCTCCCCCTTCTCCTTCCCCTCTTCAAGGCTCCCCTTTAGCCTTCCTCCACTTCCCCTTTGCTCACCTTCTCCCCCTCCTCCACCCACTCCTCCTTCCCCTTCCCCACTTCCTCCTCCCCACTACTCCTCTTCCCCTTCTTCCCCCATCCTCCTGCCTTCCCTCCTCCTCCCTTCTTCCTCTTTCTTCTTCCCCTCCCTTCCTCCCCTTCCCCCTTTCTTCTCTCTCTTCCTCCCTCCATCTTACCAAGTTTACTGAGCCCCGACTAAATAGTACACGTGGGGGCTTCCCTGGTGGCGCAGTGGTTGAGAGTCCGCCTGCCGATGCAGGGGACGCGGGTTCGTGCCCCGGTCCGGGAAGATCCCACATGCCGCAGAGTGGCTGGGTCAGTGAGCCACGGCCGCTGGGCCTGCGCGTCCGGAGCCTGTGCTCCGCAACGGGAGAGGCCACAGCATTGAGAGGCCCGCGTAACGGAAAAAAAAAAAAAAAAAAATCGTACACGTGGGACTTCCCTGGTGGTCCAGTGGTTAAAACTGTGCTTCCACTGTAGGGGGCGCAGGTTCCATCCCTGGTCGGGGAACTAAGATCCCAAATACCGTGGACGGAGATACTCTTCTCCGTCAGCAATCCCCAAATCCCCAAAAAGGCTCTGCAAACCCAACTTTTTCTTAAGGTAGTGCCAGTACTCCGGCGGAGGGACCACTTCCGCGGCACTAGACCCTGGCTGTTTTCAGTGATCAATGATCCCTTTTTACCCCTGTTTATCCTTTATTTATCCCTTTACATAGGGGCTTCCCCATACCCCCCAAGGACATCACACAACACATGGCAGCTTTCGCCCCGTTACCTTCCTAAGATCTGAAAAATTTCCAATTCCAAAAACGTAACTGTCCCCAGGGATTTCAGATGACTGGTTAAGGAACGATCCTATCCCTGTTTCACAGGAGGGAAAACTGAGGCCTGGACAGAGGGACAGAACTCAGCTTTCAGGGCCAAAGCAGGCTCTGAGCCTCTCCAGTTGCGTGGCCTTGGGCAGGTCACCTCTCCCCTCAGCACACTGTTCGCCCTCTGGGTGGTAACGCCCACCTCCCGCGCGCTGTGCAGAAAGGCTCACTAGGGGCTTCTGGTCTGGAGAGGGAGCAGGCACACAGTAGGTGGAGGGCACAGAATGATGGGTATCTCCCTTCCCCGGCTGACCACATGGGTCTGCAGGCCACAGCAAAGGGAGTTCTTGGAACTTTCTGGAAGAACAAGAGGAATGAAGCACACGTTGAAATAAAATAACCGGAAGATCAAAGCATGGGAATAGCACTATCAGAAGAACATGAGCGCCGTGTGGGAGGGAGCCATTTCTCTGCACCAAATTCAAGTGCCCACTACAGTAGGGGTATTAGTTTATTGGGGCTGCCATCACAAAATACCACAAACTGAGTAGCTTAAAACAACAGAAATGTATTGTCTCTCAGTTCTTCCTGAAGCCAGGAGTCAGAAATCAAAGTGTCAACAGCCTCATACCCTCTGAAAGTTCCAGGGACCCTTCCCTGCCTCTTCCAACTTCCGGTGGCTCCAGGCGTTCCTTGACTTCCGGCCATATCACTCCTATCTCTGCCTCTATCTTCACGTGGCCTTCTCCCTGTGTGTCTGTGTCCTCTCCTCTTCTGCCTCTTATAAGGACACTTGTCATTGGATTTAGGACCTACCTAGATAATCCAGGATCATCTCATCTTGAGATCCTTAATTTAATTACATCTGCAAAGACTCTTTTCCAAATAAGGTCACAGTCACAGGTTCTGGGGGTTAGGGCTTGGATATATCTCTTTAAGGGCCACCAGTCAACCCAATATAAGCAGGGTGACCCGTTAGAGCGGTGATTCTCAACTAGGGGGCAATCCTGCTCCTTTGGACACTTGGTGACACCTGGAGACATTTTTTTTTTTTTTTTTTTTGCGGTACGCGGGCCTCTCACTGTTGTGGCCTCTCCCGTTGCGGAGCACAGGCTCCGGACGCGCAGGCTCAGCGGCCATGGCTCACGGGCCCAGCCGCTCCGCGGCATGTGGGATCTTCCCGGACCGGGGCACGAACCCGCGTCCCCTGCATCGGCAGGCGGACTCTCAACCACTGCGCCACCAGGGAAGCCCGAGACATTTTTAATTGTTACAACGTGGGACCAGGTGTGGTGGGGATAGGGGTGTTATGGCATCCAGTGAGTAGAGGCTAGGGATGCTGCTAAATGTCCTGCAATGTTCAGGACAGCCCCGCACCGCAGAGAGTGACCGGGCCCCAACTGCATGGGGGCTACAGTTTGGAAATTCTGGGATAGTTGAAAGGCCCAGTTAAGTTGGAAGGGACTCTGCAGCCTGACAGGCGTCATTTGCTGGGTGACTTCTCCCAGGCTCTGTGCTTCACCTGCAAAAGGGAGTAAAACCATACAGGCCTTGTAGGGCTGTTCTGAGCACACAAGGCTGGCACCTATGTTGACCTGAAAAATAAAAGTTATTTTACCAGCAAAGATGGGTTTATGGGGAAATAGCATGGAATTACAATTCAGGACAAGCAACCTACAGCGAAAACCATAGACAAGTCCAACAACAACAACGACAATAAAAAGGAGAGGAACATTATTTTATAAAGAAAAAGGAGGGGGGCTTCCCTGGTGGCGCAGTGGTTAAGAATCCACCTGCCAATGCAGGGGACATGGGTTCGAGCCCTGGTCCGGGAATATCTCACATGCCACGGAGCAACGAAGCCCGTGTGCCACAACTACTGAGCCTGCAGTCTAGAGCCCACGAGCCACAACTACTGAGCCCGTGTGCCTACGGCCTGTGCTCCACAACAAGAGAAGCCCACCCAATGCAACGAAGAGTAGCCCCCACTCGCCGCAACTAGAGAAAGCCCGCACACAGCAACGAAGACCCAACGCAGCCAAAAATAAATTAAAATTAAAATTAAAAAAAAAATTTACTTAAGAAAATGGAGGAAGTTGAGAGGCACTGTTTGGAAGGAAAATCCACTGGAGAAAACTGAGTGTTCAGGGTGATGACAGTTTCTCATTGGCTGAGTTCCTAGGGTAGTTGATTTCTTGTAGGAGATGCAATGTACCTCCTTTCTTTTGGTGCCTGTAATTGGTGATTCCTTCCTATTGATGATTCTTCTGTCCGGGCCTGTAATTGACAGTTCTTCCTGTAATTGACCTTGAGTAATACTGCATGAGAGCTCCCCCTCTGGCCTCCCAACTCCATTTTTGTGAGGTTTCCCTTTATTTTCATACCTTGTAAACATCTTAGAAGAGTTCTCCATTGTTGAGATAATTTTGCGCCCAGTAATCTCTTGAATTCACAATAAGTTGGGACTTCCCATGGTTCTGGCGGAGAGAGGAAAATCTAACCAGGAAATTTTAAAGGGAATTGAAACTGCACACCTCAGATGGGACTCCAACCCACAATCTCTGGCAGATGGGACTTGAACCCACAATCTCCCAGCTGAAACTTCACGCCTGGTCTCAGGGCTTACTGAAGTTCCAGTTCTTGTGTCTTGGTGCAGAGAGAATTCAACGAGAGGCAAAGTGATAGGTAAGAAGTGGGGTGGGTTTTTTTTTTTTGGCTGTGCCAGTCTTAGCTGCGGCATGAGAACGCGGACTTCTTAGTTGTGGCATCCACGTGGGATCTAGTTCCCCGACCAGGGATCGAACCCAGGCCCCCTGCATTGGGAGTGCAGAGTCTTACCCACTGGACCACCAGCGAAGTGCCAAGAAGTGGATTTAATACTATAGGACTCTTGTGAAGGATACAAGCCGGCAGGCAAGGGAGCTCGGCTGTCCTGAGAACAAAGGTGGCTACATTTTCATAATCAAAGAAAAAGTAGGTAGGGAAGAATACCCCCTTCTTCCTCATTCTTGGGTAGATGTCAAGGCTTACCTCATTAGCTCCTCCTTTAAGCTTGTATGGTCTAACTGGGACTGTCATAGCGCTACTTAAATCATATGTATTGGGTTGGCCAAAAATTTCGTTCGGGTCTTTCCATAGCCTCTTACAGAAAAACCAGAACGAACTTTATGGCCAACCCAATATATTAGTAAAAAGGTGGTAACATATACTAAAATATGCTAATTTATCTCAGGTTTCAGTATAATGTCACCTTTCCCCTAGTTTCTTTCACCTTTCCCCCATATTCCTCTGTAAGCTACCCTCCGGAATGCAGTTTTTCAGGGCAGGTTATCTTACAGACCTCACAATGCCAAATGCAGGTCTTGTATCTATTTTTTCCGTGGTAGTGGCCTAAGTAAGTGTTTAGTTTCAAAATGTTCTGATTTAGCTGCCAGATGACCTGGGCATTTCCTGGTTGGTGTCTAGTTTATGGGTGACGTCCTGAAGTCCTTCTCTATCTTCCCCTAGTGGGATTTCTAGCTGTGTAAGTATCTTACTCTATCCCTATCAGAATGAAAGGTGGACCCATCAGGGATGGGCCCAGTCACAAAGCCTTGACAAGGTAGGTTAAACTCTTGAGAATGAGGATTTTGTGGTTTTCTTTTTTATTGTTTAAAGCCAATACTAAGTTTCTTTCTGTCTCTCACATCTCCCCAGGTCCAGAAAAGTCCTCAAGACCTGGTGTTCTGGGTACCTATTGCTGTATAACAAATCACCCCCAAACTGAGTGGCTTCATCCGAGGCTAAGCAACTATTTCTCAGGATCCCATGGGTTGCCTGTGAGACAGGCTGGGACCTGGGACCTGGGACCCTTTGCTGCAGTGCTTGCACCTGGACAAAGTCTCCTCAAGCAACAAAATATGAGTACAAAGAAACTATAAGGGACTAAAAAGAACTGCTTGCACGCACCGTTAGGGCAAACTATGGACAAGATACAAAAAGACCAAAAAACCCCAACTGCCACTTCTGAAGAGCTGGGAGCAAAAGCCGGGTACTGCGCATGCCCCCTGCACACAACACCACCAAAGGGGTGGGCAAACCACCAAAGCCGCCCCTCCAACCCAACCCCTGGACACACCCCTCCCCTCACCCCATATAAGGAACCAGCTCGCCCCCACTTCAGCAAGCAAGCCAGCCAGGGAAACTGTTACTGGTTCTGCAAGTAGGGGCCTGCAGCAGGGGCCCCAGTAAAGCCTTGCCTTGCTGGAATTTCTTGTCTGGCCTCTGATCAATTTCTGTTGATTAAGGAGGCCAAGAACCCTGGTCAGTAACACCTGGGCGTCCCTCTGCTGGTCTCACCTGGCACAGTCACTGTGCTACATTCTGTCAGTGGCTGGGCTGGAAGATCACACGTGTGGCAGTTGGCTGGGCATCTAGCTCTCTTCCATGGGGCCTCTCGACCAATAGGCTAGAACGGGTCGCAGGCCAAATCCTGCTCACTGCGGGCTAAGAATGGTTTTTACATTTTTCAACGGTTGAAAACGAAATCGAAAGATTGATGTCTCACGACATATGAAAATCCTATGAAATTCAAATTTCAGTGTCTGAACATAGAGTTTTATTGGAGCCCAGACACATAAATTAATTTACATAGTGTCTAGAGATGGTTTTGCACAATAAGAGAATTCAAAGTTGCAGCAGAGACTCTATGGCCTAAAATGTCAAAAATATTTACTCCCTGGCTCTTTATATAAAAAGTTTGCCAACCTCTGGGCTAGATCAGCTTCCTTACATGGGGCGTCTGGAGGCCATATTCCAAAAGAGTGAAAGTGGGAGGTGAGAATAAGGCTTATCGTGCGAACTCACACCTTCCACCACATTCTATCGGTCAAAGCAAGTTAGGAGCCAACTGGCTTCAAGGAGAGGAGAACTAGTTCCCAGCGCTTGGTGGGAAAGGGCCGCAAAATACTGTGACCATGATTTTCACCCTTACTCACCATGGAATCTTAAGGTGGGCTGTTCAGACAGAATTCAGGAGGGCGAAGGGAAGAAAAAAGAGTTTATTCTTATTAATTTCTAACTGGAATTTAGCCTGTTTTCTCATGTCCTATCAAAGCAGATATTGGCCAGCTCTGTGACTTTGTCACCCGTGTAAATCAAAGATAATTTCACAGGACATCCTGGTCATGGCAGGCAGACACCTTGAAATATCATTTATGCTCATCTCGACTTAGAAATCACTGTTATTAATTAGTCGAGCCCTGTGGTTTAGGATTACCGAATGCATTCATGAAGAGGCACGTATCTTTTTACATTACAATTTAACAAAATATTTTCACACCAGTATGTCAGCCTGTTTTTTTAATGCCTTAGCAGCTGTCTGCTGAGACAGGCCCATGAGCAGCTGACCCCCTGCCCTCAGAGGCAGCAAAGAATCAGGTCGAGGTTAGGCAGATTAGTGAGGTTCTAAACTGGCCTCCTAAAAATTCCTAATCCTGGGACAGCAGCCAGTCAGCAGGCTCGGGGTCACACAAGGTCCTTGCGCCCTGTCCCCAGCACCCAGCCAGGGTTGTCATGGCCTGCCTGTTCTCTGGCCGTGTCCTGATCCGAAACAACAGTGACCAGGATGAGTTGGACACGGAGGCTGAGCTTAGCCGCCGGCTGGAAAACCGACTGGTGCTGCTGTTCTTTGGTGCCGGCTCGTGCCCGAAGTGCCAGGCCTTTGCACCCATCCTCAGGGACTTCTTTGTGCGGCTCACGGATGAGTTCTACGTGTTGCGGGCAGCCCAGCTGGCTCTGGTGTACGTGTCCCAGGACTCGACAGAGGAGCAGCAGGACCTGTTCCTCAGGGACATGCCCAAGAAGTGGCTCTTCTTGCCCTTCGAGGATGACCTGAAGAGGTGAGGTAAGAGGAGAGGTCAGGGAGGGCTTCCTGGAGGAGGGGCTGTTTCTGCTGAAAGTGAAGTATTTGTTTACTGAGGTATCTGTTCCATCTGAAGTTGATGAGCACCCTCTGTAGGCCAATCAGAACAGAGAACTGGGGGAGAGGGGCGGGGGAGGGGTACATATGCCCATTTCCATCCAGCTCCCTGGGGAGTTTACAACCTGGGAAGGGGGGAGCACAAACGTGAAACAAAGACTCAAACACTCAGATAAATACATAATAAAGAACTGCAGTAGTTCCCAAGGACAAAGGGAGGATGTCATGAGGAAATATCATGGGGAGACCTTGCTGAGATTTGGGGGTCAGGGGATGCTTCCCAGAGGAAATGGCTTTAAAGAGAGACACCCCACCACCACCACCAAGGACAAGGAGGATAGGAGGGTAAAGAGTGAGGAAAGGGAAGGGTTTCCAGGCAGAGGACATAACCCAGACAAAGGCTCGGAGGAATTCAGGGAAAGAACAGCCAATTCAGGGAACAGTCATACCAGGAGTAAGAAGGCAGCATGTGGAGCAGTGCCCCAAATCCCACCTAATGAGCGTGGATGTGATCCTCAGAGTAGCTGGGAGCCATGGAGGGCACTGGAGCTGAGAGAGAGAGATGGTTGAGTTCCAGCCGTCCAAGGAGCTGCCCAATAAACTGATCGTTTGTGGCTATTTGCAGACTTTCCCCTTTTCAACAGTGAGACTTTCATTCTTTTTATTTATTTATTTTATAAATTTATTTCTATTTTATTTCCTTATTTTTGGCTGTGTTGGGTTTTTGTGGCTGTGCACAGGTTTTCTCTAGCTGTGGCGAGCAGGGGGCTACTCTTCGTTTTAGTGCCCGGGCTTCTCATTACGGTGGCTTCTCTTGTTGCGGAGCACAGGCTCTAGGCACGTGGGCTTCAGTAGTCGTGGCTCACAGGCTCTAGAGCACAGGCTCAGTAGCCGTGGCGCACGGGCTTAGTTGCTCCGCGGCATATGGGATCTTCTCGGACCAGGGCTTGAACCCGTGTCCCCTGCATTGGTAGGCGGATTCTTAACCACTGCGCCACTAGGGAAGTCCCTCATTCTTTTTAAACCCCAATTTTTTACTATGAAAAGTTTCCTGCAAGCCGTGTGGCATGGCCAAAGGAAAAATAAAAGAAAAATTTCAAAGATACCAAAAAGTCGGAAGGAGCACACGATGAAACCCTTGGGCATTTTTGCCATTTGCTTTATCTCCATGCACGTGGAGTTTGTGCTGAACCGTTTCAAAGTGAGTTGCAGACTTTGTGCCATTCTACTGATGTCATCAATTTTGTTACAAAACTTAGACGTTTCTGGTCATGGAGACCTTCATCCCCACCCAACATTATCAGAGTTGGCACACTTGCTCACTCCCACAGCCTTCTGCAGCTGAGGAGGTTCTTTTCCCCAAATGGTGAACATTTCCCTCCCCTGGGGGAAGAAATGCCAGCTGTAAGGGGATCATAGCCAAACATTGACCTTGTTTGAGGCAGGGTCCTCTCCACAAAGCCTTCACCCAGGCAAGTATCCAGACAGAGTGAGCGAGTCCCCACCCCCTACCCCTCCCACACACAGGGTTGCCAGATAAAATACAGGACACCCAGTTGAATATAAATTTCATGTGAACAATGAAAAAATTTTGAGTATAACTGTGTCCCACGTGATGCAGGGACATACTTATAAAAAGTTATTTGTTGTTTACATGAAGTTCAAATTCATTCACACAGGGTGTCCTGTATTTCTAGTTGCTAAGTCTGGCAACCTACTCCTGTGGGATTTTGCAAGTATCAATACTATGTGTCTCTGTAAGGAGGCCTGGAAAAGGGCCACCCAAGAACCCCGTGGGTGGAAGTTAAGAATCATGGGTGATGGGACCAGTCTGGTAGCCTGCTTGACTCCATGATGACCGTGTGGGGCTTTGGCCTAGATGGGAGATTTGGTCTGGGGGTCTCCTGTGGATGGCTTTTCACTGGCTCTCTCTCATACAGAAAACAAAATCAAAAACTCCTTACCATGGCCCTGCAGGGCCTTTATGATCAATGCTGCACTCCAATCTCCCTCTGACCTTCAGGCTTTTGCACCAGCTGTGCGCACTCTGCATGGGAAAACTTTCCCCAGTTCTCCCCTTCCTCTTCCTGCAGATTTCAGCTCCAGGGTCACCTCCTTAAAGAGGTCCTCTCTGACCATAAGTCCTTTACTCAGTTTAGTATCTCTTTATGGAATCTGTCAGTGTTTATTCATTCATCCCACACACATTTCCTGAGCATCTACTCTGTGCCCGGCACTGTTTCGGGCAATGGGGACACTCGTGAATAGGGACAGAAAGTAGCCCTAGTGAAGCTACTTTCTATTGTGGGAGAAAGCTACTTTCTATTGTGGGAGAAAATGACAAACAGGAGAAATAAACTATGCAGTGTGTTGGATGCTGAGAGCCGCGCATCAGCAGAGAGAAAGAGAGGCGTTGAGATTTAAGGTTAGGTGTCTGCAGCATACAGGGTCTTAATCCGCAGATGTCTGGAGAGAGTGCTCCAGGCAGAGGACATGGCCAGTGCAAAGGCCCTGTGGTGGGAGCATGTTTGGGGTGTTGGAGCCAAAGCCCGGAGGCCAGTGTGGCCTGGCCTGTTCTGGTTCCTGGGCATCCCCAGAGGCCGGCATGGGACAGTGCACACAGAAGGCGCTCAGTAAGTACTGAGGGAGGAGGGATGTGGGGCTCTTCAGCATAGGGTCAAGGACGAGGGTCCGACCGGACTGACCCGCCCGCCCCGCAGGGACCTCGGGCGCCGGTTCTCCGTGGAGCGCCTGCCGGCGGTCGTGGTGCTCAAGCCGAATGGGGATGTGCTCACGCTCGACGCGGCCGACGAGATCCGGCGCCTGGGCCCTGCCTGCTTCGCCAACTGGCAAGAGGCGTCTGAGGTGCTGGACCGCAGCTTTCTGCTGCCAGAGGACCTGGACGACCCCGCGCCGCGGAGCCTCACCGAACCACTGCGCCGCCGCAAGTACAGAGTGGACCCGGCGTCGCGGGGCGTACGAGGCCGGGGTAGAGGGGGCGACCCCGGGCAGGAGGGCGGGGCCGAGGGCGGGTCAGTGGGGCTGTTCTGACCCCTGGAGGGGTGGACCGGACTGGGGGCGGTCCATGATGAAACCCCCGAGGAGGGCGGGGGCGGGGCTGGGGCGGAAGTGGGCTGTTCTGATCCCTTTGCTGGGAGAGAACAGACAGGGGCGGGTCTATGAGGAGTCCTTCCCCCTCCCCTAGGGTGGGTGGGGCTAGGGGGTGGGGGTCTGCTCTGAACCCTCCGGTAGGACAGAACAGACAGACAGGGGCGAGTCTGTGATAAGCCCTCATCCCACCCCCACCCCCCGACCTCCCGGTAGTGGGCGGGACCGGGGGGCTGTTTTGAGGCCCCATGGTGGAAGGCTGACGGTTAGAGCAAGCAGAATCTCTGAGGAGCCCCAGCGGGACGGGAAGTGGGGTCGGGGTGAAGGGAGGGGACCATTCTGAGTTCAGGCCAGGAGGAGGGAGGGGACGTAGCGTCAGGCCGGAGCCGCGGGCTGGGGAGGCGGTCTGTATTCTGAGCCCAGCCCGAAGAGCAGAGGAGCGGTGAGGGTGGAGCTGCTCTGAGCTCCCCGGATGCAGAGTAAAGGCCGAGAAGTGGGGAGCAGGAAGGGTCTTTTTTGCGGCCCACCCTCCACACCCTCAGGATTCAGCGGGGGCGAGGGGCTGTGTAATGAGATGGCGGGGGAGAAACAGGGCGGGACCTGAGGTAGTTCGGACGCCCCACCCCCGCCACAGGTGGAGGGTGAGACCTAGCGCAGGGCCGATGACGGAGGTTTCTGTGTGAGGCCTCCCTCCCCCTCCCCCCCAGGACCTGGCAGGCCCAGGACCTGTCTTGGTTCTCCAGCGGCCGGGGTGGTGAAGCAGGGAGAGCTTTTCAAGGGCCTCTAGAAATATTTTTAAGACTTGGGGAGGAGGGGTGGTTACAAGTTCCAAAATGGGAAAATGCAAACCAAAATCAAATGATGGTGCTGAGAACCCTCGGCCCGCCGTGCACTAAATGGCGTTGTTCACATGCTTCATGCGCAAAACTACAGTAATCCTTTAACAACGGATTTGTAGTTTGCACGGGATGCAGTTCAATATTTGGTGTCGTGTGCGCTGGGTCCAGGACCTTCAGCGAGGGCTCAGAGTCTCCCTGTCCCTGGTGAACCCTGGGGTTTCACGAGGAGACAGCAGAATATAGAAATCAAAAACCCTAGTCTGGAGCCCCTTCCCGGCTGTGTGACTGTAGGACAGTCACCTCCCCTTTCTACGCCTCCTTTCTTTCCTCTGGAAAATGACAGTAAGGCAAGGTCCTACCTGGCAGGTCAGCCAAGGACCCAGAGCCGGAGCTCGCTCCGCGCATGAACCTCTTCATTTTGCCTCTGGCGCCGCCTGGCGGCGAGATGGGGAGGTACGTCCTAGGGGAGGGGCCAAACATGCAAATGAGGTGCAGTCCACACCTGTTCCCAGTCTCCGGAAAGGGTGTGCTAGGAGGGCGGTGCGACTCCGGGATTTGGGAGGCCCTGGAGGCCTAGGGACTGGACAAGTGCCTCATTTCTTGCTCACCCCTAACCCCCAATCTCCAACTGAGGAAATTGAGGCTCAGGTCGGTGATGCCACCTGCTCTGGTTCCAGACACATCTTGCCCTTCATTGACCTTAATTAGGCCTATCTGTGAAATGGTTGTGTTAAACCCTGTGATAATGGCTCTTAAATTCTTAGGTCGCTGGCTCACCGACAGCCTTTAAAAGAAGTTAAAAAACATCCTTCCCGAGAGCAAACCACAGGACACACATCCCATCAATATCTTTACTATTTCAGCCAGCACGGAATGAGAGTGGCCAGGTTTTGCCCCCCGGGCAGTGAGGTAGGGAAGTCCGCTCCCTGTCCTGTCAGGCTGTGTGATGTGGGCAGGTCACTGGCCGTCTCTGAGTCTCCCTCCTGGTAGATAGGGATCAAACCTCCCATCCCCATCTCTACTCCTGCTTGTCACAGCTAAGGTGAGGAAGGGACAGCTTGGCATCTGGCCAAGGCAGACAAGATCACTGTCAGAGTGTCACCTACAGAGTGTTGCCAACTTGCAGGGTTAAATTTCCAAATTGAAACCAGACACCCCCAAACCAGAGAATCACCCCCATATTCAAAGGGGGTGCCAGGTTGTGGTATCTGTGACACTACCGCCCAGCCTCCATCAAATAATTGTGAAGTCTAAAAGAGGGCTGTAATGACCTTTGGCCATTGCATAGAATTGCCCCTTTATTTGGCTGGTTTAGCATGTGTTTTCACCTCCTCCCCAGAAGGGCAAGCTGGACCTGCCTTTGTCACCACTGGGTCCCCAGAGCCAGGGGGGCACGGGCCCCCATCAATGTTTTTTGAATGAATAAATGCCTCTATCTTACAGCTGTGTATCCCCAACACCCAGAACAGAGCAAGGACTCTGTTCCAAACAAATCACTGAGCCCCAGCTATCCCAATGTGAGACGTTTTCTTACCTGTAAAACATGGAAAACTCACTCTAACTTTGGCGATGAAGAAAAAGGCTGGGTGTGTCGGGCCAAAGCCTGGTGAATAAATGAATGAATAAACTAATTCCTCTTATAGATGAGGAGGCCCAGAGAGGTTAAGGGATTTACCCAAAGCCACACAGCAAAGGAAGAAGCCACCTGTTGCTGAAGGGTCACCCTGTTCTCTCCCCTGGGGTCATTTTACCCATCAGGCACTAGGCTGAGGGCTCAAGGCCCACAAACTTTTCCCAGAAGACCCCAAAATTTTGAAACCTGAAAAAAATGGCTCCCCAAATTAGAGAAGAGACCTGGAAATTCAAAACCAGTGGGATCTATAACATTTCTGTGAAGCAGTATAAAGCAGTGGGTGGGAGCTAGGCTGTCTGTGTTTGCTGCATGACCTAGGGAGTTACTTAACCTCTCTGTGTCTCAGTTTCCTCATCTGTAAAGCCTAGGTGATGACTATGCTGTCTTTCAGGCCCAAATGCATTAAGACAGAGATGGCTTGCAGGAGGCCATGTCGACCTCATTCACTCTTATATTCTGGATCTATCAGGAATGTGTTAACTTTGAAACCATTTTCAGTTTTGATATTTCAAACTTTGCAAGAATTACAGAGCAGGAGTACAGAGCGATCCGTTCACTCATGCATGCAACAAGCATTTATTAAGGGCCTACTGTGTGCGAGGTGCAGACCCAGACACAAAGGGGACACAGCAGTGGACACTTGAAGCAGACATTCTACGGACTGGAGCAGCCACCCCTCCCCCACTACCGGGCCACACATAGTGGGAAAATGCACATGGTGCGCTGCCAGAGATGTAAAGTGCTACAGGAAAGCAAGAAGACAAACAAGCCAAATGAGCGAAGGATATGAAGAGACATTTCTCCAAAGAAGATACACAAATAGCCAACAAGGGCATGAAAAGACACCCTACTTCAGTGGTTATTATGGAAATGCACATCAAAATTGCAATGAGATACCCATTCACACCCTGTAGAATGGTTACAAAAAAAAAAAAAAGAGAAAATAACAAGTGTTGGAAGGGAAATGAAGAAATTGGAAGCCTGGTGCACTACTGGTGGGAATGTAAAATGGTGCAACCGTTGTGGAAAACAGGCAGTTCCCCAATAAGTTAAATAGAGAGTTACCATATAACCCAGCCATTCCACTCTAGGTGTAGACCCAAAAGAAATGAAAACAAGACTCAAACAAATCATTGTATGTGCATGTTCTTAGCAGCACTATTCACAATCGACAAAAGGTGGAAACAACCCAAATGTCCATCAAAAGATGAATGAGTAAAGTAAATGTGATCCACCCATACAATGAAATGTTATTCAGCCATAAAAAAGGAATGAAGCATGGGCATATATACACTACCAAACATAAAATAGAAAGCTAGTGGGAAGCAGCCGCATAGCACAGGGAGATCAGCTAGGAGCTTTGTGACCACCTAGAGTGGTGGGGTAGGGAGGGTGGGAGGGAGGGAGATGCAAGAGGGAAGGGGACATTTGTGTATGTATAACTGATTCACTTTGTTATAAAGCAGAAACTGACACACCATTGTAAAGCAATTATACTCTAATAAAGATGTTAAAAAAAAAAAAGAATGGAGCACTGACACGAGCTACAACATGGATGAGCCTTAAAAACCTTATGCTCAGGGAAAGAAGCCAGACACAAAAGGCCACATATTGTCTGGTTTTGTTTATATGAAACGTCCAGAAAAGACAAATCCATAGAGACAGACAGTAGATTGATTTGTGGTTACCAGGGGCTGAGAGTGGGGAATGGGAAGCGACTGCTAATGGGGGAGGGGGGGGGAAATGGAAATTCCAGTACTAGATAGAGGTGATGGTTGCACAACGTTGTGTATGTACTAAATACAACTGAATTGTTCACTTTCTAATGGTTAATTTTTTTTTTTTTTTTGCGGTACGAGGGCCTCTCACTGTTGTGGCCTCTCCCGTTGCGGAGCACAGGCTCCGAACGCGCAGGCTCAGCGGCCATGGCTAACGGGCCCAGCCGCCCCGCCGCATGTGGGATCCTCCCGGACCGGGGCACGAACCCGTGTCCCCTGCATCGGCAGGCGGACTCTCAACCACTGCGCCACCAGGGAAGCCCCTCTAATGGTTAATTTTATGTCGTGTAAATTTCACCTCAATTTTTAAAACTTAAAAATAAATAAGTAATATCCCCCAAAATGTGCCGTGGGAAGAACAAAGGCTAGCAGCGAAGGACAGGTGTGCTGCTTGGGGAGGGGGTGCAGGAGGGCCTCTCTGAGGTGGCTGACGTTTCTGAAAAGCCTTGAAAGAAGGTGAGCAGAGGGGACATTCCAGCCAATTGCCGGATCCGCGGGTAGAGACCACATATCAGAGCGAATTATTTAAAAATTCGGTCAAGTTTCTTTTCTTTCTTAAAAGACAGCAATGAAACAGGTGCTTGGGGCAGCGGGAGGGGAAAATGGGGCACTTGAATGAGTTTATGGATCTGAGAGGCTCTCTGGATCCCGCCACGGCGCCCTTATCCCACGTGGGACCGCCTCCGCCCCGCCTTCGCCCCGCCCCCCGCAGGCCCCGCCCCTCCAGAACTCTGAGGCCAGGAGCTGTCGGTCACAGAGAAAGAAAAGACTTTGTCTCAAGTTTTCCCAGAGCTTTCTCGTCCTCACCGCGACTGGCATCCCGAGCCCTCTGCGGCCCCGACAATATTCAGAAACCCCCCCTGCGGCCCCGCCCCCTCTGGACCGCCGAGGGCCTCGGACGCCCCTCAACTCCCCTGCCCCCTAAAATCTCTTTGATTCCTCAACTGTCCCATAGGCCCGCAGGACCCCTCCATGGCCAGGTCGTACGGCGGCCGGGTGCTGGCCGCGATGATCCTTTTGGGCATCCCCGCGGCCGTGCTGGCGGCGCTGGGCGCGCAGCTGCTGTTCCAGCTGCAGGCGGGCCGCGCGGAACTTCGAGGACCGCGAATCGACGTGGTGGGCCCGGAGCTGGGCGCCGGCCCTGGGCTGCCGGAGGACGCGGCCGGGGCGCTGCTGCCGCTGGCAGCCGCGCTCGCCGCGCTCGCCCTGGTGCTGGGTCTCACCTGTCTGCTTCTCGCCGCGCTCTGCGGCCACCTGGGCGCCGAGATGGCGCGGGGACCGGGCTCCGGCAGGTAGGAGGACCGGCCCCTCTGCCCGGCTGGGGGCTGGACAAGCCCGGGGGAGCCGCTTCCCTTCTCTGGGCCTCAGGTTGGGAGAGAGCTTTCCTTCCTCACTCCCTCCATCCATCTTTCCCTTCCTCCTTTCTTCCGTCCCTCCCTCCCTCTCTTTCTCCTTCTCTCCATCCATCCCCTCCCTCCATCCTATATTTGTTGAAAATTTACAGCAGGTACAACTACAGCTGGGACCCCCTTTTCAAAGATGTGGCAACAGGCTCAGAGAGGGCCTGGGGTCAGTTAGCCCCAGTGTTGATAGCGTTTGTCATTTATGGAAACCTAAGCTCTAGGTGCCCCCCACTTAATGTGGATTAACACAGTGAAGCCCCCTGGGTGGCTGGCGCTGTTATTATCTCCCGTTTTAACAGTGTGTTAAAAAGAGTCTGCTCTCTCTAGGCTGCCAGGATTGGAAGGGGGTGGACTGGATTTGAACTTGAATCTGGTAGAGCCAGAACATGTGCCCTGGCCCTGGGTGGGGTTCCTTGTCAGGCACCTGAGCTCGGGGATATGGGCACTGGACAGGGCGGCCGGCGGGTGCATGTGGAGTGCGGAACCTTCCTTGAGCCAAGGACTTGGCTGTCCCATATCTGAGTGTTTCCTTCCAGGATGCTGGGGGAGGGGAGCTGGGATCCTTGTCCAGGATTCCATGGATCTGAGCGGATGGGAAATTCCACCATCTGATCCCATCCGAACTGTGCACCCTCCGTCTGATAGTTCAAGGGGTGCTGAACAGCATGTGTTCTGTCAGTTGACAAATATGCGTTGGGCACCTGCCGGGGGGCTGAGCCGAGCATTGGGTATTGGCGACCCAGCAGGAACCAGGCGGACCTGGACCCACCTTCATGGGGACACAGATAATGAAGATACAAAACAGATCAGTAATGTCAAATGGTGATGAATGCCGGAAATGGATGAAAATGGGGTGATGTGGTGCAGGAGAACAGGATGGGGGATGAGATGGGACCATCAGGGGAGGCCTGTGTTGAGACTTGAGGGAGGAAAGGAGGCAGAAGATCTGGGGGACTGTGATCCAGGCAGAGGGAACAGCATGTGCAAAGGCCCTGGAGCAGGAAGGAGCTTAGGGCGTTAGAAGGTGATAGAGGTGATTGGTGTGGCTGAAGGGTAGATAAGGAAGATGAGGGCCAGGAAGTGAGAGGTACTGGATTTTTTTTTTTTTTTTCCGCATGTGGTATGCATGCTCTTAGTTCCCCAACCAGGGATTGAACTTGCCCCCCCACCCTTGCAGTGGAAGCACGGAGTCTTAACCACTGGACCACCAAGGAAGTCCAAGAGGTACTGGATTATATAGCGCTTCCTGTGCTGTGGTGAAGCCTTTGGGGTTTTCTCTGACTGAGAGTTGTGAGCCAGGAGGGATGTGATCTGACTTAAGTTTGAAAGAACCCACTTAAGTTTGAAAGAACCCACTCTGGCCACTGTGCAGAAAAGGGGTCAGGAGGGGAGTTGGAAGGCAGACCAGGGAGGAGGCCATTTCCATGGTATTGGTGGGAGGTGAGTGATGATGGAAGCTCTCCTTTTCCTGATCTCACAGGACTGGAGAAGGGCATGCACCCAGCGGAAGCACTTAGCAAGGCAAGGGGCTGGGCTCAAAACTAAGTCCTCAATCCATGTCAGCTCTTGGGAATCTCTGTTTCTATTGTCACTGATAACAAGTTAGCCTCAGTTTTCTCACCCCCAAATAAGCTTATGGTCTGTAAAATAATGGAGGTCAGATGTTTAGCAAGTGTCTGTACACAATAGCTGCTTCATTAGTGTTGGGTGTTCGAATGGACTGATGTATATGGATGGGTTTTGGGGGAGGGGAATGGAATGGCTAGTGACTGGATGCATGAATGGACAGATGGTTGGTTTGCTCGATGGATGGTGACTGGGAGATAGACGATGGATGGATGGGTGGGTGGGGGTTGGATGGATGGATGGATGGATGGCAGATGACAAATGGATGAATGGATAATGATGGATATTTAAATAAATGGTTGGATGGATGAACAAAGCATGGTTAAATGGATGGATGGCTGTATGATTGAATAATTGATGGGGACGGGTGGATGGTAAAGGATGAATGAGTGGGGGGAAAGATGAGTGGATGGTTAGGTCCTCACATAGACCTCCAGTTCCCCAAAGCTGGACCACTCCCCCTACCTCTCCTCCCCAGCCTTATTCCACCAGCTCTGCCTCCTGAGCCCATTTTCTTCCTGCCCCCCTCCCTGCCAGGTCTGACTGGTTTCTCTATGACTGCCGCCTCCTCAGACATGTGGCCCTCGGCCTCTTCTGTTGTGGGGTCTCCGTCTACTTAGCAGGTACGTGCTCAGGATAGAACATGGGGTGTAGGGCCCTGGGTTGGGGTGACCGGGGGTAATAGCCCCACAACTGGGGTCAGCTCCAGAGGCAGCCTGCCTGTTTCACTCTTGGTTCCTACACTCTAGCCCATGGCTGGCATCTGATCCCAGTGGGGATTCCATAAATGGCAGCTGTCTTCAGAACACCTCTGATTCATCAGTTTTCTACATTTGGTTTGAATAAAAGTTTCCAAGTCCTTGGTGGTTTCTGGAGATAGTGTTTCACAGGTTGGCCTTAGCAAAAACTGTTTTGATCACAAATATCTGAATCCAGCTCAAGAAGGGCTTAAGAAAAAAAAAAAATACGCTTCATAAACCAGAAATGCAATTTTAAATCCCAAAACATGAAGCAGAGTAAAAACTAATAACCTGAGTGCCCGAGGGACACACTGCACTGTCTTTCCTTCCCCGACTTATAACTCTTCTTTGATCAACATTCTCTCACCCACAACATGCTGGTAAAGGAATCCAATCATCCCCTTTCTTAAAGAGACTCCTGACATCTTATATTTTGTTCTAATCTTGAAAAATATGTTGCTGGTGCTGGAGACTCAGCGCTGAATCATACATAGATCCTTGGCAGCCTTATAAACAACCTGTTTCACTGGAAGAAAAAAAAATCAGCTGACTGAAAAACAAGGGATTTGCTATTACTGTTTTTCCTTAGTACCATAATAGAGAAATAGAAGTTTACAAGATATATTTAAAAGATTTATTCATGAGATATGAGCCTAGGGTTCATTGTGGGAATTTGTATGTACAGTGCAGCGAACTCTGCATAACTCTTGTTGTTTGAGTTCATAAAATGCTCTGGATTTTATTAAGTGTGGAACTTCCCTGGCGATCCAATGGTTAAGACTCTGCGCTTCGACTGCGGGGGGGCGTGGGTTCATCCCTGGTCAGGGAACTAAGAACTAAGGTCCCACGTGCCACGTGGCCAAAAACAAACAAAACAAACAAAAATGCTCTGGATGTGTGTTTTTTAAAAAGGAGAGTGGATGGAGTGACTCGTGTATCTGAAAAGATCAGGGGTTATTGGCCTCAGGTGTGGCTGGATCCAGGCACTCCAATGAGGTCTTCAGAAATGCTTCTCACTTCATCTCATCACCTGCCGTGCCCTGAGAAAGGGGCCTGTCTCTGTAAGCGCTTTCAACACAATACCTATGACCTCAAGCCTTTTCATAAGCCAACAAAAATGTTGGAGACTTGGAGAATAAAATATTCTTATTCTAAAATACACGAAAACTCACAAAGGGCAAACAAAGGTAACTATGTCAGCCTCATTAAGCATTAAATTAAGAATTTGTTCAGCTCCCATTTAGATTCTTTTTGAGGATAGGTGACCTCACTCAGCAAGAATTCCTGAGCATGTCCAGCCAATCATTCATTCATTGCTAACCAGAGCCAAAATAATAGTTATGAAGATCTTTCAAAAAAAGAAAAGAAATGTTTAGGGCTTCCCTGATGGCGCAGTGGTTGAGAGTCCTTCTGCCGATGCAGGGGACGCGGGTTTGTGTCCCGGTCCGGGAAGATCCCACATGCCGCGGAGTGGCTGGGCCCGTGAGCCATGGCCGCTGAGCCTGCGCGTCCGGAGCCTGTGCTCCGCAACGGGAGAGGCCGCAAAAGTGAGAGGCCCGCGTACCGCAAAAAAAAAAAAAAAAAATTTTAGAGCAGGGACTTCCCTGGTGGTCCAGTGGCTAAGACTCCACGCTCCCAATGCAGGGGGCCTGGGTTCGATCCCTGGTCAGGGAATTAGATCCCACATGCTGCAACTAAGAGTTCGCATGCCGCAACTAAGACCCAGCACAGCCAAATAAATACATAAATAAAAATATTTTTTAAAAATGTTTAGAGCAAAAAAAGTCCTTGGCCTCGCCTTAATATGTCAGACATGATGCATTGTGGCATCTTCAAAAGCAAGAGTACGGAGCTGGAGAAAGCATTAAAACAGCCCACAAAGTGCCAAGAAGTCCTTCATCAGCTCTGGGCTTCTCTCCTACCAATTCCCTAATGGCTGCAGTTAGAAAATAACCCTGTCCTCATAGGCCAAGCAAAGGTCCCAGGGCTGACTCTGATTGGCTGAGCTTGGGTCATGTGATAGCCATGCACCAATCACTATAATCAGGGGAAGCAGTGCTCTGATTGGCCTAGAACCATACATGTCACTGATGCCAGAGTGGTGGGTCAGTCCTTCTAGACCAGTGACCAGGGTAGGGGTAGGGACTGGACCAGCACTTCTCAATGGGAACTGGTTCTGCCCCTGAGGGAACATTTGGCAATCAACATCTAGAGACATTTTTGGTTGTCACGATAGGGCCGGGGGAGCGTACTACTGGTATCTGGTGGATAGAAGCTGCTAAATGTCCTACAATGCACAGCACAGTCCCCACCAAAAAGAATGGTGGTGCCAACTGGACATCGGACAGGGCAACAGAGAACCAGTACAGGTCCTCAAGGCCAGGTCGTCAACTGTCTTTTTTGATTTTTAAGATTTACTTTTATTTATTTATTTTGGCTGCGCCAGTTCTTAGTTGTGGCGTGTGGGATCTTTTTAGTTGCGGCATGCGGGATTTTTAGTTGCTGCTCCTTAGTTGTGGCATGCGTGTGGGATCTAGTTCCCTGACCAGGGGTGCAACCCAGGTCCTCTGCATTGGGAGGGTGGAGTCTTACCCACTGGACCACCAGGGAAGTCCCTGCCAACTGTCTTGTTGTTCAGATCAGCAAACTGAGGCCAGAGAGGGACTGTGATTCACTCAAGGTCAATCACAGGGATTCAGAAAGCCTGAGATCTGAGTTGTTTCAATCGTGGTAAAGTACACATAACACACAATTTACCATTTTATAGTAAAACAGATGTGATGATGATGTATTTGTCGGGTGTGAAGGGGTTAGATGAGTTAGTCTATGTGCCTATCATAATGTACAATTTTCTATAACTGCTCTCCATGTGGGGGAGCTCTCCCAGGGGTGGGAGAACAAACGTTGAATAAGAGCCGTTTCCTTCCCCAGCACTATCCATCTACGCCCTGCTTCTCTTCGAGATCGAGACGGGTGCGGCAGCTGCCTCCATCCTTGGCTTGGGTGCTCTGGTCCTGGTGGCGGCGCTGACCCACACTCTACTCCGGGCCGCCCGGGCCACCCGCCGTGGCCTCCATGAGCTGTCCCCACCGCACTTTGAAGACGACCCTGTCTGCCCTTCTGAAGTCTCCAAGGCCAGCTCCAGGGCTCAGCCCCAGCAGGGTACCCATCACTGGACCCCCTACTCATCCTACCCAAAACCTGGGGACTCCCTCAGATCCATGGTTACTGCCACAACACCTGCAGCCATAGGGGGAGGCCGGGAGGGCAGCCTGCCTGCATTCCGCATGCACCGGACACTGTCTGCCAGTGAGGGGCACTGGGAAGAGGTCACGCATGAGATGCGTAGCATCCTGAGCCACAGGCCAGGGGGTTCAGGGAAGGACTCCACTCTGGTGTGAGCCCAAAGGCCAAGGATAGGGCCTTGCCTAGGGTCAGGCAGCAGGAAGAGGACTCTTGTAGAGATAGCTCCAGGCTCAACCACAGTAGCAGTATAACTTGATTTCTCTCTCAGTTCACAGCATCCCTGATGTGTGTCCTCAAGGTTGCCTCATGGCACAAAAAGGCTGCCAGGGCTCCAACCTTTACCTTTACCTCACTCAGAGAGAAAGGCAGAGGGCCAGGACTTCTCAGGAGATTTTGGAAGTTTTCCTGGGAGGCCTTGGGACACTTCTGCTTATACCCCATTGGCCAGAACAGAGTCATGTGGCCACGCTTCAATACAGATGAGACAAGGAAATGTAGCTGCCCAGAATGAATAAGATTCTGGTATAGGCAGGAGGGGAGGGGAGAGCTCAGGCAGCATTTCTCTAAACATCTCCGTCCATTTTACAGATGAGGAAACCGAGGCCCAGAGAGGGGCAGTGACTCACCAAGGGTCCCACGGCCAGTATTGAGCATCAGAGCCAGGATTCGAACCCAGGTCCTGTAACCCCCATGCTGCTGATAGTGCAAGTCTCAGACTCTGCGACTCCTTCCGGGCTGTGAGCGTTTGAAACCTGTGTGTGCGGAGCTCAGAGCAGCCCAGGGCCATGGACGCACCTGGAGGCCTGGACCCAGACTCCTGGCTGTGGGCCTATGGCTGAGGGCTTCACCGCTCTGTGTCTCAGTTTCCTGGTCTGTAAAATGGGAATGGAAGCGGTCCCTCTTCCTAAGGCTCCCGTGAGACTCCGTGTGAGCCATTCCAGGGGCCTGTGCGTAGCAGGTCCTCAAGGCATGTCAACCTGTGCTTCTGTCAGTCGGGGTGCCTGGTAGCAGGAAAAGGTGGGTTGATGGCCAGTGTCTGGGACTCTTGGAACTGACAGGGCTTGGAGTGGATAACTCAGAGCCTCAGGGGGTCTCCAGAGGCCCTGGCCCCACCCCTGTCCTGCACAACCTGAAAATAAACTCCATGTCACTATTTCCATGTCATCTGAGCCATGTCCAAACGTGCTGCGTGGCCAAGTGCAGACCCAGGATGAGGGGTGGAGTGAAAGGAGTGGGGGTAGAAAGGGCAGGAGTCTGGGGGCAGAGAGTGTGCCCCTTGTAGAGCCAAGTCTGGGGCCCATGCCCCACAAATCTTCACGCATATACATTTCACAGGGTGCGGGGATGGCCTGGTCCCTGCCCCAACCCCAAATGGACAGATGTCCCCGGAAGTCTCCCAAGCCGTCCCTTCCTGGGCCACACAGGGACTCAGGGGTGGAGGAAGCTTGGCCACACAGTGGCTTGAAGTCCCCCAGGACCCATCTCCATGGGCAGAGAGGTGGCAGCACCCAGCAGGGAAGCTGGTCCCCACACCTGACCTTGGGTAGGGATTCTGATGATCAGGTACAGAGTTGGGTGCCCCATTGGCTTGGACCACCTTCTTCCTGAGCCCCTGGGAGGCTGTACAGACCTCCTCCTCCCATATGGCACCTGTCACAGGGGGCGCCCAGGAAGCATAGGCTCTCGGTGAGCATGAAAATATCATTGAAGAGGATCGAGTCAGAATGAATGTCGTGTCACATGCCTAGTACTGCAGACACACACCAGGCACTTCCAGCTTTAGTTAATCCTTAGGACAACCCCACTCACAGATGGGCAAACGGAGGCCAGAAAAGCAAGGCCACTCATGTGAGAACACACGGCGGTGGTGATGGCTGGAACCTCATAACCCTGTCACGTAGGACACCAGGGAAGTTAGTGCCTGGGAAACACTGGAGACTCCAGTTTCTGAGAGCTCTCTGGAATGGGGGAGGCCCTGGGGACTCTGAGGGTGGGCAAGAGAGTTGAGGAGGAAGGACCCAAGCTGGCTGTGTGCGAGGAGTACCGGGTGGACCTGTCAGGAGAATTAGAAGCTGGACGTCTAGGCCTAATCTTCAAGGCCAGGACTAGGGTGCGGGTACAAAATTTAAGGAGGCTCTAAGGAATTGAAAACAAGGGTTCAGACAAATCCTTGTACACGTGCATTCATAGCAGCGCTAGTCACAAGCACCACAAGGTGGAAACGACCCAAATGTCCATCAATAGATGAATGAATAAACAAAAAGTGATCCATCCATACAGTGGAATATTACTCAGCCATAAAAGGAAGGAAGCTCTGACACATGCTACAATGTGGATGAACCCTGAAAACATGATGCTGATTGAAAGAAGCCAGACACAAAGGCCAATGATCCCATTGATATGAAATGTCCAGAACAGGCAAACCTATAGAGATATAAAGTAGATTAGTGGTTGCCAGGGGCTGGGGGAGGGGGAATGGGGAGTAATGGCTAATAGGGATGACGTTTCCTTTGGGGTGATGGAAATGTTCTAGAACTAGACAGAGGTGATGGTTGCACATCGTCTGTTTGCTAAATGCCACTGAACTGTACATTTTTAATTGGTGAATTTCATGTTGTGTGAATTTCACCTCAACTTAAAAAAAGAAAAAAGAAAATTTAAGGAGGCACTCGCTCTCAGGTTCCTTCACGTGCAGGTGGGCCCCAAGTTTGAAGCGAGCACCTCCTTAAATGTGGGCCCTACGTGCTCACTAGCCTCATCCCAGTCTGATCTCCGCGCGTCCTCCTGGGACCAAGAACTGGAGCCCTGGAAAGTCTGCAAGGTTACAACGTGGGAGGCTGGCTGGAAGCGCTGCCCACAGTCCCTGCTGAAACCTGGCCCTGTTGTCGACACCGCCCTGGATGGGGTGCTGAGCACCTTCGTATTTTTATCAGAATCTGGCGAGCAGGGAAGAGGCTGGTCCTCGGGCTGGAGCCAAACGCTCTGGTTGCTCCCTGTCCCGGGCACCTGATGAGGGTTTTGTGTTCCAAGAGCCAGCTTGGACAGACCTGGCTCAGGGAGCAGTCATGCGACCTGCACTTCAGTTTCTTTCTTTATAAAATAGGGCTAATCCCCCAATCCCATCATAGTACAGCTGTGAGGACCAAATCGGAGAGTATCAATGACTCCGTTAGCTCCACGGGCCTCACCGACATAAGTAGCTGTCGGCATCCTGGTACATTTTGAGGTGTAGACACATCTGTTAAAGATGCTGCCTTGGGGACTTCCCTCATGGTCCAGTGGTTAAGAATGCGCTTTCCAATGCAAGGGACCCAGGTTTGATCCCTGGTCGGGGAACTACGATCCCATATGCCGTGGGGCAACTAAGCCCATGCGCCACGACTACTGAGCCCGCATGCTGCAACGAAGAGCCCGTGCACTGCAAAGAAAAGATCCCGCATACCCCAATGAAGATGCCACAACTAAGACCCGACACAACCTAATTAATTAATTAATTATAAAAAAGATGTTGCCTTGGTTTAGGGTCATCAGAACCAAAGGCTGAGATGATTGCCAAGATGTGGTTTACCTGGGAAGTGACCCCAGGAAGCCCCGGAACCCTGCAGGGGGCGCCAATGGGCAGATGGCGCTAAGGGCAACGGGGGCTCGATCCCCCTGGGCACCCCAGGGAGACAGTATAGAGCACACATGGCAGTTGGTCCCAGCCCAGGGGTGAGCGGACTGGGATATTTATCCTCCTATTTCCATCAGGCATTAGCTGAGAGCTGCTCCCAGAGGGACTGACCCCTCACACTTCTAGCCTTCCCTGTGCACCAGCTAGACACACTCCTCTGGCCACAGGAGGCCCCAGGCAGGGTCACAGGTACTTGCTGTGGAGGGGAGGGAGGCACAGCTTCGTGGCATTTTTGCAACAGCAGGCATAAATGGGATATTGAAAGCACTTAACTGTGCTATTTGTGGTTGAGAAGAGCTGTTGGTTTTTGGATGCCCACCACGTGCCAACACCCTGCCTAACTCACACAAGGGTCACCACTGTTGCCCCCTCATCACACCCACTGGTCTCCCACCTTTACTTCTGCAGGTAAAATCTTCTGAAAGTGGCAGATGGAGTTGGGGTCCTCTGTGCTGGTGACATTTAGAACAGAAGGTCAGATGCCACCTTGAGGGAGATTGCTCAGAGCAAACAAGGGGCCCGTTTCCCCCAGAGAACACTTTATTAAAAACACTTTAAGGGCTTCCCTGGTGGCGCAGTGGTTAAGAATCCACCTGCCAGTGCAGGGGACATGGGTTCAAGCCCTGGTCTGGGAAGATTCCACATGCCACGGAGCAACTAAGCCCGTGCCCCACGACCACTGAACCTGTGCTCTACAGCCCGCGAGCCACAACTACTGAGCCCGCGTGTCACAACTACTGAAGCCTGCCTGCTCTAGGGCCTGTGCTCCACAACAAAGAGAAGCCACTGCAATGAGAAGCCTGCACACCGCAACGAAGAGTAGCCCCCACTCGCCACAACTAGAGAAAGCCCACGCGCAGCCACGAAGACCTGATGCAGCCAAAGATAAATAAATAAATTTAAAAAAAGAAAAAAAAATGATTCAACCAGGGTAGGATCTGCTTTCAAGTTCACTTTGTGGTTGTTGGCAGGATTCAATTCCCTGTGAGCTGTGGAACTTAAGTCCTTGGTTCCTTGCTGGCTGTTGGCCAGAGGCTGCCCTCAGTTCTGTGACATGTGGGCCTCCTTATAGGGCAGTGTGCATCATCGTAGCCAACAAGAGAGAGTCTGCAACAAGATGGAAATCTTGTATTTTAAACCTACTCACAGAAGTGAAGTCCCATCACCCTTACTGTATTCCATTGGTTAGAGGTGAGTCTACACTAGACCCAGCCTGCCCTCAAGTGGAGGATTACACAGGCCTGAACACCAGGATACCAAGACAAAAGGTTCCAAAGGGAACCATCTCACAAGCTACTTAATGTCTTGTAAATTCTCTGTGGGCTCTTCCCCATGACAAATAAAAAGGGCAGGTGGATAAGGAAGATGAGAAAGGGGTGTTTTCTATACAGCACGGGCCAGCTTTTTCAGTTCAGATTTCTAAGCTGGCAAGAGTGTACATGATAGCTAAGAAATTCAAACTGGTGAGACAAATGGACAAAATTAACAAAACTGACAATGCCAAGTGTTGGTGAAGACATGGAGCCACTGGAACTCTTATTTGCTGTGGGTGGGAGGGTAAATTTGTGCGACAGTCTTAGAAGTCTGCTTGGCCGTATCTGCTTAAGCTGAAGATAGGCCTCCCTTACCACTTAGAATTTCCACTCAGGGTATTTACCCAACAAGAATGAGTGTGTATTCATCAATCAGGCTCCCTGACTTCAGACTATACTACAAAGCCACAGTAATCAAGACAGTATGGTACTGGCACAAAAGCAGAGATATAGATCAATGGAACAGGATAGAAAGCCCAGAGATAAACCCACGCACATATGGTCACCTTATCTTTGATAAAGGAGGCAAGAATATACAGTGGAGAAAAGACAGCCTCTTCAATAAGTGGTGCTGGGAAAACTGGGCAGCTCCATGTAAAAGAATGAAATTAGAACACTCCCTAACACCATACACAAAAATAAACTCAAAATGGATTAAAGACCTAAATGTAAGGCCAGACACTATCAAACTCTTAGACGAAAACACAGGCAGAACACTCTATGACATAAATGACAGCAAGATCCTTTTTGACCCACCTCCTAGAGAAATGGAAATAAAAACAAAAATAAACAAATGGGACTTAATGAAACTTCAAAGCCTTTGCACGGCAAAGGAAACCATAAACAAGACGAAAAGACAACCCTCAGAATGGGAGAAAACATTTGCAAATGAAGCAACTGACAAAGGATTAATCTCCAAAATTTACAAGCAGCTCATGCAGCTCAATATCAAAAAAACAAACAACCCAATCCAAAAATGGGCAGAAGACCTCAATAGACATTTCTCCAAAGAAGATATACAGACTGCCAACAAACACATGAAAGAATGCTCAACATCATTAATCATTAGAGAAATGCAAATCAAAACTACAATGAGATATCATCTCACACAGGTCAGAATGGCCACCATCAAAAAATCTACAAACAATAAATGCTGGAGAGGGTGTGGAGAAAAGGGAACCCTCTTGCACTGTTGGTGGGAATGTAAATTGGTACAGCCATTATGGAGAACAGTATGGAGGTTCCTTAAAAAACTAAAAATAGAACTACCATACGACCCAGCAATCCCACTACTGGGCATACACCTTGAGAAAACCATATTCAAAAAGAGTCATGTACCACAATGTTCATTGCAGCTCTATTTACAATAGCCAGGACATGGAAGCAACCTAAGTGTCCATCAACAGATGAATGGATAAAGAAGATGTGGCACATATATATAATGGAATATTACTCAGCCATAAAAAGAAACAAAATTGAGTTATTTGTAGTGAGGTGGATGGACCTAGAGTCTGTCAAACAGAGTGAAGTTAAGTCAGAAAGAGAAAGACAAATACCATATGCTAACACATATATATGGAATCTAAAAAAAAAAAAAATGATCATGAAGAACCTAGGGGCAAGATGGGAATAAATACGCAGACCTACTAGAGAATGGACTTGAGGATACGGGGAAAGGGAAGGGTAAGCTGGGGCAAAGTGAGAGAGTGGCATGGACATAGATATACTACCAAACGTAAAATAGATAGCTAGTGGGAAGCGGCCACATAGCACAGGGAGATCAGCTCAGTGCTTTGTGACCACCTAGAGGGGTGGGATAGGGAGGGTGGGAGGGAGGGAGACGCAAGAGGGAAGAGATATGGGAACATATGTATATGTATAACTGATTCACTTTGTTATAAAGCAGAAACTAACACACCATTGTAAAGCAATTATACTCCAATAAAGATGTTAAAAAAATATATATATATATGACTAGTAAGAATCAAAAAAAAATGAGTGTGTATTCATCAAAAGACATGTACAAGAGTACTCAGAGCAATTTCTTTCAATGGCCAAGAACTAGGGACAATCCAAATGTCCATCAACAGATGAACAGACTGTGGTACATCCATACAATGGAATACCACTCAGCAATTAACAAGAGGGAATTCAGGCAACACAGATGAGTGTCTCAGACCTAATAGTGAATATAATTAGCCAGGCTCAGAAGAGAAGAGGACTCGTTTGGGCATTGCGCTTAGATCAAGTTCAAGAACAGGCATAATGGAATTCCCTGGTGGTTCAGTGGTTAGGACTCAGCACTTTCACTGCCAGTGGCCCAAGTTCAATCTCTGGTCGGGGAACTAAGATCCCGCAAGTCAAGCAGCATGGCAAAAAAACAAAACCAAAACAAACAAACAAACAAAATAGGCAGGATGAATGATGGGGTAGAAGCCAGCAGCTTTGGGGGTTTGGGTGGGAGGGTGCCCAAGGGGATGCTCAAGACTGGCACAGATCATTCCTCTGATCTGGGGGTGGAGAGAGCAGTAGGGGCCACACCTGGGCTCTGGAACACTTGAATACAAGAAGTGTGGGGTATGCCACTAGTAGAAGCCAGACTAGTAGAAGCCAGGAGAAGACGACTTTGGGCTGCAGAAGCCTTCCAGCTGAGAAGAACTTTGAGAGCCAGGAAGAGTTTTTGCCACAGTCAGCAGAGGCTGCGGAGAGACACAGCCCCACAAGAGTTCTCCCTCAGAACTACCAAATGAGGTGAGGACCATGGAGATTCCCATTGTAAAGATGGACAAACTGAGGTATAGAGAGGTTAAGCCACTGCTCAGGTCACCAGCTAGTGAGCATTGGAGCTGGGACCACATCTCCCCAGAAATGTCCCTCTCAGTCCCCAGGACCCTGTGATGCCCGGGTCTCAGCGCCTCAGAGCCGGCTAAAGGGAGAAGGATAAGTCTTCCTCTTCTTCTCCCTTCCCTGTAGCCCAAGAGGATGTAAGCTTAGTTGGAGCTGTGAGGATTGATGTGGCCCAAGTCAGGAGTTGGGGGCTAAGGGGAGAGGCTCCATCGGGACTTTCCGGCCCCTTTGTGAGGCTGTTCCCAGGCCCCGTTGCACTCAAGAGGGTTGGGATTTTGCAGAGTGAGTGACCTGGCAATGATGGTTGATCCAGTCGGACCCAAGGCCAGTATGGGTCGTCCGGGGCCCCTGGTCACACACAGATGCCCTGGAAAGTGATCTGGGGCTGGTTTCGGGGTGGCCAAGATCACAACCAGAGAGAACAAACAGGCTTTGCTTCCCAGCTGGATCGGATTCCATGGCCGGCGCCAGAGCAACCTGGGTGGGACCTGGCAGGTGCTGGCTGCGCCCAGAGTGGAGAGATCCGGGGAGATATCTTAGCATCAGAGGCCTAGTTTTTCCAAGGCAGCTGAAATGGGGTGTGGGGAGGGGGTACCGTCTCCCCCCACCCTCCCCTCCAGGATAGTTCACTGTCTCCGCCCTCAGACTCCCAGGGCAGAGGACTCTTTTCCCTCAGATCCCTGTGCAGAGCAGTATCTCCCCCTTCAGGTCCCCAGGCCAGTGTCGTTAGACACAAGTGCCTGGGTGGGTGGCACATCCCCTTGGGATCCTGTGTGACCCCTTCTGGCCAATGAGCTGTGAGCAGAACTTTGACAAGGCACTTCCAGGCCAGAGCACTTGACAGCGTGAGATCCTTGCCACTATGACGAGCAGCCTGTTGCCGCCCTGCCATGGGCACGTGAAGTGGATGAGAAATAAGCCTTAAGCCTTCCTACGCTGCAGAGATCTGGGGAATGTTCCTGACCTGGGCCACCCTGACGCTATGGGTACCTGGGGAAGAGAGAGTAGAAAAGGAAGCACATGCGTGGGAGAGACAGTGTGAGCCCTGGGGTGGTTCATTTCACAAATAGTTTGTGGAGTCCGTATTCGCCAATTCTCCTACTGGCTCAAATCTGTGACCCCCAGACCGATACTCACAGCGCTTTTGCGGCTATTGGTGGACATGCACAGTGCCGGAAAAAATTTGAGTCCTCAGAGGTGCACGTTCCCAGCTGTGGTAGGACAAGGCGATGTCCTGCCTTCCTGTTCCAGCTCTGACTGTAAACAGGCATCCTTCTTGAGGTCTAGCCAGTGGCCCATTTTGCATTTTTGTGCTTTTTCATTGGTGAGTTTTGCTGTTTGCAAAGGCCCCCAAGTGTAGTGCTGAGGAGCTATCTAGTGTCCCCAGGTGCAAGAAGGCTGGGATGTGCCTCCGGAAGCAAATACTCTCCGACGAGCTTTGTTCAGACGTGAGTTCTAGGGCTGGTGGCCGTGAGTTCACCGTTAACAAATCGGCAGCATGTATATTAAACAAGGTGTCTTGAAATGCACAGAAAACAAGGTTACGTATTGATTACTTGACCAAAATGTGACTAGTGGCTTACAAAAACCTACCTGTATCTCCCCGAGGAATACAGTATTTCCTAATTCGGTTTTCACGCTACTTTACAAGAGGTAACTACCGCAATTCGTGAGTATCCACCGTTTGTGTCTACCACACAGCGGAGGAAAAGGGACGCACAGAACAGAACAGCTTGGTGGTTAAGAGAGCAGGCTCTGGGTTGGAATCCCAGCTGTGAATTTAGCCGCCTCCTGCTTCAGTTTTCCTATCTGTGAAATGGCCACGCAACCAGGGCTTCCCACTGAGCTGGGGGAGGACTAAATGAGATACTGTACATCAGGTGTTGGTGAGAAGGTCCTCGAAGTATAAACGGTGGCTGTTACTATTATTACTGTTATGCGCAATGATGGAGGGGCGGGACCCGGTCTCCTCTGTGATTCGGAATCCCGGCTCAGGCACTCGCTGAGCCTCAGTTTCTCCCTCTGTAGAATGGGAGTGGTGGCAGCGCCCCCTGCCCTCCAGGATTTCACCCGCTTGCTGGGTGTGCGTCCGTCCCTGGCTCCTGCGAGCCACAGAGACCCACAGTCAGAATGGAGACTACAGACGGCCCGGACAGCGTGGTGTTTTATTTCCTGGAGGGAGGACGCCCGCGTGGCCTCCAGGCACCAGCGAATTTTGACACAAATGACTTGAAGGCACTGGTTTCCGTCCAGCCCCCTACCCCTTGCCTTGCCCATCACGGCCCGGAGGGCAGGAGACCCATCACCAAGCAGACCGCTCCCGGCCCCTCCTCCAGGGCTGCTGCTCCGCTGAGTGGCTGAGGGTCCATAATGCCTTGCGCCGCCAAAGCTCCCAAGATTCAATGCGGTGGGCAGCTGCCGGTCCGGAGCTGTCAGGCAGGGGACTCTTCCCTGGGGCCGGTGAGGGGCTAAGAGACGCTAGGGGGCAGGCGGGCAGCTGCCGTCTTCTCCACCACGAAGCCGTAGTTGTACTGGGGGGTGGGGAGTGGGGTGAGCGGAGAGCACAGAGCGGAGGAGGAACCACTGGGGTGCCGGAGAAATGGTGGGGCAGGGGGATCTGGAGCCCTCGAGGTGGGTTATAGCTGGGAGAGAAGAGGGACCCAGGGGAGACTGGGGGGCTGCACCCCCCAACCCCACCCCCTCCCCTGCACCCACCTCCTCCTCAATGTCCGCCAGTGACTTGATGGTCAGATCAGCAAAGGCAGAGAAGACCTGGCAGGCAAGGGGCATGTCAATCTCGGGCACGGACCCCAACGTGGAACCCCCGTTCCCTCGTCTGAAAGGAGGGCCCCCTCAATATTTGCCTGAATGTCCACTCCCCTTTCCTGCCACCATCTCTCGCCCCCAGCATCCAGCTGCTCCTCCTGACTCCCCCATTCCAGGAGACCCTCCCGCCCCCTTGCCTTGGCCTCCAGCCTCCTCTCACCCAGGAACTCCCCTCTGTGCTGAGGTGCTGGTTACACAGATGATGCTCCCTGATTCCTGTTGCCTAGAAACGCAGTGGGAAGGGGCGGACCCGGACTCACCAGGGGACCACAGCTCTTGCCCTCGAATCGGGGGTGCAGCGTGAAGGGAACCCCATCCATGGCTGAGGAAAGCAGGTGGGGGGAAGGAGCTGAGGCCCAGGAGACTTGAGGCCTGCCTGCTTCCCACCCTGAGAAGCCCATCCTGGAGGTCTCGGCTTTTCCCAGTCTTGACAGAATGGGGGAAAGCCCAGGCCTGGTCCAACCCTGCCCTTGCACCTTCCTGGCTGTACAATCTCGGGCCAGTCTAGCCCCACCCCCACCCCTGTGCCTCAATTTCCCTGCTCTGTGCTCACCTGAGATGCCGTAGAGGTTGGAGGCCTCGTAGATGGAGTCGCTCCTCCGAAGTGTAGACGCCCGAGAGCCCAGCCTCGAGAGCGTCCGCTCCGGGAAGCCACCCTTGCTGGTGGAGGCAGGATGACCCAAGTCAGAGGCCTGATAGCCACCGCCCCCCGCCCCATGGTCGCTCCCATCCCTGAGCCCGAGGACTCACCTGGGCTGGCCAGGTGGGTCCAGGGAGAGGTCTCTCATGTCTCGGCTGAGAGCTCGGGGCTTAGGCACTGGCCGCGGGGCCTTGGCCTTCTTGCACCAGATGGCGAAGCCCCCCATGTCCCTAGAGGAGGAGGAAAAGAGAGAAGGGGCTCTGGCCCAGTGTGCAGCCAGGGCTGAGAAGAGCTGCCAGGGGAAGGCAGGCCTCCGGTGACCTCACATCGCAGCCCACACGCGCGGCAACATACTAACTAGTATGATGGGTGCAGTCACCATACCAGGTGCTTCAGACACACCAACTCATTTGGTTCTCACCATCACCCTATGAGATTGGTACAACTGTCCCCACCTTAACATGTGGAAACTGAGGCACAGAGAGGTGGCAGAAGGGACGGAAGGACTCATGGGGGTCCCTGAGGGTCAGAGGGGTAGGTATGGGGGTTGGGAGGCCAAGGAAGGAGGGCTGGGGGGTGGCCCTACCCTACTCGCAGGTATCCAGGCACCGTCTTGGTTTTCCCACTCAGCCGGACGTCAAAGACAGCTGTGTCCGCGACCCCCAAGGGCACCAGCTTCACACACATGCGTTTCTTCTTGGACACGGAGGCCTCTGGGAGTGAGGGACAGGGGAATGAGAAAAGGGGAGAAGCAGGAAAGGGGTCCAAAGATGGCTCCAGGAGAATGCTCGCCAAGGTGCTGTTTAAGGCAGCCATCTGGATGGAGCTGGGTCAGCAGTTACATCATGAATGGTAAAGCCATAGGAGGGGAATCCATGAAGCTTTCAGGAGCCATTGGGGCAGGCTCATCTTTGGTGACATGGAGGAGCATTCATGGGGTGGCCATGGGCACCACAGTGAGGGTGGGTAGCTGTGGGATCAGACAGAACTGGACACCCATCCTGGCCCTCCAAACACACTTTCCCTCAGCCCTCTAATCCCGAGGTCAGCAAACTACAACCTATGAGCCAAATCCGTTTTTGTCTGGCTCATGAGCAAAGCATGGCTTTTACATTTTTAAAGAGGTATATATTATATATATGCAACAGAAACCATCTGGGCTGGAAAGCCTAACATATTTACTACCTGGCCCTTTACAGGAAAAGTTTGCCAAGTCCAGTACCAGTAGATATATGCTGAGAGCCAAACAGAAGTGACAAGACATGGAGAGGGCATGAGAGGAAGGGAGAGCCTGATGGTTAGAAAGCAGAGCAGTCGGGACTGGGAGGGCAGCTCCAGGGTAACCGGAGCCCGTGTGCAAAAGCGTGGAAGTGGAAAATAGAACTGCGCGTGGATCAGCTTAGCTACAGTGTAAGAAGAAGGCGGAGTAGTAAAAAACAGGTCGCATTGACTGAACACTTACTCTAGAACAGAGACTGTACCAATGGCACATTTTTACGCAGGGTGGGGTACATCGTCCCGCCCTAGATCAGGCCTCTGAGTCCTCAGCCAACACTGTCATTACCCAGTGCATCAAGGGGGCGGCCAAAATTCAAAAATCGCATGCCTGTGGTCCCTCCATTCCTTTCCTGGACCCTCCCCGCAGAGACGCGAACGTGCCCCTGACCCCCCACCCCACTCCCGCCTTCGACAGGGGACTCACTGGAGTCCAGGGGGTCGCAGACCGGGGAGAATCCCGGCGGAAGGGGGCTCTTGTCCACCAGGACCTGGATATCGACCACCACGTTCTCCTGTGGATTCTGGCGGGGGGGGGGGGAGGGGATACATCGAGAATCACTCAGCAGCAGGGACCGTGTGCCTAGCATAGAGCTCAGCGAATGGACAAAGGGGAGTGGGAGGACCCCGGGGACTCCGAAGGTGAGGGCCCCTTACCTCTAGGCTGCCCAAAGGATTGAGACACAGGAAGTAGCCGGATTTCTGCCCGAAAGTCTTGCCGAAGCTGGCGGGCGCCCCCTCCACAGTGCAGGAGATCTACAGCGCGGATGCGGGTCAGCGCCAGGCTCTTACCCGGCCGCAGCCGACTCTGCCCCCATTCAATCCCCGGCCCCTGGTGTCGCCGCCTCTCTCCCTGTTCGTCCCTGGTCCCCTGACATTGCTCACCGCACTGAACCCCCGCGGCGGGGGCCCCGAGGCCGACGACCAGGCCAAACCAGCCAACGGGGCCGCGTCGGCCCCGGACCCCGGATCCATCCTCCAAGCCAAGCACCGAAGGCGGGGGACGGCCTCTGACCTCCTAGCCGCAGCTGGACTTCGGAGTTCGGGCAAGAGTCTGAACTACAACTCCCAGACGGCCTTGCAGGACCGGGGGCCCGGAAGCGCCGTATGAGCGTGCCGGGGAAGCCGCCGGCCAAATGCGCAGGGACAAGCAGCCACACCCTTCATGCCCACCCTCCCCGCCCCACAACCCCCCAACCCCACGGTGGGCCTTTGAGCGACGTTTGCGGAAAACTGTCTCGCTTTCTTCTCACGCCCAGCAACTTCTGCCGGAAATGTCTCGCTAGCTGCAAACCAAAACTACATTCCCCAGAATTCCTTGCGGTATCAGCCTCTACTCCAGAGATACGGTCGGTGTTTCACGGAAATTGGGGGGAGAAATATGAAAAACTCGCAATTCTAGCTCCAGGAGGTCATCCGAAAGGACACTTACATGTGTTATGCTGCGATTAGTTTAACGAAAAATACGGACCAACTTGAGCCATGAAATCTTGGTGTAACTTGAGGAATTATTCACAGATACAATTAGTTTTTTTAAAATGTTATAAAAGTATTTAGCATGGCTACATGCTTTTACACGCCTCAGGGGGAAATATGGAAAACTAGGGAAGAGAATATTATCTACTCCTGTATATTTTCCAATTTTTTACAATATCCTGGGTTAGCCCACTGCCTGTTTTTTGTACCACCTGTGAGAAAAAAAAAATGGTTTTTATATTTGTGATGAAATAAAATTGTTTTTAAGGCAGGACAAAAAAACTTTTAACATAAAATTCTCTCTGCCGTTTGGGCCACTACCTGCTCCCCTTTAGCGTGCATTGTGCATCTGCATTATACGTTAACTAGATATCCTTAACACAGTCGTGCCTGCTTGAAAGAAAAGAGCTTCCGGCGCCAGGAAGGTAGCTCCTTAGGAAATAACATTTCTTTCTCAATCCTGTAAAGGGTCATGATAACCCACTACTCACCTTGTATGTGCAGATCTGGACTACTTAAACTGTCAAAACCTTGACTCAAAAACTATACAACTGTGCTTTGACCTCTAACCGGTGGAACAGTCCTCAGAACTTTCTGAAAGACTTTCTTTCACTTTACAATCTCAAGACTATGGGGTCCCCTTGAAGTACCCCATTATTCCCACTGCTTAGGAGGAATGTTGGTTCCCAACCCCAGGAGTTCCCCAGGTGAAATTTGAAACTGACCCCCATACACAGAAGGCAAGGAGAAACCAAAGAAAGAGGCAGACCACTCCGGATTTGTAGGTGGCAGGTTTAACAAACGAGGGAACTTATATACGAGGCTTGTCTCAGGCAGCCACAAGATGAATAGATCTCCACACTGAGATAGGAAAGGGGCAGGGCACAACCTTTAAAAGAATGACATAGCCATTGAGGACACGACATAAACTGGTTATGATCTCGGAGAGACGGCAGTGAGTGGTCCTGAAGAGAGATCTCAGTTCCCTGCCCAGGAATTGAACCTGGGTAGCCTGGATGAAAACCAGGAATCCTAGCCACTATACCACCAGGGGCTAGAGACTAGAAGCAAAGGGGCCCTGGCTGTTTCCCCCGTTTGAAAGCAGGAATGTTTCAAGGAGGCAAAAATTGTAAAAACAGGTACAAAGTTTATTATTAGAGACACAGCACCGTGGTGTATGGGAGGGCACACAGAGAAGAAGTTTATTTATTTAAATCAGGCAGAAATACAGAATACACAGAAAGCTAGGCAGAAATACAAACCTAGAGAGAAAGGGTATGGGCCACCTCTCTAATGAGGAAGAGTGCAGTAAAGAGCTGATACAAATCCCTTATATAGGACAGTCCTTCCGGGTCTTTGTTTATCTTTGGCCAATTATCTCATTTCTTTTCCCACATCTGACCTGTTCTAGGTCACTCCCCAACATGCGTGCACAACTTTTTGCTAAGATGGATCCCACCGCAAAGGCCTGTGGGTGCATGTCCACACTTATGTGGTGGTGCCCCCTCCCTTTTTGACCCCCAAGGAGCCTTCCTGAGCATGTGCAGACAGGGAAGTTTTCCTTAACCTCAGGAGTTGTCATCTTATCTCTTTACTTCAGCAGAGCTCAGCTTCTGCCACCAGCTTCGTCCTTGGGGCGTCTGGGTGAGAGCAAAGCTTCAATTTTACTCCACTTGACAAACACCAGCTGTCCAGCCCAGGGGCCCATCTATCTCCTACCTCAGTTAGAACCAACTAGGTCCAAGACGGCGGAGAAGTCGACTTCCACTAGACCTTGAGCCTCAGTATACACTAATTGTAATACATCAGTAAGCTAAATGTCACACCCACAGGCGCCCTGACAGTTCTGAGGCCTACCGTAAAAGGCCAAAAAGTTGGCGGTGGCCCAATTCCTGGAAATCCCCTCCCCTTCCCCAAAATAGTTGGAATAATCTTCACACTCATTAACCTATGAAATTACTCACCCCTATAAAAACTGACAACCCCATATCCTGGGGCCTCTTGCCTTCTGAGATGGCCCACACTCTGTCTATGGCATGTGTATCTCCCTGAATAAACCTTCTTTCACTTTACTATGGCTCGCTCTTGAATTCTTTCCTGTGCAAAGCCAAGAACCCACACTTGGTGGCCGTCCCAGGGACTCACCTAAGACCTGGGATGTGACCATCCTCTCATACCCCACTTTCTCTCCCGCAGCAACACTGCTTACCAGAATCTTGAAAGTTTATATAAAGATCTTAACAGGATTCAGTCGCATATACCGTTCAGATTGTCTCAACAACACTTTACTCTCTCAAGGCTGCATCCTTGAAAATGGCTCCCTTTGTGAGAACAGTGGGTGGAACATACATTCCAAGGATGGAGAAGGGGTGAGGGGCCTCTAGTTCCCTGGGTCCACCTCGAGGGTCAACTGGTAGCCACGTCCTCTCAATGACCTCCTCCTGAAACGGAGCAGGACCCTGTAGTCGGTCCTTCCCCATGTCCTCAGCCTGCCTTTTGTTTGTGGAAAAATTTTAGTCGAAGAATAAATTTAATCAGAAAAATGAGAAAATGCAGAAACAAAGGAAAACAGTCTAGCAAGACTAAATAATAATAGTTTAGTCACTAAGCATAGTCAAGGACTTTTAGTTCCTTCTCAGGGGCTATAGATAATATTCTGAGCCATATCCCGTGAGCTGTCTTGTAGATGCCGAACCCCCCCACCAGGTGGAAGAAGTTAACTACATGATGACCAGACTGCAGCCAGGACCTAAGCTGCTCCAATTTACGGGATTCCAAGAACTGGCCTCAAAGAAATGGGAGCAAACCCTGGAGCTGAAGACTAACTGTACTTAAAACAATGAAGATGATGCTGGTCAGACCACCGCATGACCAATTTCAAGACGACTGTCAGAGCTGACTGTGCAGTTTCTGCATGTAGCCCCTGCATGCAGGGACCTCAAAGGGAGTTGGCCTTTGGACAGGAGTCCATCCTCCCCGCCCCCCGGTTGCCGGCCTCCAAAATAAAGCAAACTTTCCTTTCCACCAACCTTGTCTCTTTATTGGCTTTTGAGCAGTGAGCAGCCAGACCCCACTCTTGGTTACACTCCAACACTCCGCCCCTCATGACCAGCTCTTACAATTTCACATGGCCCCCCTCTTTCACGATATGCACTGAGTAGTCAGCCAGGGATTGCATTAGCATTGGAGGTGGCTCGTTAGGCGCCTATGTGGCTCTGGAGGCAGATAGCACAGAGGCAACATAGGTACTCAGGAGAGGAAACACAGATTAAGATAAGGATGCCCAAAACAAGTCACAATTTTTCCCACCAAGAGCCCCATTGAGGCAGGAGATAGATGGGCTCCAGGCTGGACATTTACAACTAGCCTTCTGTTTACACTTCCTGAGGCAAGAGGCAGGTGGGCTCCAGGCTAGATATTTACAACTGGCCTCCCGTTTGCACTTTGAGATGGAAATAAGGGTAACTAGTTGGACTTTGTCTCCTGTGGGCACTTTAAGATAACAGTTACGGCAGGGACAGAGAGAGGCTATACCCTGTTTAAGTAAAAGATCAAGAGGTTGGCCACTGGGTGGTCCGGCTTGCGCGGAGGCCCTGGGACTCCCGCGGGTTCCCCGGGGAAGCAGCGCAAATTGACAGATGTGCGTGAGGCGGTTCCTGGTCGGCCTCACGTTTTGTACCTGCTACCTGGCTTCTTACCTCACGAACAAGTATGTCCTGTCTGTCTTGAAATTCACCTACCCTACGTTCTTCCAAGGGTGGCAGGCTTTAATTGGTGGACTTTTGCTTCTTGTGTCATGGAAACTGGGCTGGGCAGAGATCAACAGCAGTTCAAGATCAGATGTTTCCACATGGCTTCCTGCTTCAGTGCTGTTTGTGGGTATCACCTATGCTGGTTCCAGGGCACTGTCCAGACTGGCCATTCCTATGTTTCTCATTTTGCATAATGTAGCCGAAGTTATCATCTGTGGGCACCAGAAGTGTTTTCAGAAAGAGAAAACATCTCCTGCAAAGATCTGTAGTGCCCCCTTCCTCCTGGCAGCCGCAGGGTGCCTGCTCTTCAGTGACTCCCAGTTTGATCCAGATGCTTATTTCTGGGCTGTAATTCACTTATGCTGCATAGGGGCTTATAAGATACTACAGAAATCCCAGAAACCCAACGCGTTAAGTGACACTGACCAGCAGTACTTAAACTATTCAGTGTGGTGCTCCTGGCATATGCATCTCACCCCACAGGGGATCTCCTCAGCGTCCTGGACTTTCTGTTCCTGTATTTCTATAGATTCCATGGCAGCTACTGTGCCAGTGGAATTTTAGGATTCTTTCTCACGTTCAGCACAGTGAAGCTAAAATGCCAGGGCAGTGTGCAGCCTGGATTTTCTTTGCTAAGGGGCTTCCCTGGTGGCGCAGTGGTTAAGAATCCGCCTACCAATGCAGGGGACGCGGGTTCGAGCCCTGGTCTGGGAAGATCCCACATCCTGTAGAGCAACTAAGCCCGTGTGCCACAGCTACCGAGCCTGTGTTCTAGAGCTCGTGAGCCACAACTACTGAGCCCGCATGCTGCAACTACTGAAGCCCACGCGCCTAGAGCCCGTGCTCTGCAACAAGCCACCACAATGAGAAGCCTGCGCACTGCAACAGAGAGTAGCCCCCGCTCGCCGCAACTAGACAAAAGCCTGCGCGCGGCAACGAAGACCCAATGCAAGCCCCAATAATATAAATAAATAAATAAATAAATAAATAAATAAAACACCAAACAGAAAAAAAAAGAAAAAGAACTTGGCCACTTCCCTGGTGGTCCAGTGGTAAAGAATCTGTCTTCCAATGCAGGGGACGTGGGTTCAATCCCTTGTCAGGGAACTAAGATCCCACATGTCGCAGGGCAATGAAACCCACACAACACAACTACCGCGCTCGCGCACCTCAACGGGAGAGACTACGTGCTGCAAACTACAGAGCCCACGTGCACGAGAAATAAGCCCGCACACTGCAACAAAAGATCCCACATACCTCAACGAAGATCCTGCATGCCGCAACTAAGACCCAACGCAGCCAGAAATAAATTAAAAAATAATAAATCTTTAAAAAAAGTAGATCAAGAGGTCACATATTTCCCATCCTTGGGGCAAGAAAGACACTGCACATGCGTTAAAAGGCTCCTTGGGGCGTCAAAAGGCAGGGGACAGGGACCTCCCTGGTGGTCCAGTGGGTAAAACTCCACACTCCCAATGCAGGGGGCCTGGGTTCAATCCCTGGTCAGGGAACTAGATCCCACATGCATGCCACAACTAAGAGTTTGCATGCCACAACTAAGAAGTCCACATGCTGCAACGAAGAAGTCCGCATGCCGCAACTAAAGATCCCATGTGCCTCAACAAATATCCCCCCTGCCGCATCTAAGACCCAGTGCGGCCAAAATAAATAAATAATAAATAAATAACTTTTTTTAAAGAGGGGCAGCCAGGGGACACCAGACCATAATAAGTCATGTCAATTCCCCGCCCCCATCCCGCCAGAGGCCCTTGTGTTAGAATCCATCTTGTCTGAGGGCTGTGTGCATCTACGGAGGGTCCTGAGGCAAATCAGCCATGGGCCCAAAGCAAGATGATTGGCCAGAGGGGAAACAAAGACCCAGAAGACTGCCCCCTTATAAAGAATTGAAACTTCCCAAAGACTCGACTCTCTCGCTGAGTTCACCCGTCCATCTGTACTCTGCTTTTCTAATAGATGCTTTACTTTCCTTTCTACCTTCCGTCTCCTTGTCAGAATGTTCTCTTTTAAAGGCAGACAAAGACTGGGGCCCAGACTCTAGCCACAGTCCCTCGTGGTCTAGTGGTTAGGACTTGGCACTCTCACCACCACGACCAGGGGTCAAGCCTTGGTCAGGGAACTAAGATCTCACTTCAAGCTGTGGCTCACTGCCAGCTATACCGCTCACTGCTGTGTGTGTTCGAAATCACCATGATCTGAACCACTGAATTCTTGAGTCCCTGAGGCCGGGGGTCACTCAGGGCATTCACTGTGTCCTCATGTGCTTTAATAAAGATGCTACGTGAGCAGACTCATCGGGTATGAACACACAACATTCTGCTTGGATAACGGCCCAGGTGCCTCCTTGCAAGGCAGTAGTGATGTCCAAGGCCATCTTATTTTGGAGGACAGCTCTTCTCATTTAAGGATTGCTGGGTGTATTGACTAAGGGCTTCTATGTGTGCTATAACGTCCTCCAGGCCAATAGAGGGAATAAAGACAGTGGCCAAATGATCGCACCAGTGGAAAACAGAACTTGCCCGCCTGGGAGATAGCAGATGAGGGGAGGGAAGTTGGCAACTTTTGTTACTGTAGGATGGATTCTCCCCATACCCAGGGTGTAGTAGCCCAACCATCCAGCCACAGCCAAAGGGTTTTCCCACACATCATTGGGTCCTGTTTAGGGTTACCCAATACATATGTGGGTGACGTGACCAGTCAGTGCCAGACCAGTTGCTGTTCTTTAATATGACAGGATACCTGCACAGTTCCAATGGTATCCTCCCCATATTCCTGGTACAACTGGGTTGGTTCTGTTGAAAGTGTTTTTTCTGTTCCCAACATAGGGGTGCCTAGGTGCTCAAATATCCCTAACCCGGGGTAAGCCACATGAATCCATTGCAAATCTGAGCGTTGCCACCCATGCTTCCGATGGTGGTGCTTTTAGGACCTTTCTGGTCAGCAGTTGGCTGGGCTGCCTGTGTTGATCGATTGACAGAAAAAGAATACCCATGTCCAGTGTTACTGACGGTTTGTGCCCCAGGCAATATTGGTAATATCAGATGAATTAAGAGCATTCATCCTAATTTGTTTTTTTCTGTAATGTCACATACTGCTTTAGTGCCTTCTTATTTCGTTACTGGAGTGTTGGTACCCACCATGACGATCCCAATGAACTAGAGAGGAGCGGCTGCCCACATACCCAACAGCTGGATTGATTGCTGGGCGTATCTGTGGGCCCACTGTAGGAAGGTATTTCCATCATGTCCCCATCCTGTGACCGAACACCATAGGAACAGCAGAAGTCTAAGGTCAAAAAGACAGATTAGGGGCTTCCCCGGTGGTGCAGTGGTTGAGAGTCCGCCTGCTGATGCAGGGGACACGGGTTCGTGCCCCGGTCCGGGAGGATCCCACGTGCCGCGGAGCGGCTGGGCCCGTGAGCCATGGCCGCTGAGCCTGAGCGTCCGGAGCCTGTGCTCCGCAACGGGAGAGGCCACAGCAGTGAGAGGCCCACGTACTGCAAAAAACAAACAAACAAGCAAACGAAAAACAGATGATTTAGTAGGAACTGGTACTGGGAGGTCTTCCCTTCTAGAAGAATTACACCTGTGGCCTGATCCTTAGATGTTAACGTGGCTGCAGCTTTAGGAACTTGACCTGGTTGTACATAGCATATATGTTGGCCAGCAGAGGCAGCGCTGTCAGGCGTGAGATGGACTGGGAGTGGGATATGTCAGACCAGGACCACCACCTTGTCGTCCGTCTCAGTGGTACGTGTTCCATTCCAGGGACAGTGCATTTCCATGGGCGCAGCTTGTAGCAGGACAATAGGATTCCTCCTCACCTGGGGATGTGAACTAACTCACCCATCCCTGTGGGACGCCCCACTGCAAAGTCCGGTAGACAACGTCTGTCTCAGGTGTGATGGGGCTTGGTGATCTCAGCCGCACAACGTGGTGATCCACCATGATGAGAGTCGAGCCAGTGGCTGTCTCCCGTCACTTCCGTAACTTTACAGTGTTGGGTGTCTTGGCAGGGCTCCCCAGTCTGGCATACGAGGCAACAGGCCCTATTGGTCAATCATTTAAACGTCTTAAAGCCGGGGCTTCCCTGGTGGCGCAGTGGTTGAGAGTCTGCCTGCCGATGCAGGGGACACGGGTTCGTTCCGCGGTCTGGGGAGATCCCACATGCCGCGGAGCGGCTGGGCCCGTGAGCCATGGCCGCTGAGCCTGTGCTCCGCAACAGTGAGAGGCCCGCGTACAGAAAAAAAAAAATGTCTTAAAGCCTGCGATAGTACTTTAGTCGAATCGGCCAAGGTGGTTTTACCTGTTAGTCATTTAATCTGCTGCTTTAAAATCCCATCCTTCTTTCCTACCAACCCTGCTGCCTGCGGCTTTTAGGGGAAATGGAACTTCCGTTCCACATCATGTGCTTTTGCCTAATCTTGCACAACGTGACCCTTAAAATGTAACCCCGGTCACTGTCTTTTCGAAGAGGGTATCTGTACTCCGCTTCTCTAATCCCCTAATGGTGGCAACCCGGCTTGGGCGGCCACAGGAGAAAGCTTGGGTTAGGCTAGATGCCGGGTCCACGTAAACCAAGACATTTAGAACCCTCGCTTGGAGGGAGGGGGCCAATATAATCAATTTGCCAATCCCTCACTGGTTGGGAACTCCAGTGGAGGGCGCCAGAGTCCTGTGGCAGTTGCCTGGGGTGTTGTTTAGAGCACACATGCTGTGATGGCGTTAACCAAGTCACTTTATTTCAAGGGCAATCCAACATCCTTGGCAATATGCCATCCCAGTCAGGGACTGCAGTGGCTGCGGTTCCTATGCGCCCAATCTGCTGTATCTACGGAGGGGTCCACTAGGGCTCATACTGGGCTAGAGCATCAGCTCCCCATTTGCCAGGGGGCGTCAGCACCTTAAGAACCAGGGACATGGAAAACAGTGAGGGCTGCCTCAGGCTGTTGGAAGCGAACCCAAATGTCTCTCCACATATCCTCACCCCAGAAGGACTTATTCACGATCATCTACCCCTTGGCTTCCCGTTGTCCAAGCCATAGGGTTAATCTCTTCAGAACAGTCCAACTATCAGTGCAAAGGTTAGCAAACAGCCTGGGCTCCTGAGTGATCCCCAGCCAAATCGCTCTGAATTCAGCCCCCTGGCTGCTGCAGTTCGTTTGACATCCAGATGGTGTCAGTGTTGGGCTGAATAGCCACTACCATCCCTGTCACCGGTTGCCCGACTAGACCCGTAGGTGAAGCAGGCATCAGCAGGAATCTCCCCGACTTCCTCTCTACAGGTTACAGGGGCTACACAGGAATAGAGGTGGTGGGAGCAGCGGGTGTTTGGAGGATCTACATACTCTACAAAGCCTGGGAGCGCTCGCATTTCTAGAGAGAGTGGGCTGGCCGACCGGGTGCTCTTCTGCTGCGCAAAACGCTGTCACTAAGTCAACGTGGGAGTCTGAGCCATGGCAGAGGTGGGTCAATGGAGCGTATTGTCAATACACCCCTTGATAAGAAGGGATGTTATTACCATGATACGCTGGTTTTCGCGAGAGGTCCTATCTAACTCAAACTCAAATGATAGCCCTGCTTGGGAGATGCCCAGAGCTTTCAACTGCTTCACTAGTATTTTTTGCCTTCTCAACGGCAGCTTGTTGCTCTAATCCCCACATGCCCTTTCTTTACTTTAAAGCTGGTATAAAGGATGGAGACACCACTTCCTATCTATATATAGGAAGGGTAACAACAAGGTCCTACTGTCTAGCACAGGGAACTATATTCAATATCCAGTAATAAACCATAATGCAAAAGAACATGAAAAAGGATATATAGATATATGTATAACTGAGTCACTTTGGGTACAGCAGAAATTGACACAACGTTGTAAATCAACTATACTTCAATAAAATTTTTCTAAAAAGGATGGAGGCGTTGCATCAGGTGGGGAATAAAAGTCCTCCAAAACCCCCAAACCTGTATGAAAGCTTGGACCTCTTTCAGATTCTTAGGGATTGCCCCTTATCAATCACGGCTTCTGGGACAATGTACCTCTCACCCAACCAAATGACTCCCAGAAGCTTTACAGTGGTGCCTGGGACTTGAGTTTCCTGTGGGTTCATCCACATCATCGTCTCCCTCACAGATGTTCCAGCAAAATCTGCAGAGTGTCCTGCAGCAGACGCAAGTGTTTACCTGTCAACATTATATTATCAATGTAATGGGCTCATTTTAGTGATGTGGGGAAGGAGAACAGGGACAGGTCTGGGGCTCCCATCCCATGACATATGGTGGGGCTGTGCAGGTAGCCTTGGGGAAGTGCTTGAAACGTCCATTGTTGCCCCTCCCACTTGGAGGCAAATCGATCTTGTGACTCAGTGGCCAGGGGTAGATTGAAAAAAAGCATTTGCTAAGTCCGGCACAGCATGGTACACTCCTAGGACTATGGCCAAGGTATCTAAGATGGTGGCAATTTGGGGCACAACCGCATGGATGGGGGACACCCCTGTGTTCGATTCTCGATAGCCCAGGGTCACCCACCACGACCCATCTGGCTTTTTAACAAGCCATACCTGTCTGTTGGAAGCACTATGGGCAGGGTGTACAATACCCACTTGGTGCAGTTTGCGGATAGTTTCTCCTATTTCATTATGCCTCCCGGGCAATTTACATCATTTGACAGTAACCACTATTTTTTTTTTTTTTTTTTTTTTGTCGTACACGGACCTCTCACTGTTGTGGCCTCTCCCATTGCTGAGCGCAGGCTCCGGATGCGCAGGCTCAGCGGCCATGGCTCACGGGCCTAGCCGCTCCGCAGCATGTGGGATCCTCCCGGACCGGGACACGAACCCGTGTCCCCTGCATCGGAAGGTGGACTCTCAACCACTGCGCCACCAGGGAAGCCCAGTAACCACTATGTGAGGGGGCCGGTAGACTTACTGGTTCCCAGCTGGCATCTCCCCTCAGCATTGGTTTGATTACTCTAACCTCAATGTGGAAGTCACAGGTAGAGGTCTGTAGACTGAACTTGTAGGATGTCAATACCCAATATGTTCTCTGGTATTGGAGAGAGAAAAACCTCGTATTCTCGGTGGGGAGAACACCCAATTTACAATGTCAAAGGGACCTTCCTAACCAAAGGCATTGCCCTCCATGATCATCAGTGGCACAAAGGGGGCCTGAAAACTTCTGAGTGTGGCTATGTGGTGGAGTACCTTTGGCTCCAGTGTCAACCAGAGCCATCACCTTTTATTTATTTCAAGGGGACTAGTGAACAGTCACTTCAACTTGGAGCCTCCAATTGCTCTCAGTAGGCTTCACCTGGAGGAGATTTTGCCCTGCATCCTACACCTGAGGCATGGGAGGCACCCATCCCGAACAGGACTGTATCCCTGAGGCTTCTGTGAGAGCTAGCAGGGCACCAGGGATAGTCAGGGCAGGTCTGAACTATTCCAGTCTTAAGGCTTTCCACAGGTTGACTAATTGGGTTGCTCGTCTTCCTTTTCAGGTGAGGTCCTGGCAGCAATGAGGTTAAACCACATTTGCTCCTGGGTTACTTTTACTGAACCCTTTACAGCCAACTGGGATAGCTTTTTGTCTTCTCTAGTTCCCCCTCTGTCTCGGGGACCCATACCCATTCCCATGACTTAGCTCAGCATGGATATCAACATCCCATACCAGTCCCTACCAGGTGCTGGGGGCAGACTGGAGTATCTTGGCTTTCATCTCTTCAGTGAATGTGGCCCAATTAGGACCCTCAAAGACAAGAGCATAGATGGCCTCCCTTATTCCCAGCTCCCTAAGAACTTGTTCTACCTCCTCTATAGATTTTCAGGGTCCCACATACCCAGGGACATCTCCCTCACTGGGCCCTGGAGGCTGGAATAATCTATAAGGGAGTGAGTCATTTGAACCCCCAAGTACATGCAGGTGCTGCTAGAGGGCAGGGTGTGTGGTAATATTACTCATTTTCTCTGCCTCCTGGCCAGTCAGAAAAATGCCACGACCCCAGGTATCCCAAAGCCGCACTAACCACTTCTGGATACTTTCCTTAGCCTGTTGCTGGAACTTGGCTGTGTTGACCTAAAACAATAAAACAGCCAATTATTTTACCAATAAAATGTGTTTATTTGGCAACAGCAAAGAATTGCAGTTTGAGACATGCAATCTATGGTGAACCACGGGGAAGTCTGGAAAACAAAGAAGAAGAATATTCTTTTATAGAAGAGGGAGTTGGGAAGGGCTGCTATAAACAAAGAGTCCGTCAGAGGAAACTGGGAGTTTGAAGTGTAGTGGCTTTTCATTGGCTGAGTTGTTTTTTTTTTTTAACATCTTTATTGGGGTATAATTGCTTCACAATGGTGTGTTAGTTTCTGCTTTATAACAAAGTGAATCAGTTATACATATACATATGTTCCCATATCTCTTCCCTCTTGCATCTCCCTCCCTCCCACCCTCCCTATCCCACCCCTCCAGGCGGTCACAAAGCACCGAGCCGATATCCCTGTGCCATGCGGCTGTTTCCCACTAGCTATCTACCTTACGTTTGTTAGTGTATATATGTCCATGCCTCTCTCTCGCCCTGTCACAGCTCACCTTTCCCCCTCCCCATATCCTCAAGTCCATTCTCCAGTAGGTCTGTGTCTTTATTCCCGTCTTACCCCTAGGTTCTTCATGACATTTCTTCTTTCTTAAATTCCATATATATGTGTTAGCATACGGTATTTGTCTTTTTCTTTCTGACTTACTTCACTCTGTATGACAGACTCTAGGTCTATCCACCTCATTACAAATAGCTCAATTTCGTTTCTTTTTATGGCTGAGTAATATTCCATTGTGTATATGTGCCACATCTTCTTTATCCATTCATCTGTTGATGGGCACTTAGGTTGCTTCCATGTCCTGGCTATTGTAAATAGAGCTGCAATGAACATTTCGGTACATGACTCTTTTTGAATTATGGTTTTCTCAGGGTATATGCCCAGTAGTGGGATTGCTGGGTCATATGGTAGTTCTATTTGTAGTTTTTTAAGGAACCTCCATACTGTTCTCCACAGTGGCTGTATCAATTTACATTCCCACCAGCAGTGCAAGAGTGTTCCCTTTTCTCCACACCCTCTCCAGCATTTATTGTTTCTAGATTTTTTGATGATGGCCATTCTGAACTGTGTGAGATGATATCTCATTGTAGTTTTGATTTGCATTTCTCTAATGATTAGTGATGTTGAGCATTCTTGCATGTGTTTGTTGGCAATCTGTATATCTTCTTTGGAGAAATGTCTATTTAGGTCTTCTGCCCATTTTTGGATTGGGTTGTTTGTTTTTTTGATATTGAGCTGCATGAGCTGCTTGTAAATTTTGGAGATTAATCCTTTGTCAGTTGCTTCATTTGCAAATGTTTTCTCCCATTCTGAGGGTTGTCTTTTCGTCTTGTTTATGGTTTCCTTTGCTGTGCAAAAGCTTTGAAGTTTCATTAGGTCCCATTTGTTTATTTTTGTTTTTATTACCATTTCTCTAGGAGGTGAGTCAGAAAGGATCTTGCTGTGATTTATGTCATAGAGTGTTCTGCCTATGTTTTCCTCTAAGAGTTTGGCTGAGTTTTGACAGTCTCATTGGCTGGACAATTGCTGGGCGAGGAGAAATTCTTTCTTCCTCCTGCTGGGTAGCAATGTAGTAACCTTCCTCCTGTCGGAAATGCAAAGATACCATCTCTTCCTGTTGAATCTGCAATTGGGAAGGAGTGGTAGCACGAACCCATTCTGGCCTCTTGACTGCATTTTAAGTGAGGTTTTTTTTTGTTAATTTTCACATTTTCCCCTCTTGATCAAAAATCTTTCTCTGAAAACATTGTTGATCAAGAGTCAGGTTTCTTTTTTTTTTTTTCCAGATTCAGTGACCTTTTGTCCCTTGATGCGAGGAAAACTTTCCTGGGTGTCATGGCCCAAGCTGGAGGGAGAAGTGCACAGATTGGAAACCTACTGAGGTCACATTCCAGTAACAAGGGGTAGTAGGAGGGAGACCTCTCCGGCATTTCCCATCTAAAGTCTGTATCTTAGAGTAGTGAGACCAGCAAGAGGACACTCAAAACTGAAAATTAAACACGTGGTTTGGGAAGACAGTGCAGGATTAAACAGGAAGCAATAATTGATGGACTTTTCACAAAAATAGCAAAACTTCAAAGACTTGTTTTTAAAAAAAATATTGTTATCTCAAAAGAACTATTTGGAACTAAATGTTTTATCAATAATACAGCCTGTAGTTTGCAAATTCAGAGACCAAGGATTTGGATAAGAATCCAGAGTCAATTAATAGTCCAGATGAAAGAGAGAGGCTTCTAAGCGAGAGAGAGGCATGGACATATATACACTACCAAACGTAAAATAGAGAGCTAGTGGGAAGCAGCCGAAGCAGCCACATAGCACAGGGAGATCAGCTCGGTGCTTTGTGACCACCTAGAGGGGTGGGATAGGGAGGGTGGGAGGGAGGGAGATGCAAGAGGGAAGAGATATGGGAACATATGTATATGTATAACTGATTTACTTTATTATAAAGCAGAAACTAACACACCATTGTAAAGCAATTATACTCCAATAAAGATGTAAAAAAAAAGAGAGAGAGAGAGAGTGAGAAGCTTCTGTGAATTCCAAACCTTTGAGCCTGAATATCTTGGGAAAGCTTCCTCACCAGATGTCGTCTGCCTCAATTCTGGGATATCTTTACCTTCAGGTCACCAGATGATGTACAAGTCCAGTCAGGATTTGTTATTTAACCCAAACGAGAGCTCTCTCTTTTTATCAAATGAACAGTTACTAGATTTTCAACATTGCTTTTCCTTTTCTGGGGCCAGTGGTTGGGCATTTCTTGTCAATTTTTCTAGATCATCATCTTAGGGAGCATCCCTTTGGACCATGACAGAAGTTTGGCCATTGGTCCCTTTTTTTTTCCGGTACGCGGGCCTCTCACTGTTGAGGCCTCTCCCGCTGCGGAGCACAGGCTCTGGACACTCAGGCTCAGCGGCCATGGCTCACGGGCCCAGCCACTCCGCGGCATGTGGGATCTTCCCGGACCGGGGCACGAACCCGTGTCACCTGCATCGGCAGGCGGACTCCCAACCACTGCGCCACCAGGGAAGCCCCTGGCCATTGGTTCCTTTGAGAGCAGTTTTTGGCAAAAATATCAGTGAGTTGATTTCCTTTAGCCTCTAGGGAGTCAAGCTTGGAATGCCCAGGGATCTTAATAGTAGTTAAAGCGGCTGGCAAGAGCATGACATCTAATAGATTTTGGGTATAAGAGCCTTTTTTTTTTTTTTTCCAGCACGCAGGCCTCTCTCTGCTGTGGCCTCTCCCGTTGCGGAGCACAGGCTCCGGACGCGCAGGCTCAGCGGCCATGGCTCACGGGCCCAGCCGCTCCGCGGTGTGTGGGATCCTCCCGGACCGGGGCACGAACCCGCGTCCCCCGCATCGGCAGGCGGACTCTCAACCACTGCGCCACCAGGGAAGCCCAAGAGCCATTTTTAATATTTTCCCCATTAGAGGTAAGGAAACTTTGCTGTTTCTGTAATATCCCAAAGTCATGGGCTACCCCAAAGGCATACTGGATATTGGTGTAAATGTTTACAGTTTTGCTTTTGCCTAAGTACAAGTCTGAGCGAGAGTGTATAATTCAGCTTGTCAGGTCGAAGTAGCCAAAGATAAAGGTGCTGCCTCAACAATTTTCAGAGGTGTAATAACATACCCAGCACGATGTTTACCATTGTCATCCTTTAATTAGGAACCATCAGTAAACCATGAACTATCTACACTGGTTAGAGGAGTCTCCTATAAATTATTACAGAGAGTCAAAGGGTGATCTGTCAGTGTTGAATAGTCATGAGGGGATGCGTCAGTGAAGGAGAGGAGAGAAATAGCAGGGTTGAGGTTACAACAACGTGAGTTACGTGAACAGCAATTAGCAAAAGGATTTCATAGGAGGTAAGCAACTGAAAAGTGTTGAGTGTGCTGGGAATTCAGGAGAGGTTCTACTGCATGGGGTGCAAAGATGGTTAAGGGGGATTCCATAATTATTTCTTTGGTGGCCTTAACCAGAAGGCCAGTAGGAGGAATGGTTCTAAGGCAAAGGTGGTGGGTATTCTGTGGCACACAGGGTCCAGATACTTGCTATAATACCCTATGGGTCAATGACGGTCCCCATATTTTTGGATGAGTCCTCCAAGAACATTCCCTTCCTTCTCAAATACAAAAAGGAAAAAGGGAAGCTGATAATTAGGATATCCAAGGGCAGGTGGTTTCATTAAGTTTTTCTTTAAGGCTCCAAAAGCTATGCCATCCTGACCTCCCCAAATAACGGGGTCAAGTTTGCTGTTTATATGTTTTTAAAGCATATAAGGGCTGGACCATAAGAAAGAAATTTGGAATCCAATTTCAACAGTAGCCAGCTAGCCCAAGAAAACCTCATAATTGCTGCTTAGTTTTAGGTTTTGGGAAGTTCAGGATGCTGTGAAGCCTACTTGGATCCAAATGTAGTCCTCGTTCCAAGATCAGGTACCGTAAACATCAAACCTTAAATTTGAGCAAAATGCAATTTTTCTCTGGAGAATTTATAAGACCAAAAGTTGTTTTGTTTTTTCTCTTTCTTTCTTTCTTTTTTTTTTTTGGCCGCAAGATCTTATTTCCCTGGCCAGAGATTGAACCTGGGCCACTGCCGAGTCCTAAACACTGGATCACCAGGGAATTCCCAAGACCAAAAGTTTTACCAGGTGGATGCTATCTTCCCATGAAGAGGATTGAGAAAAGAAGCATAGGAGCAAATCATCTATATATTGCAACAAAGCAGAGTCTGAAGAAAATTTTGCATTATCCAAATCAGCTTTCAAGATTTTGTGAAACGTTAAGAGACTTCCCTCGTGGTCCAGTGGTTAGGACTCCATGCTTCCACTGCAGGGGGCAAGGGTTCGATCCCTGTTCTGGGAACTATGATCTCGCATGCCGTGCAGTGTGGCAAATAAATAAATGAATGAATGAATAAATAAATATTTATGAAAAGTTAAGAGGGACTCTCTGTGAAACCCTGGGGCACTACTGTTGAGGTGTATTGTTGTCCTTCCCAGGTGAAGGCAAAAAGATATTGGCTAGCCTTATCAACTGGAATATTGAAGAATGCACTGCATAGATCAATTATGGTGAAACTTTTGCTTTCAGTGGGAACGAATGTTAGTAGTGTGGATAGGTTAGAAACAACAGGGTGACAAGGGATAACAATGTTGTCTATTGCTCAGAGCTCCTTGACAAACCTCCATCCTCAGCCCTTGAGTTTTCTCACAGGTAAAATAAGAGTGTTACAAGGACTAGCGTAAGGAATAATGAGGTGCTGACCCTTGTAATCTTCTGTTATGAGCTTTATAACTTGAAGCACATCTTTACTTATAGAGTATTGATTAATTCTGGGGAGAGGTTTGTTTTTTTTTTAATAAATTTATTTATTTATTTATTTTCGGCTGCTCTGTGTCTTCGTTGCTGCCCGCGGGCTTTCTCTAGTTGCGGCGAGCAAAGGCTACTCTTTGTCGCGGTGTGCAGGCTTCTCATTATGGTGGCTCCTCTTATGGCAGAGCACGGGGTCTAGGTGCAAGGGCTTCAGTAGTTGTGGCACGTGAGCTCAGTAGTTGTAGCTTGTGGGCTCTAGAGCGCAGGCTCAGTAGTTGTGGTGCACGGGCTTAGTTGCTCCGTGGCATGTGGGATCTTCCCGGACCAGGGATCGAACCCGTGTCCCCTGCATTGGCAGGCGGATTCTTAACCACTGTGCCACCAGGGAAGTCCCTGGGGAGAAGTTTTGAGAGATCTACTTGAATAGCAATGAGAGATGCACTGTGGATTTTGCCAACACCAGATGGAGATTTTGCCCATAAGGGGGGTGGTAGCTGAATCAATAGGGACAAATGATCAGGGTTTCCAGAATCAGCTCCAGTATCATCAGAGATGGGGCAAATAAAAGATGCTGAAGGGTTATTTAATTCACCTGATTGGTTATTTTGATTGCTACTGTCAAATTCAAGTATTATTTCCCCATTTTGGGAGAAAGAAATTCTGGCATGATACATTTCTAAGAAGTTTCAGCCTCATAAGTATGGGCAGAGGAACTAAGGAGAAAAGGGTGGGTATCCCTCAAGGGACCTAAACAAAAGGGAATAGGCTCAGAGACAGGAACCTCTGGAGGTTCATCAGAGATCCCCGATGTTTGAACTGTTTCGGTTCTCCAAGGCAGGGGCTGCTGTAAAGCAGTGGGATTGGACACCCAGAGTGTGGCTCCAGTGTCCATAAGGACAGAGAGAGGTTCATTCCCAGTCTGGAGAGTTGTTTCTCTGAGCAGATTAAGATAGAGTATTGGGAAGAGCCGATGTAATTCCTCGGAGCCTCAGCATTGGGAATTAGAAAGGCTGGTTAGAAAACTGAAGACGTCTGAAAGCCTAAATTTGTAACAATCTCATTTCCAGCGTCCTGGCTTTTTGCAATAATAGCAGAAGCTAGAAAGGTTTGGTTTCATTTAGAGAACTTCATTTTTCAGAGTTGAAAGTTAAGAATTTTGCAGGTCTTTCTTTTAGATGACGCATCTAGGGTGTGAGCGTGCTGATTTGCCAAATTAACTAAATCTGGAGTGGACATAGTTCCCCCTCGACCCTGGTCCTTTTTTTTTTTTTGACCCTGGTCCTTTTAACTAAAAGAGAAAGATCCCAGTTCAGCACACTAATAAACACAGAGTTAAAGGCTACCCAAGTGGATTCAGCATCTGAAGGAAGACCAGAATTTTCTTTGAAAACAATCTGAAGTTGATTATAATAGTCATGAACAGGTTCATCAGATTTTTGTGTGCAAGCCTAAATTTTGTTCCAATCAATAGGTGTAGGAAAAGCTCCTGTAACTTATCCGTGGAGGTCTCCAGCAAATGTTCTAGCTTCTTGCCAAAAGGTAGGGGTTTATTTTTCTAAATCTCTTTCAGAGGATGTTCCCATTTGTCTAGTTTCATCCGATATTTGTCTTGACCCTCACCAACAAGCATGTGGGCTAACTGATATAGATCTGGAAAACCAGGTTGGTAAGTTTTGAGACAGGCTGGGACCTGGGACCCTTTACTGGAAGGCTTGCACCGGGACAAATGTCTCCTCTAGCAACAGAATACAAAGAAACTATAATATAAGGGACTGAAAATAACTACACGCATGCTCAGTAGGGGCAGTTATGAACAATAAAATACAGAAAGACCACAAACCAACTGCTATTCCTGTGGTGCCAGTGAAAGCAGGGTACTGTGCATGATTCCTGTACACAGCACCGCCAAGGTGGTACACAGACCACTTAAGTATGCCTCTGCCCAACCCACCGATCCACCCTCACTTTCACCCCATTTAAAGAACCAGCTTGAGGGCTTCCCTGGTGGCGCAGTGGTTGAGAGTCCGCCTGCCGATGCAGGGGACGCGGGTTCGTGCCCCGGTCTGGGAGGATCCCACATGCCGCGGAGCGGCTGGGCCCGTGAGCCGTGGCCGCTGAGCCTGCGCGTCCGGAGCCTGTGCTCCGCAATGGGAGAGGCCACAGCAGTGAGAGGCCCGCGTACTGCAAAAAAAAAAAAAAAAAAAAAAAAGAACCAGCTTGACCCCCCCGCTTGGGGAGTAAATAGCACACTTCCAATAGGAACAGCCAGGTTGCAAAGGAATTAGACTGAGGACTAGTACAGTTCCAGGAGAAATGGCCTGGTTTCAAAAGTCAGGCCAAAGTGCCAAATGAGTACTCCCAGAAAGGACAGAGCCTTTAACAGAAAGGATGAAGGCTTCAAAAATAAATAAATACAATAAGCAGATTCCCAAATAAAGCCTGGAGACTTTCAAAATGCAAAAAGAGCAGAGCTTGAATCCAGGGGAAAATTTACCCTCAAACTCAAGGGTTGGCAAGGAAGCAGGGAGTTCAGTGGGCTCTGTGGGTACCAATACCTGTTTGCTCACCAGCCTCAGAGTCACTGGGGGTCTTCTCAGAACTCCACTTCTCAGATACCAAGTAGTATTGACCTAAAACAATAAAACAGCCAGTTATTTTACCAACAAAATGGGTTTATTTGGGAACAGCAAAGAATTGCAATTTGGGACATGCCATCTATGGAGAACCACAGGCAAGTCTGGAGACATAGGAGAGAAACGCTCTTTTATCGAGAAGCGGGGGAGTTGGGAAGGGCTGTTATAAACAAAGAATCCATTGGAGGAAACTGGGAGTTTGAAGTGTAGTGGCTTTTCTTTGGCTGAGTTGTGACAGTCTCTCATTGGCTGGGCCGTTGCCAGGCAAGGAGAAATCCTTCCTTCCTCCTGTTGGGTAGCTAAGTAGTAATCTTCTTCCTGTTGGAGATGCAAAGGTACCATCTCTTTCTGTTGCAGAACTGACACTGAGGGGTAAGGTATGAGAGCTCGTCTTTCAGGCTTCCCCACTCCATTTTAAATTAAATGTTTATTAATTTTCCCAGACGCTATATCAGTAATCTCAGCAGGCATATATTCTCTCATCATGAATGTTTCCTGAACTGGGGGCTGCCCCACTGGCTGAGTTTGTCATTGTTGTGCTTTTGCTTTCCTTGGTCTCAGGGGTCCGACAGCACAGAGTGCTTTGTCTGTTTCACCATCAATCACCACATCTTCCCGTTCACTCTCCTCACTTTCCCAGGGGTCCTACCTCTTAGTGGCTTTGTCACAAGTGTCCCGACCTTAATCTGAGACAGCTTGCACCCTCCTAGTTTTGAAAAACAGCACACTCAGTTCTCCAACTTAACATCCTGCTCTCTCACGTTGTCCATCAGCCCCAAAGTTAGGAGAGAAGTGAACAACCTCACATCCTTCTCTAACCTCAGCTCTTCCCTCAACTTCTAGCTCAAACTTCAGCCTCTGGTTGGGCATCAGTGGCCAGCCCCCTGTGGAAGCCATTAATCTCCCTTCTTTCCTGAAGTGCACTCTGCACAGTTCCTCAAACAGAACATCAGACCAGTTGGTGTTTTCAGGACATCCCTGAACTTATGCAGAGGTCCATGAGCATCTACATACAGGCCACTCTTCCCCACAGAGAGGTTGATGACCAACCTGTAATTTCCCTTGCAATGCCTCTTCCCCAAGGCCCATTTTTTCAGTCTCCTGGCTGGCTCACCAATTGTTCGTTCCCAACCTCTGGAATTCCTTGAGTGAAATCTGAAACTGGCCCCTATAGAGAGAGGGTAAGGAGAGATGGAAGAAAGAGGCAGACCACTCCAGATGGGTAGGTGGCAGGTTTAATAAGCAAGGGAACTTACTTATGAGGCTTGTCCTGTGTGGCTGCAAGATGAGTAGATATCTACACCCACCCACCAGAAACTTACAAGTTTATACAGAGGCCTTAATGGGGTACAGTCAGATATATCATCTAGATGGTCTCAAAAGTACATTACTTTCTCAAGGTTTGTCTTGAAGTGACTTGAAAGGAGAAAAGTGGGCATAATATACATTCCAAGGATAAAGGAAGAGATATGGAACCTCCAATTGCCCTGGTCCAGCTCCCAGTTCAACCAGTGGTCACATCCTTTTGGTGACCTCTTGCAACAAGAAACATGGTTTGAATGCCCACACTCAGCCCTGGGACTGAGAAAGGAGTGCTGATTGAACTGTGGACCCAGGGAAATGTCCAATGTGGGTGGAGGACACTCTGGAGCTTCTGTGTCTTACAGGAGAGGGAGGAGATGCTGGAACAGGGACCATGGGAGGAGCTGGAAGGAAAACAAGAATGACTGTGACATATCGAGAGACAAGAATCCACTCAGGGGCAGGCAATAGATTAAATTCTGGATTCCTCTTTAGGGAAAGCAAGAGCCAGGGAGACGTGCCTCCCCTTGGACCCAGTAACCCCATTTCTGGGAACTCAATCTAAGGAAAGAATTCAATTGAATCCAAAACTTATCAAATGGTGACAGGGATGAACTCTCACAGGGGTGTGAGAAGGCACCAGGTATTGAGCTAAACACTTTTGATATATTGATTTATTTCATCATCATAACAACTTGGGAAGGACCTGATATCACACCCATTCGATAAGAAAGCACAATCTGGGACTTCTCTGGTGGCGCAGTGGTTAAGAGTCTGCCTGCCAGTGCAGGGGACACAGGTTCGATCCCTGGTCCCGGAAGATCCCACATGCCATGGAGCAACTAAGCCCGTGTGCCACAACTACCGAAGCCCATGCGCCTAGAGCCCGTGCTCGGCAACAGAAGCCACGGTGATGAGAAGCCCTCCCCCAGTAAGGAAGAGTAGCCCCTACTGGACGCAACTAGAGAAAGCCTGTGTGCAGCAATGAAGACCCAACGCATCCAAATAAATAAATAATTTTTTTAAAAAAAGATGAGCTAATTCTATATAACCATATATTTTTTAAAAAAGAAAAGAAAAGAAAAAAGGAAGCACAATCTCAGCAAGGTGAAGTAGCTGGTCCAGAGCCAAGATGGAATTTGAGGTCGAGTCTAAGCTGCACCTAAGACCCTCCAGGGCAATGCTTCTCACCCTCAGAACTGTCGAGACCCAGCATCCTCTGTAGTGGAGGGGTCACCGTCCTATGTATTATATAGGATGTTAAGCGTCAGCCCTGGTTCCCACTCACTAGATGCCAGCGCATTTCCTCCCCCAGTTGTGACAACCGAAACTGTCTCCAGCCATTGCCAAACGTCCCCTGGGGGTGGAATCGTCGCTGGGTCAGCGCCTTCCTATAAGCACGGCGATGTCCTCTGTCGCCCACACATGGCCATATATAACTGAAAACACCTCAATGTCCCAAAGTAAGGTGTTCTGTCAATGCAATGAAATACATGTGTAGTTTCATGAACAGAAATAAAGCAGTTAAGTGAAGGAAGGATTGTGGATGAGCTTTTGGTCCTTTACGAAATGTGTTTCTTTAACGTCTTACATTATTCTCTTATAATTAACCACAAAAAGAAAAATCTCCTATGGGAATTCCCTGGCAGTCCAGTGGTTAGGACACTGCACTTTCACTGCTGAGGGCCTGGGTTCCATCCCTGGTCTGGGAACTAATATCCCACAAGCCATGAGGCACAGCCAAAAAAAGAAAAAGAAAAGGAAAGAAAAATCTCCCTTGTGTGTGCTCCCTGCTCCTAAAATAGTGTCTCTGCCCTGCCCGCCCCAGAGAATGATGGTGGCCTCCTCTTAACTGAACCCCTTATGAGCCTGTGGTTTCTACTTGCCTACAAGGAATGTTCCAGTATGTTTTGGTGGAACTAAGTTTGTCAAAAGTAACAAAGAGCCAAAGTTGGAACAATTTGAGTGACAAAATAATGTCGAGTGTAAAATTGATATCCACGAGTCCACACAGATATAAGTAAATGATTGAATAAATAAATAAATGAGGGAGAAGAGACAAATCTCTCAGGCAGAAGAATCCCAAACAATGTACACAAATGTTCTGCCCTCGAGGAGGTAGAGCACGACTCCCCATCCCTTAGGTGTGGGCTGTAAATAGTGACTTCCTTCCAAAGGGCACACCACCTCCGCCAGGTGGTCAAGGTCGACATCACGGGGATAAGTCACACTGACGGCGCGTGCCCTGGACACATGTGTAATGAGAAGGGCACTTCCCCTCTGTGGTTCTTCTCTCCAAAGCCCAGTCCGACCACGAGAAAAACACCAGACAAATCCCAACTGAGGGCCCTCCTACGGAACACCTGACTCCAAACTGTCAAGTTCATCAAAACCAAGAAAGTCTGAAACACTGTCTCAGCCCAGAGACATAAATGTCCTGTGAGGATCCTGGGGCAGAAAAGGGACATTAGCGACACACTGAGGAGATCTGAATAATGCATGGACTTCAGCTAATAATAATGTTATCAATCAGAATTTGTTCATTCATTGTAACAAAGGCACCATACAGCTGTAAGAGGGTCAAAGTAGCGAAAATGGGGTGTGGGGTCTTTGGAATGTTTTTGTACTCTCTTCGCTATATTTCTGCAAACCAAAATAAAATGATTCTTTAAAAAATAGCAAAGCTAAAATCAGCAGAACGGTGGCATAACTATTTCCATTGGGAATTTTAGCGGGAAAACCCACAGACTTTCTGTTTGCAGCACTGGGACTAGAGTGAGGTGAATAAGGCACTTGCTTTGGTTGCAGAATGTAAGGGGGGCACCCAAAGGTTCTATTATGATCACCCCCATTTTACAGCTATGGAAACTGGGGCTATGAGGAAATCTCTTGCCTAAGGTCCCATAGGGAGGCAGGGCTGCTCACACACTCTCTTGGCCTCTACCTGAAATCATGGTCCCAAGCTGAACCTAAAGTCTGAAGGCCAGCACAGCGGGGCTCCAATAAGTCAGCTTTCCCAAGGGTCGTGTCTTTGCACTTGGAGTCCTGGCCTGGAACGGAGGACCCTACTCATGGGACACACAAGCTCCCCCTGGGCCTCCTCAGCAAGATCATCACTGATCCCTTGTCAATCTGGCTGCTGAGTGGTTTTAATGGGGGTCTTCTAGGCAGAGAGATGTCCAACTGGGGACATGGGCCCCTGGCCTCGGCCCCATGCACCATCTGACCCAGCTGACTGCAAACACGGCAAATGGCTGATGCAACAGAATCTGGGCTGTGGTCAGGCTGCGGCTGAAGAAGCCACAGGAAATGCACGCAGCTGCCTTCCAGAGGTCACAGCTGGCAGCTGGAAGCCTGTAATCAAGCCAATTTCCAACAGGAAGTTCTGGCTCCCCAGGCCACATGGAGGGGAGATCAGTGTGGCCTGAGTTTCCTTGAAGCTCACTCCAGGGTCCAACCCCCTTTGGAGGCCTCTCCCCAGACGACCCCCGGGCCCTCTGGGTTCAGCGTGTTCCAGATGGACATGATCATCTTTCCTCAAAATGTGCTCCTCACTCCATGGCCGTGTTTCTGCATTACCCACCTCTCCTTCTGCCCCGAGCCACACAGCCGTCCACACATCCACTGAGTGCCTACTGGATGCCAAAGCGTTTTACTCAGAACTCCTCACCGGCCCCTCCTGCTGAGGCTGCTCCTGTTATGGCCGCACTTTACAGATGAGGAAACTGAGGTTCTGTTAGCACAAGTCCGTGTGCCCTACGCACAGTGAGGTCAAACCGAAACGTCAGAGTTTGGAGCAGAGAAAGGTTTATCGCAGGGCCATGCGAGGAGGTGGGAGGCTCGTGAACGCGGGGTTCAGAAAAACCCTGAACTCCCCGAAGCGTTTCAGCAAAACATTTTTAAAGTCCGGGTATGTGGGCGGCGGCGGTGGGGGGAGGTGTTGGTCACAGGGTCTGTGATCAGCTCGTGCACAATTCTCTGATTGGCTGATGGTGAGGTAACAGGGTGGTGTCACAGGGGTTAGTTAAACATGATCAATCCTTAGGCACCACTAGGCCTGGGGGCTACATGCTCACGGTCATCAAGTAGTTAACATCTTCCGTTTGGCGAGGGAGGCGTTTCTCATCTGTAAAAACAACTGAGGAATGAAGGCCCCACAGGGTCCTGCTCGCTGACAGTTCAGAGGGTTTATGTGGAGTCCTGGGGTGGTAGGGGCAGATTGTGGAAGTAGGAGCCGGTTCCTGGGTGGAGCTAGAACAGGGACCTGGTTTGTTGGCTGGGGCAGCCTCTGGTGGCCAAATAGGGGGACTGCAGCCTTAGTCTCGTGGGTCCATCCAGATCGTCTCTCCGCTCCCACAGGCTACGGTCCCTCCTCTGACACCCTCCATGGCACCCTACGGTCCCCTTGGTGGGGGGGAGGGGCAGGGATGCTAAGTGAACCCCTGCTAGGTCACCAGGGACACCCCTGAATTCAAAACCCAGCCTCTTCTGTCAGACCCAGACCCTGTCCCCAGTCCACTAGTCACCTCTCAGCCTCAGTTTCCCCAGCTGGGGACTTGGGAACCAAAAATGCCCTCGGCCTCTTCAGGTCGTGGTACAGATGAACACAAAGGTGGCATGCACTAAACACTCAGTAACTGCAGTTGTCACCCTCAGAAACATAAAGGAGAAGGGCAGGGACTTGAGATGGGGTGTCGCAGGTAGCCCCAGCTCCCCTCCCACAGGATCTCACTGGCCAGCAACCAACCCAGAAAGTCCGGACGCCATAATTAGGCAGAAACAACCCACCTCTTTTTCTGAGAAAGGGAAAAAGGAAACCGAAACAGAAAGCCTGGGCTCTGCTCTGCCTTTAGATGCCCTCTTTCAAGTATCTCCAAGTCAGAGGATCCTCCTGGAACTTGTCATTGGCCAGCACAGCTCCTATGCTAATAAGAGGGTAGCCCCAGCCCAGAAGAGGTTCCAGCGCCCTCCCCTAACTCCCGTCCAGACTCCCTACGGACAGAGCTGGAGGGCACCTACTTTGTATCACTACAGCCCTGTGCCCATGGTTGACCACTTGAATGAGTCGGTGCTGCGCTGCTGCAAGCTGCCGCGGTGCCTGTGCTTCCTGCTGCTCCTGGTGATTCTGATGGCTCTACTTGTACCCTTGGTCATCTTCGCTGTCAGGGCCAACAGCAAGCACTGCACGGATGGCCTCCAGGCAGAGCAGGAGTGTCAGAACCGCACTCGGTACGTGCAGCACCTGCTAACCCAGGCCCAGGAAGTCTTACACGAGATGGAGGTCCAGGCCGCCACCTGCAACCAGACGGTGGTAAGCCACTGCACCCCCTAGAGAGGGCCCTGTCCTTGCGGGGGGGGGGGTTCTTACAGGGTCTACGTGGAGATCAAGATAGACCTTAAAACTCCCCCCTGGATGTCCCCACCAGGGTTTGGAGACCTGTAAACTCTCTCCAGGGTGCTAGTGTGGGGTGGGGTGCTCCCCAGAGCAGGGGCCTCAGTATCCCTGCTAGGATATGGGGGAACCTCCAGACTCCAGGGCACTGGGGTGTGGGAGCTAGAAACTCCCCTCGGGCCCCAGTCTTGGGAGAGCAGAAGCCCCCCCTAGGGGTTGGGATCGGGACCTCACCAGGTCCCAGAGAAAGAGGCTCTTGATACTCCCACCGCATCCTGAGAGACTCTGGAATTTTCATCTGTGTCCCGATATGGGGGAACCTTGAAACTCCCACTGGTCCTCTCCTTGGACTCCGAAATCCCCCCTGTGTTCTGGTTTTGGGAGGACCTCTCACTCTTCTTGGGCAATAGCCCCGGGGGATCTGGAAACTGCTCCTAGAGTTTGGGCATGGGGAGCTTCCAAATTCTCTTGGGGAGGGCCTCAAAACTCCCATTTCGAGGATCACACCCTTATCGGTGGCCCTGGGAGGGTGGGAGTTATGGCCACTCTTCAAGGTGGGAGACTGAGGTGCAGGGGACGGTCGGAGTGGAAACTGAAGGGGGTTTGGACCCAAGCTCCTCTGATCCCAGGGCTTAAGGAGGGGTCCAGGGCCCAAGGACAGAAGTCCAGTTTCCCACACCCCACCCCTACCCCCGCGTCGCAGGTGACCCTGAGGGATTCTCTGACGATGGAGCAGGCACAGGTGGCAGAGCTTCAGGGTGAGAAAAGCACAAGGCCAGCGTTCCACGGACGGGGCTCGGAGGGGTGGGCCAGTTACTGAAAAGGACTAAGGAGGGAGGGTCCCAGGGTTGGGGTCGGGAGGGAGGGATGGTACCAGATTCCATTTGGAGTAGGGGAGGGGGGAGCACGCCAGGTTTCCCAGCGTGGGTTGAATGAGGGCGGGGCTAGAGGCGGGGACATGTCCCGGGTTGGAGCCAGGTGAGTGGGCGTGGTCAGTGTGTTGACGCGCCCCTTGATTCTGTGCCCGACCCCACCAGGAGAGGTCAAGATTTTGAAGCAGAAGCTGGAGGACACTTTGGCGGAGGTGCAGCGACTAAGGTCCGAGACGACCCCCCCCCACTGGCCACTCCCCTTTCACCCCACCCCGAAGACTCGCGACCCCCTTGGCTTCGAAAAACCCCGTTGCTCAGGGGGCAAAGTTTAAGTCCCAGCCTTGTCCCTTGTGTCACACAGCCATGGGGTGGCCGCTGCCAGCTCTCTTCCCCAGTGACTTGGTGGGGGAGGAGTGGAGATTCTTAGGGGCGCAGCCTCCAGCTGCTGGAGCCGGCTTGGCAGTTGTCTGAATTGTCCCGATCTCTACTCCAGAAGAGGGAGTGAGGCCTCAGCTGAGAACAACTCTTCTAGCTGCTCGAGCGTCCTGTTCGCTGTGGTCGTGGTCATGGTCCTCGAGGCTCTGCTGATCTGAGGTCCCAGAAAGCCGGCCGGTAAGGAGGGGGCAGCTCCGGGGAAAAGAAAACTGGGAAAGGATGGGAGTCGGGGATGGGTCACGGTCTGGGGGGGTGGCCTACCTGCGGGGCAGAGGGCTGGGCCCCGAGGAGAAGAATCTTGGAGAGGGAGGGAGAGCCCAGTGAGCAGGGAGGGGGTGGGGGTGGGGCGGTCCTGGAGCGGGGCAGGGCTTGAGGGCGCGGAGCCCGTGTTGTATCTGCCTCTAAGTCCCTGTTTTGATGTCTTTTAGGCCACAACCTGGACTGGTCCGGTTCCCTCTCTGCTTCCCCCTTTGAGGCTTCCTGACCTGGCCCGTTCTGAGGGGACCACATGGCAACACGGCTGTGGGGAGGAGAGGGGGGATGGGGTAGCCTAAGGGGTCCATGGGGCAGCTCTGGAGGGATACCTTGGGCATGGAGAAGTAGCGGAGTTGGCCCAAGGCTGCCCTAGAGCTGAGGAGGGCATGGGGGTGGAAGGTGGGGCGCCTGCTTCTTGCTGACACGGTTTATAGAAAGTCACTTTCTTCTGGGGTCTTTGGGCTCCGAAAAAGTAAACACCCCTCTGTGGGGGGGAAACTTTTCTCTCAAGTTTTTGGAGTGTTACTGTGTCACCCCCAAGCATCTGGGGGCTGCCCTGCGGGCCAGGGTGGACACCCATTGACATCCACATCCAGCTTTCCCTGCTCTAGATTGTTCTCAGGAATCCCTGCGGTTCTGGCAGCCACCACCCCACTGCCTCCCCAGCCCTCTTGTCCATTTGGATCATCTTAAAGAACTCTACACCCTCATCAGCTCGCCTGCAGTGTTCTGCTCTCATCTCCTCGCCGGGATCTTCTGATGGCAGCGGTCCCATGAGGAAACCGAGGCTGTGGTGAGGGACACTTTGTCCTGGTTCCCAATCCCTTCCCACAGAAAGTGCAGGGCTGGGGTCAAACCTGGATCTGCAGACACACACAGGCCTGTGTCACAATGCCCCCTCCTCCAGAGAGCCTCTCTGCTTCTCAAAATTGAAGGCCACCGGGAGTCCCCTGGTGGCCTAGTGGTTAGGATTTTGAGCTTTTTCACTGCCGTGGCCCGGGTTCAATCCTTGGTTGGGGAACTGAGATCCCGCAAGATGCGTGGCACGGCCAAAAAAAAAAAAAAAAAATTGGAAGGTGTTCAAAATTGAAGCCTACCATCTGATAAACCCTTCAACCCACTTTCTTGGATCCTCCCATGGCCCATAATTCCTTCCTCCTCTGTTATCTTCCTTCCTCCAAGTTCCCCTGGAATCCTGACTATTGTCCGGGCAACTTCTTGTGCGTGGCTGGGGGTGGGGGCAGGTCCCTTGCATCTGCCCAGAATTCCCAGAATTCTGCACTGCCCTCACCATGGTCCCGAGCCCAGATGGTCGGGCCCCCCCTCCATGGCTCCCACTGCCCTCCCAGGGACCCCCAAACCCCATCCCTGCCACAGGCCCCCCTGACGCCCCCCTGACCCCACCCCCAGCCCCTAACTTCCTCTTGCTCCACCCCCTGTGACCATTTCTCTGCATTTTTTTTTTTTTTTTTTTTTTACGGTACAGGGGCCTCTCACTGTTGTGGCCTCTCCCGTTGAGGAGCACGGGCTCCGGACGCGCAGGCTCAGCGGCCATGGCTCACGGGCCTAGCCGCTCCGTGGCATGTGGGATCTTCCCGGACCGAGGCACGAACCCGTGTCCCCTGCCTCGGCAGGCGGACTCTCAACCACTGTGCCACCAGGGAAGCCCTTCTCTGCCTTTTGATTTGTCAAGTTCCTTCCTGCCTCATGGCCTCAGCTAGTCTCTACCTCCTGCTCGGAGCACCAGCTTCCCACTCTGAAGTTCTAGAACAGGGTTTCTCGGCCTCCAAACTCTTGACATTTGGACTGGACCATTCTATGCTGTGGGGCCTGCCCTGGGCACTGTAGCACGTTGAGCAGCATCCCTGGCTTCCACCCACTAGAGGCCCATAGCACCTTACCCCGAGGTTGTGACAACAAAAAAATGCCCCTAGACATTACCAAGTTTCCCCTGGGGGGCAGAATCAATTCCGGTGAGAACCTCGGCTCTAGAAGGTGAGGCTTGGGTGCCCGTCAGTTCTGTGAGTGTCCCCAGCTCACAGGGGGACTCAGCAGGCGCTCCCATGGAGTCCCTTTACAATGACTGAGTCATTTCACCACCACCCCCATCGGCAGCCCCATCTAACAGATGAGGAAACTGAGGTCCAGAGGAGTGACTGGACTCGCTCAGGGTTTCTCAGCTGCTCAGGCATTGGAACCCTCTGCTTCCAGCAGGTTCTCTTGATTGCCGGGAAGCAGACCTTTCTCACATGACCTCAGTCCTTTCCCATCCCCACTCAACATCCTTCCCCCCAGCTCCCAGCTTGGGCTACTGGAAAGTCCCAAAACAGCTCCGCCTCCCACCCCCACCATACCTGGGCTGTGTTTCGCTGATGGAGGGGGCAGGTTTGCCCCAATATTATGGGTTTGACCTGCTCAATTTCTTCCCCTAAATTCCCACCCAATGGCTAGGGTATAAATGTCCCTCTTTCCTAAAAAGGCCCCTCTTCCCTGGCTGGTTGGGGGGATTCCAGCTTCAGCAGGAATCTGGCAGTGACCTGTGGCTGCTGTGTGTCCCTGGCCTGAGACTTAGCCTCTCTGGGCTCTGGTTTCTTAATGTGGAATTGGGGGGGGGCGGGGGGCTGGGCAGGTCAGGGAGGGACACAGATTCTAGTTCATAGTGTTCACTCAGCTCACATTTCTGCCAACTACTGTGTGCCACGCCCACGCGGTGGCCTGTGAACAGGGCAGGTGCAGGCTTTGCTTTCTAGGGGCTCACCCAGTCTGATGGGGGAGGCAGCCAGGAATCACACACAGGTAAAATGACAGCAGAGCTGAGAGAGCTGATCAAAAGGGGCCTGAGGGCTTCCCTGGTGGCGCAGTGGTTGAGAGTCCGCCTGCCAAGGCAGGGGACACGGGTTCGTGCCCCGGTCCAGGAAGATCCCACATGCCGTGGAGCAGCTGGGCCCGTGAGCCATGGCCGCTGAGCCTGCGCGTCCGGAGCCTGTGCCCCGCAACGGGAGAGGCCACAACAGTGAGAGGCCCTCGTACTGCAAAAAAAAAAAAAAAAAAAAAAAAGGGGGCCTGAGTTAGTGGGGAAGGGGGAGGGTTCTGGAGGAGGAGACATACTGGTGGACAGGGGAGAGCTGGTAGGAACTGTTAACTGGTCAAAGAGGGAGGAGAGGGCTCTCAGGCAGCCCTGGGGTAGGAATGCGCTGGCCTGAAGAGCGCTGAGGAGGGCAGGAGGCAGCTAAGAGCAGGAAGTGACATCAAAGACCTGCTAGGGGTCTTGCTGGGGAGGAAGAGGAGGGGGAGGGATTAGAAAGGGGGGAGGGGTAAGATGGGGAGATAGAGGGGGAAGAGAAAAAGAGAGGGAGTAGGGTGGAGGAAGAGGAGGAAAGGGAGGTGGAAATGGAGGCGGACCAAGAGGAAATAAGGGGAAAGAGGGCGGAGGGGGAGGAAGAGGATTTGACTCAGAGGGAAGTCTGGGGAACGGTGTGAACGCGCCTGGATCTGATTCACGTTGTAAGGTCTCCCCCTGGTGGCCTAGTGGAGAACGGGCAGGGAGATGGGACGGATCCACCCTTGGGTCTACCCTCTGGTCCTCACAGCCAGCCACAAAAAGTGTGGCAGCCTGAGCCAGGCCAACCTCAATTGCTCGAGTAGCCTCCCGTCTTCTAGGCTTGGTCATTCCGTGAACAGAATGGGGACAATATACCCCCAGACCCTCGCCAAGCACCCCCTGTGCAAATGGGTGCTTTGCGCAGATGTACTCAAGTGATTCCCACAAAGCCCTACGGGGCAGGAGCTACTGTCATCTCTGCTTCACAGAGGGGGAAACTGAGGCTCAGAGGGTCACGTGGGATGCAGATGTCAGACTGGAATCCAGGACCCCCCAGTCCTGTCCTGGGCTCCACTAATCTGGTCTGGCCCTTGGCGTGGGTCCAGCCCCTCCCAACAAACTCGAAGCCACCGCCAGGCAGGGCGGAACCGTGGGTGTCCCTGGAGCCCCAAGGTGCCAATTAAATGCTCGTGGCCGTCTGGGGCCAGAGCTGTGGACGGCGGTATGGCCGAGCCGGGGCCGGAGCCAGGGCGCGCCTGGCGAGTGTTCGCTCTGTGCGGGGCCGCTGTGTTCCTGGCAGCGGTGGCGGCTGGAGCAGCCCTGCTGGCCTGGAATCTGGCCGCCTCGGCCTCCCGGAGGCCTCGCTGCCCAGAGTCAGGGGCCAACACCACGGCGCCGCCTGGAGACCTGGAGCCCGAGGTCGAGGAACTTCGGCGCCGGCTGGCAGAGGCTGCCCAGCGCGAGGAGGCCCTGACCAGGCAGTTGAACCAGGCCGAGGGTGTCCGACAGGAGCTGGAGGAGGCCCTAAGGGCCTGTGAGGGCCGCCAGGTAGGTGGGCAGGGTGGGGGGCTGGGGAATCCAGAATATGGGGGAGAGAGGGTGCATACACATCCCTGGGGCTCCCCCCCCCGCCCTGTGCCTTGGTTTCCGCCATTCTTCAATTGAGGGAGGCAAATAAGAATATACACGTAATTCCTTCCAACTCCTACAATGCCAGTTCAGCCCTGAGTCTACCTTCTGACCAAGAAGGTGTCACTGTCCTCTGCTATTTGCCAAATCACTGGTGGAGGCTAGGGAAGCCTCAGACCCCTAAGCCCGCCTGGGGAGGCCCTGTGCTAACCCTCCCCCTAGGTACCCACTCAACATCCCACCTCCCAGCCAGTGTACAGCAGCCCTATTTTGAGAGAGGGACATTCATGTCACCTGTAATTAGGAGGCTAAAGTTGGCCTCTTGGGGGAGGTACCAGCCAGGTCCTCCCTTTTCCTCCTGCCACCCTCTTCAAACTCTTCCTTAACCCTTCCCAGCCCTGGACCTCGCAGAAGAATCCTCCTCAGAGTCCCAACCGTTCACATTTATTGAGTAACTACTGTGTACCCCTGTGTCCCAGGCGCAGCAGAGGTTGGGCAGTGTATGAATTTTTGAAAATTCATGCCTTTTGAAAATTCATCCCTACACCTTTCCTGACTGCCTAAGGGAAAGGCCTGGGGTAGCCGAGGTTAAGAGCAGCCTGCACTGGGTTCAAATTCTGTCTCTGCCTCTCCATGGAGGCTTCTCCAAGGAAGCCAGGCCAGTGGTTTTGCAGAATGTCTTGTTGCCAAAATCTCGGCCTCTGTACCCTGGTACCAAATAGAAATATGGAGACAGAGTTTTGGAGGAAATAGAGAGTAGCTTTATTTCTTTGCCAGGCAAAGAGGGAACACAGCAGGCTAGCACCTCAAAAAAAACTGTGCCCCCCTCTCTGGGGGAATAGGGAGAAGTCTTATAGTCAGGGCTTGTAGTCTGGGGTAGGTGATAAGGATCAAGGAAGTGATGGACTTGCATTCTTCTTTCTTCTGGGAAATTTCAAAACGGCCACAGCAGACATCAGGCAGCTCTGTAACTGGGTCTGGTCATCTCCAAGATTATCGCTGGTGACCTCCTCTCTGAAATGAAGAAAGCTACAAGGGAGTGTTACAAGGGAGTGTGGGAGAAAAGAATGCCAGGTGCAGGATATAATTCACATAGAGTCAGAGAGTGATTAAGGAATTAGCTTTGTGTAGGACAATTCTAGTTGCATGCACTACAGATTAGTAACAGTTAAAGTGAAACTAGGATTGCTTAACTTTTATAGACCTGCTTTTGCTGTTTCTATAGGCATTCACTCATTCCTTTGTTTTCCCGGCTTGTTAGTAGGAAAGAAAAACCCCATTTTCCACTTCTACTGTAACAGTCTCACAGAGGTGACTAAGTATACCCTTGAAACCCAATTGTCAACCACCAAATTGGCTTGTGCTGGTCTGAAACCCCAGTCCGCGAGTCTAGACATAGCTAGGATTGGAACCAGATCCTGTCGGCAGAGCTAAACCTTTTCTACATCTAGTTGGCCTGGAGTAGGGGCCGGATGACCTGGACAGAGAACTTCTTCCAGGCAGGCACCTGTCACCACTCGGTACCCCAGACTTCAGAGGCCACTTCTGTGTTTTACAGCTACAGGACCCCCAAAGGTCCAAATAAAGCTCAGGGAACACCAATGTAGTCTCAGTCTCCCCTAGAAAGGGCGGGGTCAATTCACTCCTTCTCCCCCCCCCCCCCCCCCCCTCACTTCCCCTCCACTCCGCAGAGTCGGCTTCAGACCCAACTGATGACACTGAAGACTGAGATGGACGAGGCCAAGGCTCAGGGGACCCAGATGGGGGCAGAGAACGGGGCGCTGACAGGTGTGTTGGGGTGCAAAGTGGTGGGCAGGGCTAGAGGTGGGAGGAGCCTAGAAGGTTCCCAGCTACGCAAATGACACGTACAGGTGCAAACGTAAAGCAGACGAACGCGAAAATTTGTGAAAGAAATGCGCATAATATGCAAAGGTCATGCGAATATCAGAGAACAATGCAAATACAACAAAATGTGCACACGCCGTGTAGAGACTCCCCAAAGTAATGTAAACCTATGAAAAGCTATGCAAATGACACGTAAAGGTCGGGCAAACAGCACACAAACAATTCAAATAAAACAAACCACGCAAATAGTAGGCAGACTATGAATTCGTAGCTGGTGTGCGAGGGGTATGAGCCTGGTCTCCAGCCTGATCCTGCCCCCTGCGCCCGCAGAAGCCCTGGCGCGCTGGGAGGCGGCGGCCACGGAGTCTGCGCAGCGGCTGGACGCGGTGCAGCGGCGCGCGAGCGCGGCGGAGGCCGAGAGTGAAGCCTGCGCAGCCCGGGAGGCGACGCTGCGCGAGCACGTGTGAGTAAGGAGTGGGCGGGAAGGGTCCGGGGGAGGGCGAGCCCATGCCCCTGCCCATGTGGGCGGGGCCTTGTGGAGAGTCAAGGCCCTCCTGAAGGTCAGGCGTTAGAACCTGGGGGGCGAACCTGGGGGGCGGGGGAGGCGCTCTTTGGGGACGGGAATCCGCCACGTTAGCGCTGGCACTCTGGAGGCATGGGTCCCTGGGGTCGGGCGCATATTGGGGGCTCAGGGGAGGGCGGGGAGTGCAAGTAGAGGATGCAAGAAAAATCGAGTACCGAGTGAGGGGCCGGGGGCCTGGAGGCGGAGCTTCTGGGGAAAAGGCTGGGAGTCCGCGGGGAGGGGTCCTGGAAATGGCCAGGGGTGGAGAAGGGATGAGGGATCCTGGAGCATGGGATCTCTGGGGAGGGGGCGTTCCCAGGAAAGGCGGAAGAATGCTGGAGGGTCTCTGGGGAAGCGGGGTCCAGGTGCTGACGGGACCCTCCCTCCTTCCCGGCAGTTACGCCCTGGAAGCCCAGACGGGCCCCCAGCGCAGAGTGCCACATCCCCGGACCCGCTCCGGGTCCCGACCTCGGCCCAATCCCCGCTCGCGCTCTCGCCCGGGAACTTCCGGGGGTTGCAGGCGACCAGCGCGGCGTGCAAGGGGGTGAGTCAGACCCCAGCTGGATCAGGGCTCGAGGCCAGGAGGACAGACACTGGGGGCCCTGCTGGGACACTTACAGAGGTACCCACGCTAGATGAGATGCTCAGTCGACACCCGTCAACGCTCAGCTTTCGACCGACAGCCGTCCTGAACGGAAACTGTGCAGAAAGAAGACCCGACCCTCTCTCTTTGACCATCTAATGCTTATTTTGCAGATGGGGAAATTAAGGTCCATTTGGTCACGAGGTGAGATAGTGCAGAGCTGGGACTTAAGTCCCCTCTAAGGACAAGGACAGTGTTGCCCTCATCGCACAGACATGAGGACTTAGGGTCCAGCCCTGACCTGGGAGTGACCTGAAGGGGTTACTTCTCCTCTCTGGTCCTCAGTTTACCTTGCCTGTAAGATGAGTAATTGGAATGGTGAGAGCCAGCATATCCTTGACATCAAAAGCTGACAAAAATGGCACAATAGGAAAACTACAGACCCCTCTCCCTATGAAGAGGGTACAAAACTCCCAAATGGAATTTTAGCAGAGAACCAAGTAACACGTTTTTAAGATACACCATAACAAAGTGACTTATGCCTGAGGTGCAGAGATGGTTCAATATTTGGAAGTCTGGTAATAAAATTCGCCATACTAAATGGATCAAATGAGAAAAATTCTGAAAAGGTCATCAAAATAGCAACAGTTGCATGTAAGTGAGATTATACGGTATTTGTCTTTCTCAGCCTGACTTATTTCAGTTAACATAATACCCTCTAGATCCATCCATGTCGTTGAAATGGCAAGATTTCTTTTTTATGAGACTATTATGAGTAATATTCCATTGTGTGTGTGTGTGTGTATATATATATATAAAACATCTTCTTTATCCATTCATCTATCGATGGACACTTAGATTCTAATTTCCAGACCGTAATCAGATTTTTCCAACTGTTCTGATAATGTCCCTTGTAACAAAAGAGTATCCTAGCTTACACATTGTATTAATCTGGAACATTCCTCAATCTGTCTTTGCCTTTCATGACACTGGCTTTTTTTTTTTTTTTTTTTTTTTTTGACACTGGCATTTTTTAAAAAGCCGAAGCGAGTCATTTTGTGGTGTCTGAGTTTGGGTTTTTGTGATGTTTCCTCATGATTAATTGGCATTTTTGGCAGGAATGCCTCAGAAACAGTCAACCCAATAATATTATCTGCTGTTGGTATGACTATATATAGAAAACCCAAGAGAATCAATGGAAACTTTCCTATATCTAAACAACTAGGTAGAAAATCCTTTCGAAGAAAAGAAAAATCGCTTTCAGATAATTTTTTATATCCAGGAATAAACTACGTTCCTTATTATGTAAGGATCTATTCTACATTATTTTTTCAAAAAATAACTCAGTAGAAAATGGGCAAAGCACATGGGCAGCCTGGTCATCGAAATATATGAAAAAGGGGCCCAGTCTCACTGCTAGAGAAGAAATGCAAACTGAAAAAAATGTGATATCGTTTTCTACCCTTTAGTTTGTCAAAGACAAAAATAAATTAAAAGTTTGTGAATACGTTGTGTTGGCACTGCTGTTGGGACTGCTCATTCGTACAACCACTTGGGAGGGCAGTTTTCCAGAATCTCTCAAAATTAAAAGTGCACATGTTGTTTGACCCATCAACTCCTCTTGAGGCAATTTTTCAGCAACCATATTATTATTATTTTCTTTTTTTTGCGGTACGCGGGCCTCTCACTGTTGTGGCCTCTCCCGTTGCGGAGCACAGGCTCCGGACGCGCAGGCTCAGCGGCCATGGCTCACGGGCCCAGCCGCTCCACGGCGTGTGGGATCCTCCCGGACCGGGGCACGAACCCGTGTCCCCTGCATCGGCAGGTGGACTCTCAACCACTGAGCCACCAGGGAAGCCCAACCATATTATTTTAATTAAAAAAAAATTTAAATCTACAACCATATTTAAATGTATACAAAATGATGGACTGAATGCAGTGGAGAATCCTGTGTTGGATCCTGGAACAGAAAAACACTTAGGAAATCAAATAAAGTCTAGAGTTTGGTTAATAGTAATATACGAAGATTAATTTCTTAGTTTTGACCGAGAAATTGGAAGAAGCTGCATGAGGGCTATTCAGAGACTCTGTATTATCTCTGCAAAGTTTCTGTAAATCTAAACGTATTCCAAAATTAAAAGTTTACTTTTAAAAAGATGAGGGTGGGGGAGAGGAGAAATGAAGACGTTATTACCACATTCTTGGTAATTGCAAAAAATTGGAAACAACCTCAGTGTCCATCAGTTGGGGACTGTTTAAATGAGTGTCCGTCCATCCACACCATGGACTGCTATACAACTGGTTTGTGTGGGTTTTTTTATTTTTTGTTTTTGGCCAAGCTGCCCGGCTTGCAGATCTTAGTTGCCTGACCAGGGATTGTACCTGCGCCCTCAGCAGTGAAAGTACAGAGTCCTAACCACTGGACAACCAAGGAATTCCCACTATAAAACTGTTAAAAAGGCCAAAGCTGATCTTCTCTGAGACGCATTAATGTAAAAAGGAGGAGAGCAGGGCTTCCCTGATGGCGCAGTGGTTGGGGGTCCGCCTGCCGATGCGGGGGACGCGGGCTCGTGCCCTGGTCTGGGAAGATCCCACATGCCACGGAGCGGCTGCGCCCGTGAGCCATGGCCGCGGGGCCTGCGCGTCTGGAGCCTGTGCTCCGCGATGGGAGGGACCACAACAGTGAGAGGCCCGCGTGCCGCAAAAAAAAAAAAAAAAGCAGGAGAGCAATAATTTGTGTACGTCTTTTAAAATTCGGGGCTGGGGGAAACTTTTATCCAAATATCTCTGAAGGAAACACTGGTCACAGCTGTGGCCTCTGGAAAAGGAATCAGGGATCTGGGGATCGGCGGGGGAAGCAGTCTCATGCTCCTCTGTATACCTTTTTGTAAAGTTTGCATTTTAAAAATCATGTGCATGTATTACCCTTAAAATAATTAAAATTTGTTTTGAAAATTTTCTGAAGAGGCTGCTGTAAGGAGGGGAACAGCACACTTGAAACTCTGATCCCCCCTCAGCCAGTCCTGTTTATTATCCCCCCACCCACCTTGGAGGTGGCTTGGTGGTGCCTGATCAGGGCCTTTACTGGGAGAGGACCAACTTGGGGTGGGGGGAGGAATTGGAGCCCCCCCCCCCAAAGGAGGAGGTGAGGCTGAGGGGAGGGATGAGAGTCTAACCGCTTTGTTCCGTTGCTGGCCACCAGGGGTCACCCCAGTCTGCAGACCTGGTTGCTGCTGGCTGAGGGCCCAGAACTTGAGAGGCAGGGAAGATGGGTCTGAGACACCCTCCTCCCCCTGCAACTCTGGCGTAAATCCAGAAGTGAGCAGGAAACAGCTTCTCCTTCTGGAGTCAGCTAGGGCTGGAGACTGGCCCTGCCTTGTCTGGGGCCCCAGGGACTTCAGACCCTCACTGTGGGGTCCAGGGCTGATACACACAAAGGGCTGGGCTCAGGGCTGTAAATGGGACCTAAAATATGATCATTACTGTTCACTTATTCTGCTGGCTTCCCCTTGGCCATACCTGCCAGATCCCTGAAAATCAGCGCCGGGGACATGTGGAGCCATGGGAGGTGTGTGAGCAGGAGGGGTACTGTCAGATCTGGTTCCCCCGCCGGAACGGAGAATCCCCCAGCTGCCTTGCCTTCCAGACCCCACCTGCCTCCCTCCCCACAGGGCCAGCCCCCAGCCTGCCCTTGCTCTGTTGTGCCTCCCTGTCTCCACCTGTCCAGTTACCACTCAAAGTCTCTGTCTGTCTCTCTGCCTCCAAGTCTTTACCTCTGTGTCTCCACCTTGTCCCCAGCACACTCTCCCAGGTCCCTGCCCTGGCCTCCCCTATTCATGGTCACCCTGGGGTCCCTCCGTGGCTACAGAAACAGGAGTGTATGGGAGGGGGGGTGGAAAGGGGAAGGCTGGCACAAGCTGGGTGGAGGGCACTGGCGATAGCAGCAGCCTGACCTTGTTGGCGCCCAGTCCCAGGTAAGAAAGTGGGTCACCTTTTTTCAGGAAGGAACACGGATGCCCAGAGAGGACAGGCTCTTGACCGCCCCGCCCCCCCCCCCCCCCCCCCCCCCCGCCGCCCACAAAGGGCTCTCCTTGCCTCCTCTGTCAACTCCAAAAGCCCAAAAACTTAATTTCCTTTGCATTTAACCAAAACCCAAACACGTTGGCATAAAAGTGGAGGGTTTTCTGAACTTTGCTGAAATTTTTCTTCGCCAGAAATATCGCTTCCTCCAGAACCTTCCTGAAGTTCTGTGAGAGTTTTTAAAAACCTCGTGTCTCCTTGAGAACTTCAGTGTCGGTCTTCAGAGTGACACAGAGCTGACTTCCTCAGGACAGTCTTCCCGTCTCTGCCCAAACAATCAAATGAAACCAAATGGATTGTTTTTAATTTAGAAAACAATAATTAAAATCGAAGTCCCTCCAAAGGAATTCAGAGAGATTCACGCACAAAATTTCCTGTCACTATGACAAATGGTTTTCAGGGAAAAACCAAATGCTCACATCATTCGATGCATTTGACCTCATGTGAATTCGAAGACCAGTTGCTCACCTCCTCCCTCTGGAATTTTCTGGCCAGGAATTCAGGCAGAACGTGTTCAGAGAGTCTGTTTTTAGAAATTTTAGACTCTGCTGGCAGGAGTGTCAATGGAAACAAACTCTTTGGAGGACAAATTGATGACAGCTGTCAAAATGTAAAATGTTATTGCTTTAGGACCCAGCAATTTCACTTGTGGAGATTTGATATCAAGTCTTATTTTGTTCACTGAAACAAAAAATTTAGAAACAGTCTAAGTGCCCATTGGTAATTATTATGGTAATGTATGTGCTGAAAACCTAAACAGCGGTCAAAAGGAATCAACAATCTCAAAGTCATAATGTTGAGCAAAAAGAGGAAGTTTCATCATTACCTTTTCCATTTAAAAAAAAAATCTAGCTTTTAAAACAAATTATTGGAAAAAGAAACATTACAAAGCAAAGTTGTGAGATCAAATTGCCAAAAAGAATGTTATTTTTGAGCTTGATACAAAAGACATTAGTGTGTATGTTGAAAACTCTTGTTCTTACACTGTGGCAGTTGCTCAAAATTGTAGCACATCAGGTCTAGAGTGGCTTTTTGGTTTTCCAGGAGTTTATGGTTGCCTTTCTTTTCCCTTGACAACAGATATCATGTTCATACATACGTATATGCAACATCTTCAATATACAGTGAAAGATAGCCAAGATCTTAAGTTCATACCAAGACTGTCACAGCTCCTGGCATTGGCCTAAGCACTGCCCCCTTGCCTGAGCTCTCAACTGGACCCTTGTCACCCAGGCTCTACCCCTGTCATGCCCCCTTTCCCCTGGTGATCCCACAGGCCCAGGGCAACAACAGCTGGGACAGTGTCCCTCCCCTGTGTCTCAGTTCCCCAGCCTCACATCAGAGGCTGTGGATGATCCAACCCCACCTTAAAAAACTACCACCTTTTATTAAGGTTAACTGTGTGCCAGGCACTGTGACAAGTGTCTCACAACTGGCTTTGTTGCCTCCACTTTAGACAGGAGAAAACTGAGGCTCAAGGAGGAGAAGTCACTTGTCCCGGGTCTCACAGCGGTAGGTGGCCCAGCCAGAACTTAACTCCAGAGGCCTGCATTGAAACCATGTATTCACTCTGCCTACATGACTCCCCATTAATGCAGATGGGAGATGTCCTCCTCCCACCCTGCTCCAGGGGACTCTGGGTGGGCCTGACCAACCCAGAGAAATAGCTGGTTGGGCACCACTTGCAGCCCCCAACCCTCCTCCCTCCCAGTAGTGGCTGGGAAGGGTCCGGAATCAGGAATCAATGGGTAGCTGCAAAGGCCAAAGGTCAGACAGGGGTTTCCTGCCCATCCCTGGGAACTTCCTCCATCCCGACCCAACTCCCACCTCCTTGATGAACACCACCCTGGAGGACCCCTCCCCGCTCAACTACCCCCCACTCCACTACCCTGGCTAATAGGGGGCTGGGTCCCCATGCCACCGCCTTCAGCCTGCTGTGCCCCCCACAGGCAGTGGACAGCAACTGTGTTATCGTCACCCACCCATGGTCCAGCCTCCTTTCCATCCCCTTGCCCCGTTCCCCTCGGATCCTGTCAGCCTTGACCCCATGGGGCTAGGGGCTGTGTCCCACTCTGTCTCCCCAAGACTGAGGACCCCTCACCGCCAGGCCTGGGGCTCTTGGTGAGGCCTCTGGCATCACCCAGCATAGGGGTTTTCCCTGGAGCTCCTGAATCTGGGGGGACATGTAGGAGGGCATACCCAGAATCCTTTGCTCCTTGGTCCCGAAACCCCTTCCTTGCCCACCTGGGGGTGACCCACAGTGAAGCTTGACCCCCTCTATCTGGCGCTTCCCCTTCACCATCTCACAGAGCCCCAAGATGAGGTTTCCAGCAGGAAATGGTAGTAATAATAGCAACGGCAAATCATTTCTCCCAGCCCCCTCCCCGGCCCTGGGACCTGGTACTGTGCCCACCTCATCTCACAGAGGGGAAAACTGAGACAGGAGAAGCCCCTCACTCACGCTCACCCTGGCCCCAGGTTCACTGCTGCCTGTGTTACTAAGCGCCTCCACGAGCCGGGCATTGGGTGGGATGACAGCTAGGGGAACCCGCGCCACAACCATCCACCCATCAGCCCTCTGTGAGGCCTTCCTGTGCCAATTACTGAGCACCTACTGTGTGCCTGGCCCTCAGCTAAGCGCGCCGCACAATTTAGCTCCTGTAGTCATCACTGCCATGTAAGATGGGCACACATCTGTAGCCAGCCCTCCCTGAGGGGAGGTGAGTCCAGCTCTGTGAACGACCAGGGTGAGACACCCAGGCGGTGCTTTCTCCTCCCTTCGTCTCAGTATCCTCCTCCCCACGATGGGGATGTCGACATGAGGTCACAGGCAGGTGAGACCAGCTCTGGGCCCAAAGCAAGGGCAGGTGGGGAAAATGAGGCTCAGCAAGGCGGAGAACGCCTGGTCCCCTCGCCGGTGCCCCACCCAGCGTTAATCAGAGAGGCCCAGACGTGACACGGTGCCCTCCCCCCTTCCCTTCACAGCCCGGGTGGGAGTGTTGTGATAACCCACAGCCCCCGTTTCCTCCTGGCCAGGAAGGAGCCAGGCAGAGGAAGTATTAAGAGGAGTAATATAAACACTTCCCCCCTCCCCCCTGCCGTGGCAAGGTCTAGAAGGGGCAGAAGCCACCACCCAGAGCAGACCAGCCAGCAGAGCAGTGCCGGCGCACCGGGCAGAAGCTGGGAGGAGATGGGCTCGGCGATGGAGCACGGGGGACCCTATTCACGGGCGGGGGGCAGCCCGAGGGGCTGCTGGTACTATCTGCGCTATTTCTTCCTCTTTGTCTCGCTCATCCAATTCCTCATCATCCTGGGCCTTGTCCTCTTTATGGTCTACGGCAACGCGCACGTGAGTACCGAATCCAACCTGCAGGCCACCGAGCGCCGGGCTGACGGCCTCTACGGCCAGGTGGTGGGGCTCACAGCCTCCCAGGCCAACCTGTCCGAGAAGCTCAACCTCACCTCCCGCGCCAAGGATGCCATCATGCTGATGCTGCTAAACGCCCGCCGCGACCTGGACCGAATCAACGCCAGCTTCCGCCAGTGTCAGGCCGACCGGGTAAGTCCACAGGCTGGACACCCGTCCCGGGGAACCCCAGGCTGGTCACCTCACCTCTCTGAGTTTCACTTTCCTCGTTCATGAGACAGGGAGAGTCACGGACCCTACGTTTTGCGTGCCGAGCCCGTGTAGAGAAGCAATGCGTATTTTGTCTGTATATCTCATGCAATACTTGGGACACACTTAGACTAAAATATGATTTGTGGTCTATCTGGAGTTCAAGTTGAACTGGGCATCCGGTCTGTGGTCAGACCTAGGCCCATGGCTTAATGTGTATAAAGCGCCCAGAACGTACCAGCACACACTAGCTGCAAGATAAGAGCGGGCTTAATAAATGCTCAGAGTGTTGGATTCTTAGCAATTAGTATGAATGGTTCAGGTTTGCCTGAGGTTGGATGTCCGCTTAGGAAATATTATCTCTTCGTTGAGTCCCAGGAGGTAGGGAGAAGATTTCAAACCCTTTTGCAGAGGGGAAATGGAGGCCTAAGAAAAGAGGTGGCTTGTTGGGGGACGGGGGGGCAGCAGGGAGCAGAAATGGGCAACCCTGGGTCTCGTGGAGACTGTCATCCCCCCCCTCGTACCCCCAACTCCTGTCAAACGCACTCAGCAAGATCCCCCATGTTCTCACACATACACGATTCCTCTGAGGAGGTCCCGTTCCTGGGAACACTGAGGAGATGTTGCCTCCTCAGGCTTTGGCTGGAATGGGGTGAGAGAAGGGGTGGGCAGGGGAAGGGAAGGGTTGGGGAGAGGGGCAGGCTCTCTTTCTCCCACAGGAGGTGTCTGGGCTGTTTGGGGCAGGGGACCGTGGAAACAAAAGGCCTTTACCGGGGCTTCAGACCACCCAGCCCCTGCCACTGGGCAGCTCCCCTCAGAACTGCCCAGGCAAGGGTGAGGTCTCCCCATCTCATTCCCCCAGGACAGGGCCGGTCCCCCTTAGATCCTCAGAAAAAGGTGAGTCTCCCTCAGACCCCCAAATGAGGCAAGTCCCCCCTCAGACCACAGGGCTGGACCATGTACCCCCTCAAATGCTCCCCACTCCTGACAAGGGCAGCTCCCTCAGACTTCTCAGTTCCCGGGAACTGGCCCTTTTGAATCTTTCAGGACATGCATGGTCTTCCGGTCCAGGAGCCATTAGCAATCCCAGGATCATAAAGTTTTATTCTTTTGTTTTTTGGATTTTGTTTTTCGTTTCTGGCCACGCTGCGCTAGGATCTTAGTTCCCCCACCAGGGATGGAACCCATGCCCCATGCAGTGGAAGCGCAGGGCCTTAACCACTGGACCTCCAGGGAAATCCCTTTTTTGTTGTTGTTTTTGGTTTGGGTTTTTTTTTGTTTTTATCATAAAGTTTTAGACATTCACACGCATCTCCGAATCCTGGACGGCCCCATCGTAGAATATTAGAAATCTAAGAATCTGCCTCTTTACAACTTTAAATTTTGAAAATCGTAGCTTTCCCCCCACACACAAGTTGACAAATTCCTCTGTCCTGGAGCCCCTCAGGGTTTTCTCCAAGGACCCCCCAGGAAGCGGGCACTGATGCTGGGGAGTAGCCCCACCCCTGCCACGGCAGCCCCACATGTCTGATGGTACCAAGTATGAATTTTGATCTTTCCCCGATCCTGGTGGTGCTATGAGACGGATTTTTTTTCTTAAATTCTCTGCAAATGCAGTTGCATTTCTGGCTCTGAGACCCTGGGAGAGAAAGGGGAAATTAACTCAGTGTGGTTTTTTTAGGGTATGCCCCACTCTGCCTGGGTCAAGGAAGCACCTCCACCCAGGACGCATGCGGGAGAGATTTTTTTTGTCATGGATTTTTCTTTATCCAGCATTCGTAATAATCTTTTTGATGGTCAAATTATCCTGAAATAGGCCGTAGGAACACCCTCAATCTGGCTCCTGTGTCTTTTGGTGGAACTCCATTAGTCTTTGAGAGCTTCCTTGCTTTATGTCCTAACAAATATTCCAGAAAACCCTTCAGACTGTTTATACTTGTTCACTAATCAATTAGTTCTCTCCCTCTGAGTCCAGGGCAGCCATGGCTACAGGAAAGTGAGGGAGAGACTCCTGAATTACTTCATAAAGATGTACCTGAACACTCCTTAACAAGAGAAGATACTTTTTTTTGTATTGTCGGATTGCACTCGATCTAAGTAAATATTCTTCTCATCATCTTGACATCTGGGAACCTGTGCAGAAAGATACTTCTGTATTTTTGGGAGCTATTTCCTCCAACTGGAAGAAAACCTCTTTCGCACTTCATCTTTGGAACCAACTCGTACCCTGAGATCTTCCCTTTCTGTAGTTAAGGCTTTTGAAAACAGACGTCACTGGAGCTTCCAGAGCTATTTCTGTCCTCCCCCATGCCCAGGTCATTAGGACAGGGCCAGCTTCCAAAGGAGTAAGGACAAAAAGTGACAGAAAGGCACACCCTCTTCACCCTTCATACCTTTCCTTGTTATATTTCTGCAGAGCGTTCTGTTCCAAAGTTTTAAAGACATAAAAAACGTTATAAAGTTAAAATGTAATTCACATGCCATACAATTGGCCCATTTCAAGTGTACATAACGGGGACTTACCTGGCGGTCCAGCGGTTGTTGACTCACACTTCCACCGCAGGGGACACTGCAGGGGACACGGGTTCGATCCCTGGTCCGGGAACTAAGATCCTGCATGCCGTGCAGTGCGGCCAAAAAGAATAGTAATAATTAAGTGTCTATAATTTTTTTAAAAAAGTGTAGATGAAAGAAAAATGTGTACATAACAATGATTTTTAGTACATTCACAGAGTTGGGCAACCGTCAGCACAATTCAGTTTAGAACATTTTCATCACCTCCAAGAGAAACGCCACCAGCAGTCACTTCCCCTTCCCCCTCACCCAGCCTCTGACAAACACAAATCTGCTGTATGTTTCTATGGATTTACTTACTCTAGAGATTTCCTTTAAATGGAATCCTGCACTATATGCCCTTTTGTGTCTGGGTTCTCACCCTCAGCATGATGTTTTCAAGGTTCATCCTCATTGTAGCATGTGTCAATGCTTCATTCCTTTTGATAGTCGAATAATATTCCACTGTACGGATGGATCACGTTTTATCCATTCATCTGTGGATGAAACACTTGGGCTGTTTCTACCTTTTCGCTACTGCTGTGAATATCTGTGTGCAAGTTTTAGTGTGAACATATGCTTCCATTGCTCTTGGGTATATATACCTAGGAGTGGAATTGCTGGGTCATAGTGTAATTCTATGTTTAACTTTTAGAAAAACTTGCCAGGCTGCTTTCCACTGTGGCTCCACCATTTTTACATTCCCATCAGTACTGCCTGCGAATTCTGTCTCTCCACATCCTTACCAACACTTGCCCATTCTTGTTTTTTGTTTTATTTATAGCCATCCTAATGGTTGTGAGGTGATATCTCATCATGGTTTTCATTTGCATTTCCTGATGACTGAAGATGATGAACACCTTTTGATGTGCTGGTTGACCTTTTATATATCTTCTCTGGAGAAATGTCTATTTCTCTGGAGAAATGTTCAGATGCTTTGCCTAGTTTTCAATTGGGTTGTTTTTTATTATTAATTTCTAAGAGTTTACTTTTATATATTCTGGTTACTATTCTCATCATCAGACACACGATTTGCAAATATTTTCCCATCTATGGGTTGTTTTTTTCCCTTTCTTAATGTTGTCCTTTCATGCACAAGTTTTTAAGTCCAATTTATCTGCTTTTTCTTCTGTTGCTTGTGCTTTTGGTATCATATCTAAGAAACCGTTACCAAATCCAAAGTCATGCAGAGTTAACACCTGTTTTCTTCTCAGGAGTTTTATAGCTTAAGCCCTTACATTTAGGTCTTGGACCCATCTTGAGCTAATTTTTGTATATGGTGTGAGGTAGGGGTCCAAATTCATTCCTTAGTATGTGGCTGTCCAGTTGTGCCAGCACCATTTGTTGAAGAGAATCTTCTTTCCCATGAAACGATCTTGGCATCTGTATTATTTTGCTAGGCCTGTCTTACAGTACCACAAATCAGGTGGCTTAAATAACAGAAACTTATTTTCGCACAAGCACACGTTCAAGATGTTGGCGGAATTCTTTCCTTCCCAGGCCCATCAGGATCTGTTCCATGTCTCTCTCCTTGGCCTGTTGATGGCTGTCTTCTCTCTGTGTCTTCACATCATGTTCCCTCTGTGCATGTCTGGGTGTCCAGATTTCCTCTTACAAGGACCCACCCTAATGACTTCATCTTAACTTAACTGCCTCTTTAAAGACCCTGTCTCCAAATACATTTACGTTCTGAGGTCCTGAGAATCAGGGCTTCAACATGGGAATTTGGGGTGAGGGACACAATCCAGCCCATAACAACATTCTTGTCAAAAAAAAAAAAAAAAAAATCTGTTTTTCGGGGAATTCCCTGGCGGTCCAGTGGTTGGGACTCAGCGCTTTCACTGCTGAGGGCACAGGTTCAATCCCTGGTTGGAGAATTAAGATTCCCCCAAGCCACACAGCACAGCCAAAATCCATTATTAATTGGCCGTAAATGTTTTCAAGGTTCATTCAAGTTGTAGAATATATCAGTGCTTTGTTCCTTTTTATTGCCAAATAGTATTAATCATAACTTTTTTTTTATCTTGGTTGACTAAAATGCCTAGGGAAAGAGGTGGGGTTTTTTTTTTAATTTATTTATTTTGGCTGCGTTGGATCTTCATTGCTGCGCGTGGGCTTTTCTCTAGTTGCAGCCAGCGGGGGCTACTCTTCGTTGCAGTGTGCGGACTTCTTATTGCGGTGGCTTCTCTTGTTGTGGAGTACGGGCTGTAGGTGCACGGGCTTCAGTAGTTGTGGCACATGGGCTCAGTAGTTGTGGCTCTTGGACTCTAGAGCACAGGCTCAGTAGTTGTGGTGCACAGGCTTAGTTGCTCCACGGTATGTGGGATCTTCCCAGACCAGGAATCGAACCCATGTCCCCTGCATTGGCAGGCAGATTCTTAACCATTGCACCACCAGGGAAGTCCAGGTGGGGTTTCTTTTAACTTTGTTTTTAATTGAATGAATGGAAGATCCTTTAAATTCTATAGTGCTTTACAGTTTTCAAAAGTTTCACACACATGATTTCATACAATCCCATAATGCCCTTTCTTAAATTTCCTACCCCTATATTCCCCCTCCCCTCTTCCCTCTCCCCACTGGTAACCACTAGTTTGTTCTTTATCTGTGAGTCTGCTTCTGTTTTGTTATATTCACTAGTTTGTTGTATTTTTTAGATTCCACATATAAGTGATATCATACAATATTTGTCTTTCTCTGTCTAACTTATTTCACTTAGCATAATGCCCTCCAGGTCCATCCACGTGGCTGCAAGTGGCAAAATGTCATTCTTTTTCATGGCTGAGTAGTAGTCCATTGTCTATAATCATAACAACTTTTGAAGATCAGACCAGCATCCCCTGTAGAGAAGCCATGTCCTTGTGAACTATGCCAACACAGACCACCTGGGTGTTGGATCTGAGGCCCCAGCCCTGAGAATCTGGGCAGTGCCGGGGGCAGGGGGTCCCACAGGAGCCGGACACTGAGCTCTGTCCTGTGTCACATCCGGACAGGTGATCTACATGAACAACCAGCGATACATGGCTGCCATCATCTTGAGTGAGAAACAATGCCAAGAACAACTCAAAGAAAGTAACAAGAGCTGCGATGGTGAGTGGGTTAGGGTTAGGGTTACAATTATGGACGGTGGAGAGCAGGGTAGCTGACTCCCCACCCAGTCTCTTGGCAGCCCCCAACCTTCCTGACTCTTATGGTCCTATACCCTTAGCTTTGGCCCTCACACTGAACCAGAAAGCCAAGACACTGGAGGTGGAGCTGGCAAAGGAGAAGCTGGTATGTACCAAAGACAAGGACAGTCTGGCGTTGGGCAAGCGAGAGATGGAGGAACAGCTGGCCGAGTGCAGCAAAGCCCAGGAGCAGCAGCGGCAGGAGCGACAGCTGGCCGAGGACCGTCTGAAGAAGGTGCAGGCCCTCTGCCTCCCGCTGGACAAGGACAAGTTTGAGATCGAGCTGCGCAACCTCTGGAGGGACTCCATCATTCCGCGCTCCCTTGAAAGCCTGGGCTACAGTATGTTCCATCCCCTTGGCTCGGAACTGCCCTCCATCCGGAGAACCTGCGACCACATGCCCACCCTCATGAGCTCCAAGGTGGAGGAGCTGGCCCGGAGCTTGCGGGCTGGCATCGAGCGTGTGACCCGTGAGAACTCGGACCTCCAGCGCCAGAAGCTGGAGGCCGAACAGGGTCTGCGCGCCAGTCAGGAGGTCAAGGAGAAGGTGGAGAAGGAGGCCCAGGCCCGGGAGGCCAAGCTCCAGGCTGAATGTGCCCGGCAGACCCAGCTGGCCCTGGAGGAGAAAGCAGTGCTGCGGAAGGAGCGTGACAACCTGGCCAAGGAGTTGGAGGAGAAGAAGCAGGAGGCTGAGCAGCTCAAGATGCAGCTGGCTGTCAGCAACTCGGCCCTGGACACCTGCATCAAGGCGAAGGTGGGCCAGAGGTCCCTGGCTTCAGGTTGCATTCGGGGTGGGTCTGGAGGCCAAGCTGATGGTGATGTTGAAGTTGGGTTTGAACTTTTTTTTTTTTTTTCTTGGTGTGGAGGTTGGCTTCCCAGTCTAGGTTGGGTTACTTAGACTCACTTGAGAATTTCACTGGTTTCACTGATGTCAGGATTGAGGCAGAGCTCGGAATGGGGATCAGCATTGAGAAAAGGTGTCGGGTTAAGACTGGAGTTGGAGGTCGGGTGGCTGTCAGGTCCAGGGTTGAGTGAGGGGCAAATCTAGAATTGTGGTTGCTTTGGGGTTGGGGTGAGCTGAGACACTGAGGGTGGATTTAGGCTTGAGGCTGAGATCAGACATGGGTGACTGTGCGTCTAATGCTTTAGGACTGTGGTTATGTATTAACGTAGGGATTTTATTGGCATTAGGTTTGGGGTGGAGTTTGGATTGGGAATGACATTAAGAAAGGGTTAAGGACTGGGGTTGAGTTTAGGAAGGCAGGTGGGCCTCAAAATTGGCTTAAGTTTAGGATTAGGGACTCATCCAGTGTCGGTGTCAGGGTTGGGATGGGTTTGAGTTGAGTTGAAGGATCAGGGGGCACCAGGTTAAGGACTGGAAGTGATACTGGGGTTAGGGTGAGGGTTAAGGCAGGTCTAGAGAAAGGCTTCACGTGGACTGTAAATTTGTGGTTAGAGTTGGGTCAAGGTGGGTTCTTGGTGACTCCTGTGTCTAGAGTTGATTTGGGTTAAGGTTAGGGTTCCACGTAAGATTTCATTAGTCTTAGAATTAGGTTGAGTTTGGAGTTTGGATTGTGAGGAAAGGTTAAAAGTTGGGTCAGGGGTCACATGCAGGGTGGCTCTTGGATCAAGGATTTGGGGAAGAGCGAATCTAGGGTTTCAGTGGGTTTGGGATTGCATTAAGTTGAGGCTGGAATTGAAGCTTAGGCGGGTGTAGGTGGTTGGTGGGCCTAGAGACGATTAGAAGTTTGGGGCCAAGGGCGGATTCAGAACTTCATGGGCATTAAGATTGGAATTGGCATTGACCGTGGGCTAGGAATTGAGATTGGGCTGCATTTAGGGTGGCTGGTGTGAGGATATATTTGACGTGAAGGATTAGGTGAGCCTGGGCTTCGAGTGCAGGTCAAGACTGGGTCTAGAGTAGAAGCCGGGTGGACGTTGATCTTGGGCTGAGGCTGGGCTGGGGTTCTAACTCAGGTAGAGGCTGAGGTCTGAGGTTGAGCTGGGGTTGAGCGTGGTATTGGGAAGGTATTTATGGGTGGCTGTAGTGGAGTGCCGGGCTGGCGCTGAGGGAATGGGGGTGGGGGGTAGATTTTTCATAGCGGCTGGGTCTAGGGGATGGGCTATGGTCAGAGTTAGATGTAAAGTTATGATCAGATCAGGTTTGTCATTGGGACTGGGTTAAGGTCAGGCTTTGATTCTAAGGGAGGTTCTGGTTTCAGGTTGGGATCTGATTTTAGGTGACTGAGTTCAGAACTGGTTTTGGATTTCAGGTTTGGAAGGATCCTCTCGGGGTCCTTCAAGGGATGGCATTGAGGATCGAGGGCCAGTTGGTTTACAGAGTGGGTCAGCTTCAGTCTGGAGCGGGGCTGGGTTGGGTGGATGGACTCCAATGGGGTCTTGAATTGGAGTCAGGCTGGCACCAAGGCTGTAATGGAGACCGTGGCAGGACCCCTGCAGAGTGGGGCCTCCGGGGGCTGCCAAGGGAAGCCGGTCCCTGCAGTCCCCGATCATTTGAAGGCAGGTGTCTACAGGTGATTATATATCCATCATCACGTGTCCTTCTCCATGGGTATCTGTCTGTTTTCTCTGCCCTGGAAGGAACTCAGGTCTCCAAGGGTGTGGAGAGGCAGGAAACTCCCTGGGACTCGTGTTTGGGATCCCTGGCCTCCACCAACCTCCTTTCACCCTTCTTCCCACAGTTGCAGTCAATACCAGTGCCAAGACCTGCAGGCCCTGCCCCCAATCCCCCGCCCATTGGTGAGTGACAGAGGGCAGAGCCAGGAGAGGGGGGCGGATTCCACCTTGGATCCTGGGTTGCCAGCCCATTCCCTGACGCTGGGGGGATGGTTACTAAGGCATTAGGTTGGGGCTGACCCCTCCCTCTCTTGGCAGACCCAGCTGGGCTGGAGGAATTCAAGAGGAGGATCCTGGAGTCCCAGCGACCCCCTGCCAGCAGTGTCTTAGCATCAGCTAGGTGAGGCTCTGGACAGGCTGAGACAGTTCAGTCTCAGGCTTTGGATGAGGCTGGGTACAGGACTAGGGGTGGAGGGAGGCTCGTATCACACTTGTTGCTTCCTTAATCGGGCACTTGCTGTATACCAGGCCCTATGCTGGACCCAGGGGATACAGCAGTGACCAAGACACACACAGTTCCATTCATGAAACTCCCGAGTAGTGGGCCAAAGAGACAATGAAGGAGGCAGGGTAAGAAGAGTGACCAAGAACCTGCCACGATCGGATGCTTACTGTGATCTTGGCACAGTCCTAAGCTCTCTGCCCAATTAACTCATTTAATCCTCAGAATCCTAATCCGTGGGTGAGCTACTGTTATCCCCACTTTCTGGATGAAGCAAATGAGGCACAGAGAGGGTGTGCATCGTGCCCCAGGTAACACAGCCAGAGCTGGGACATGAACCTAGGCGATCAGACTCCAGACAGGAAAGGGAGGGCCTGGATGAGGAAGGGACCTTTGAGCTGGAGGCTAGACAAGAGCTGGCCTGCGGGAAGGCAAGGGGAACAGTGCTCCAGGTGGCAAGAACAGCCAGGGCAAAGGCCCTGTGGACGGACTAGGGTGGCAGAAGTGAACAGAGCCGAGGAAGGGGAAGAGGGACAGCAATGTCCGAGAGTGACCCTGGGCCTCTCACTCCACCCTTCTGAGCCGCACTTTCTACTTCTATAAACATGAGGGTCTCTGGGCTTCCCTGGTGGCGCAGTGGTTGAGAGCCCGCCTGACGATGCAGGGGACGCGAGTTCATGCCCCGGTCCGGGAAGATCCCACATGCCGCGGAACGGGTGGGCCCGTGAGCCATGGCCGCTGAGCCTGCGCGTCCCGAGCCTGTGCTCCGCAACGGGAGAGGCCACAACAGTGAGAGGCCCACATACTGCAAAAAAAAAAAAAAAAAAGGGGGGTATCTGAAATCAAAGGCATGCAAATGCTCTGCCAGCCCTCAAGTGCTGTCCACACATGGCTGGAGGAGCAAGGAACCCAGGGCCTCAGTGGGGAGCATCAAGGGTGCCTGGCACATGTTCAGGTGATGGCTCCATGCCTTTGACCCCCTCACTGCCTCCCAGGGCCTGGTCATCTCTTGGACGACACCCTGTGCGTCACGGGGAAGGTGACTCAGACCACAGCTCCAAGAACACCCTGTGCTCCCTCCAGGGTCACTCTTACACCCCCCCCAACCCCCCACCCCCTACCCTGTTCAGGACCACACTGCTGACCTAGGATGGGCAGCCCATTTGTAGTTTAGGACCTGAGGTTTGAGGAGGTATGTGGGATTTTTGTCAGACCCCTCTGATCCCAAAGCCTGTGGCATCAACAGTTTTGCCACCAGGCTACTGTGAAGCTAGGTCTATTTCAGCCCCAGCATGCTAAACAAAGCCCTTGGGGCCAAAAAGATTTCCAAACGTCTGTCATTAACTCCCCACGGTCCTCCGCACCCAGCTCCATCTTCACTATGCCTCTTCTTACATACTTCCTCTGACGGGGAGCTCACTCCCTTACGGAACTGGGTCCCCTCGCTCTGGATAGCTCTGCCTGGGAGAAATCCCTCAGCCTCGGGCAGCCTGCAGAGAGGGAAGCAAGGGGGTAGGGAGAAGACCCTGCTCTGAGCAAACAGTTTTCCTCTCTCCATCTTGGCCTGAAGCCATCATGGCAAGGAAGGAGGTTCTATTATTATCCCCATTTCTCAGAGGAGGGAACTGAGGCCCCAGGGAAGTGATCAGCCCGGGGTCATGCGTCAGCAAGTCAGGGCTGGAGCCAGGCTCCCAGTCCAAGCCTGTCCCGGTCGCAGCTGAGGATGGGGAAGCTCTTGACATTGTTTACCCCAAATGACGTCCCCCCCCCCCCGCCCACCGCCACGGAGGAAACAATGTGTACTTAAGCCTGTGCCCCTCCTGCTTCTCTCTGCAGTGTCACAGGAAGGGCTTCTGGTCCATGGGCTCCCGCCTTGATTTGCCTTCCTCTGAGAGAGGGGCCGGGCATGAGCAGGCTGGGGTCTTCGGCTCCGGTTTTGAGCCCCAGCTCGGCCAGGCACTCAGTGGACAGCCAGTGAGTGACTGAATCGTAACGTCCAAATTTTATATGCACCCAACAGGGGACCAGATCCAAGGCCCCGCATCAAATCACCCACCCCATGATGGGGACTGTTGATTCCTTTTCCACTCATTCCTTCCGGGCCTCGAGAAAGTCTGCGCTGCTGTTAACTCACCCTAATGCCTCCCAGACCCTTGCAGTTCTCCCATAGTCACAGAGGGAGGGCAGACCCAGGCTCCGGCGTCAGCTGCACTTGAGAACATGGTCTTGCTTTTTCATTGAACATTTTTAAGTGGTTTTCTATTAATGGCAAATGCACCAGCTTTCCTTTACTTGGTAAGACTGAGTATCCTTTGGAGATCACTTTATTTAAATTAAAAAAACACAACACAGTGGAGGTGAAGACAAATATTAAGTGCATATTGGTGTAGCGGCTACGTGGCTGGAGATGGCACAAGTCACAATGTGGAAGGTTGAAGATGGGAGCTCAGCCCTCGCTCTGAGCCGAGCACACAGTGAGTGTCGATTCAAGTTCACTGCCATCACTATGACCGTTTGTTTTTTCATTCAACCCATATTTCTTGAGCAGCTGCTGGGTGCTGAGGACACAGGGAGGAATAAGGCACAGAAATCCAAATCCCCACCCTCGAGCGGCTGACAGTCTAGTGGGGGAGGTGGATGACAAACCAGATGAGGGAGCCATGATAGGGACCCTTGGTGATGAGTGAAACAGAAAAGGGATGAGGGAGCTTGAGGAGGTTGGAATTTTCCGCGGGGGTGGGGTGGGGGCGGGGCCAGGGCAGGCTTCACTGAGGAGGTGACATTTGAGCAGAGAACTAAAGAAGATGAGGGAGGAGCCATGAGGGGATTCTCAGAAGGGTGCACCAGGCAGTGAGCACAGCCCGTGCAAAGGCCCTGAGGCAGGACCATCCATGCCCGGTGAGTTTGAGTGAGGCAGCTGGTGTGGCTGGAGCTGAGTGATCGAGGGGAGAGTGGGAGGAGGTGAGGTCAGGATAAATCAGGCAGGGCCTTGGGGCTGCAGTGAGGACTTTGGGAGCCCTGGGAAGGCTGTGAACAGCAGAGGATGTGACCCGACTCAGGTGTTCACAGGCTCATTCTGGTCGCTGTTGTGGAGGGTGAAGGTGGGAACCTGAGACAGGGGTGAAGGCGACTGTGCTGGTCCAGATGAGCGATGGGGTTTAGGAGCCCCAGTCTCTGAAAATGGCCAGGGATGACCCTCCCTTGCAGGCTGGTGAGCAGGAGTAGTTAAAGGATGTCTGTCGGGGCTGCCGTGGAGCCTGTGAATCCTGGTAGAGGACAGAGCCTGGAGCTGGGAAGGGGGGCACCAGAGCCAGCCAAGGAACGTGAGGCTGCGGGGGCCCCAGGGAAGAGCCAGGGAAGGAAGGGAGGGGGCCAGCGGAAGCAGGACTTGGCAGAGGCCCCCACCTCCCCCATCAGGAAACAGCCTCTGAGCCAACCTCTGACCCCTCGTGAGAACCTTTGGCAGGCCCGGGAGGGGGAGGGCATCCCAGACAGCGGGATGGCTCCTGCAAAGGCAAGGGGGAGGGGCGGAAGTGAAGTGATGGCTCTGAGAATTTGGGGGGTACTTTGTCAGGTTTTGATTCCCCAGTGGGGAGGCCTGGTGGGGGCATAGTGGGTGGAGCCTTGAATGCCAGATACAGAAGATCTGGCTTTGTCCCAAGGGCGCTGGGGAGCCATGGGAGCATGTGAGTAGGGGCAGGCTCATTAGAAAAACCTTCCTGGGAATGAGTGAGGGGCCAGGTCTAGGTCAGTTCTGTGTAGACCAAACGGGAAACTGAGGCCCTGCCTGGGGGCCGGGGGGCCGGGGACTTTGGGCAAACACCCAGGATCCCCAGGGCCTTAGGGAGCAAAGGGGAGAGAGTCAGACAGACTGCAACAGAGGCCTGGAGCGCAGGAGGCGGCCCCTCTGAACCTCAGTCTATATAATGGATAGGCACACATCTCAGTCCCACCTGTCCCCCAGAGGTTCAACAAGGCGAAATCTAAGGGCAGGTTGAAACCAGCAGGAGCCCTAGGGTTCTTGGGAACAAGAAGGGGCCCAGGGGAAGAGGCAGGCCCAGGCGAGGTTTGTCCTGCCGTCTGTCTGTCTGACTGACTATTGTATTCCCATCTCCTTCCTGCCCCAGTGGCTGAGGAGGCTGTAGGCCCCGAGGAACGAGGGGTGGCCCCGACTCACCGGTCTGGAGACTAGGTGCAGCGAGACGCCCACGGCGAGGGACACAGCCAGGGTGGAGTCAGATAACGCACACACGACAAAGGGGGCGCCCTTGGCCTGCGTCCTCTGCTCATCCTCCGCCACACCGCACCCACACCCCCTAACACTCTCTCCGCACCACACAATCCCTCACCCCCTAGATGCCGGGACGACGTCACAGATGCAGTGACATCAATCACACAGACATGGTGGTGACGTCACACAGAGACAAGGCAATGACATCACAGAGATACACGGCGCCATCACACACGCACTTTCTGCCCAGCCCTTGCCCAGAATCACATCCCTTTGTGCACGCGGGTCAAGGCACCCACAGCATCCCACACTCAGCTGGAGCATCTTAGCGCTCTAGGTCTGGGGGAGTGAGAACAGGAAGACATTCACCTTCGTCCTCCCCTGAGAGTTTCCAGGCCCCTGAGAGAGGGAGCATCTGGTCCAGGGGACCCCTCAGAGCCCACGAGGGTGCTGCCCCTTCACTCTCTCTCCCCTCCATATCCAGCCCTGCCTGTGACCCATATAAATGTTAGTGGCACTAAATAAATGTTATCAAATCCCTTCAAAGACTCCAGAGTCATGATTTCTGCTTTGAAAAGGTACCATCAGGCTCTGAGTGAGAAAAAAAAACTAGGAATAAGATGAAAGCTGAAGAATCCCATCGCCAGCGTCCCCAGGTCAGAAGACCCTTCAACCCGGAGCAAACGTGAGTAGACACCAGCTTCCCCCAAGCGGTAGGCATCTCCATATGTGAAGAGAAATGGCAAAATCATAGTCAATAAGGGTTTCATGAAATGCCTACAAAACCCCACATTGTGACAGCATTGTTGTCAATTTAGTGTTTGTTTAAAATAGCAGCTTTTTTTCCTATTTTTTTAAAAAGCATATATTTAAAAAGCAGTTTCTTAAATAAATACAAATAAAAAGCGGTTTCTGAAAAAGCAGATTATCTATTTGTAGCTTTTGTTTTTGCTAGGTTTGCAGAGATTCCCCCAGGTACAGACAACAATTACTGAGGTACCACAGCCTGTTTTGCAGTAACTCCTCCTCACCAAAATGATTCCAGAACAATATCACAAAAGTCCCAGGCATTTGTTTTGTTTGAGGTTTTTTGGTGGGAAGATGGGATGTTAGAAAGGGCACCAGTGTCCAATTAGGGAGCACTTCAAATGACTGATCACTAAATTAGCAGGAAGCCGGGGAAATTTTGCACATTAGAGGAACACAGGGACATCACAACATACCCAACAGACTGGGGAAAAAAGTGTTAAAAAGCTATAATACCGACTGCTGGTGAAGATGTAGAGAAAAGGGCATTTTCCTACGGGACTGGTAGAAATGCACATCTCATCCTGGCCCTTCTGGAATTAGTTTGATGATATTTAATAAAAATGAAGACAGGGAATTCCCTGGTAGTCCAGTGGGTAGGACTCTGCCCTTTCACTGACCAGAGCCCGGGTTCAATCCCTGGTCGGGCAACTAAGATCCCGCAAGCTGTGTGGCGTGACCAAAAAAAGAAAAGTGAAGACATACAAATCCTTCGGCTCAGCAATCCCATTCCTGGGACTTTATCCCCGAGAAGTGAAAACTCCAGGAAACAAAGCAAATGGCCATTGGTGGTAAATGGCCTAAAAATTGTGGTCAAGGGCTTCCCTGGTGGCGCAGTGGTTGAGAGTCCGCCTGCCGATGCAGGGGACACGGGTTCGTGCCCCGGTCCGGGAAGATCCCACATGCCGCGGAGCGGCTGGGCCTGTGAGCCATGGCCGCTGGGCCTGCGCGTCCGGAGCCTGTGCTCCGCAACGGGAGAGGCCACAGCAGTGAGAGGCCCGCGTATCGCAAAAAAAAAAAAAAAAAAAAATTGTGGTCTAGAATCTCAGCTTGTCTGTCTCTCCACTTTGATTCCCTCCCAGCCCATCCCCTGGGACCTTGGACAGGGAGGGGATGAATCACGAGGAGCCGAGGCTGGCAACGCCACGCTTAGGGCAGGCTAGTCAGGAGGGACAAAGGAGCGATATTTCCTGGATACAGGAACCCGGGCGAGAGACGGGCTGCTGCAGGAAACACTCGGCTGGGGCCCCGCCAAGCGAGGGCAGGAGGGTCAGCCAGGCCTGGCCGCCCAGACGGGCCAGTCTGGAGGCCCCAAGGAAGCAGGGACGTCCCTGACCCTGAGCCTACTGCCTGAGCAGCCTGGAGTCCTGGGGAGGATGCCGACAGCAGCCAACCCCAAGCAACCGTGGGACACCTGAGTTTGGCTTCCAGACTCTGACATTCCTGCATTCAAATCTTGGCTCAGTCCATCTCAGCCTCCATTTACTCACCTAGAAATAAGTGTAATAATAATCACCCTAGGGGCCTCCCTGGCCGTCCAGTGGTTAAGATGACGTGCTTCCACTGCAGCGGGCAAGGGTGCGATCTCTCATCAGGGAACTAAGATCCCGCAAGCAGTGCGGTGCGTCCAGAATCGTCATCATCCTCCTCCTTAACTCTCTGGACCCATGGGCGCAGGTCTCTGATTCTTGGTTGGTCTCTCCCATTCAGAGCATCCCAATATCATCCTTCTAATCAGCCCCCACACCCGATCTATTCGTCATGGGATCTGACCATGTGCCTCTCCCGCTCACATACCCTCCATGGCTCCTCATTACCCTGGGAACAAAGCCCAGTTCCTCAGCTCTCTTGTGCCCTCCCTCCTCACACACAGTGCCGCCTTTGCCTCCAGCTGTCCTGGACCTTTGACTCTTTGACTACTCAGTGACTTTTGTGTTGTGCCCTCAGACTAGAATGCCTTTTTCTTGCCTGCAAATTCTTCTTCCCCCAAGGCCCAGCCCTAGAGATCTCTCCTCTAGGCAGCCCCCCTAGATGCTCCAGGCATAGTTCTTGCTCCCTCTGGGTACCTCTTGGGCCCCATCCTTCCCTCTTCCCAGCCCTGACCCTGTAGCTCTGACTTCTCCAGGCTGGTGTCCTCCCCATCTCCACCCCCGCCCCGCGGGGAGTCAGGTAGGGGTTGAGTACCAGTCAGGGAGTAATTGGCAGACCCTGTGGTCCAGCCGCTGGGTGAGGTTCTGACTCTTTGGGGATTTCCTGTGACCTCTATAAATAACCCCCATGGCTGCTTCCCACAAACCGCCTCTCCCTTCTTGGAAAAAAGGGACCGTAGCCAAGGACCTCAGTCCAGCTGTGTGCCAGGGCCCAGGCATCCTTCCCCAAAAGCATCTCCCCCACCCAGACCCCACTCACCCCTCCTGGGAGCCCTCCAGGCCCTGCCCACACAGAGGACATCTGGGCACCCACCTCTTCTAGACCCAGATTTTTGCTTCTTCTTGTCTTTCTGCAAAATGGACATAATAGTAATATCCATGCACTAAACTCATGGAGTGACCCTTTCCCTCCAGAAGCCTTTCATGGTGGGGGTTGGGGGGCAGCAGCTGTCGAACAAGCAGACAAATCAACAGACTGTGACATATTGCAATGAAGTCATGAAGAAACGGGGTCGGAGGTCCCTTTAGTTGGGTGGTAGGCCCTGGACACCTCCCAGCCTCTGCTCACGTGTCCCCTGAAACCGAGTTTGTATCTTCAACTACTGGAGGTGATTTTTTTCTGATTCTGGAAAAGATCCTGACCCTATTTGAGACTCCATGTCCACCTCTGGCAAAAGGGGAGTTAACCGTTCATATGCCACCAGGTGGGTGTGGAAGCCTAAGGTCCCGGAGCTTCCCTGGAGGACTGCCAGGCACCTTCTTTGTTAGAGCAAAGCGCCCTCTGCTGGTTCATCACCACCACGTCAGGTCACCCATAAGCCTTGGAATCAAAGGCCTCGCTATCAGGATCTTCCTCTCCTCCTGGATCTCTTCTCCCTCCTCTCTAGCCCTCATCACTCTACTTCCAGCCACACTAGCCACCTTGCTGTCCCTCGAACACACCGTGATGCTCCCACCTCAGGGCCTTTGCACGTGCCGTGCCCTCCGCCTGGGATGCTCCTGCTAGCCTCTCCCATCTGGTTTCCTTCTTCTCACCTTTCAGACGTCGGTGCAGACGCCACCTCTGCAGGGCAGCCTGCCCTTATGTCCACCCCTGACCAGGTCAGGCTTCCTCATTGTAAGTTTGCCCAGCAGCCATCAGGCCTCACCGAAAGGAACTGTGTCTCTTCTTTAACAAGGGCAGGATTTATGTCTGCTTATTCCCCTCAATGATCCCAGCCCCCTACACACGGCCTGTTGCCCAGAAGGCCTGCAGTGAACTCAAATTGAACTTGAACAGACCTATGTGCAAATCCCAAAGCTGGGGACCTCCAGCAACTAACTACTTCTCTGAACCTGTTTCCTCACCTATAAAACTGTAACAAAATACCCACTGCATTGTGCTGTTATGAAGATCCCATCAAAAGATGTGTACGGTTCTAACACATAGTAGGTGCTGGATAAATATTCACTGAATGAATGACTAAGCATGAAAAGCAAGTAGATAAAAGAAGATAAAAGAAGCAAAGTTTCGGGACTTCCCAGGCAGTCCGGTGGTTAAGACTCCGTGCTTCCAATGCAGGGGGCGCGGGTTCGATCCCTGGTCGGGGAACTAAGACCCCACATGCCATGTGGTACGGCCAAAAAGAAAATAAATACATACATAAATAAATAAATAAAAATTAAGGGCTTCCCTGGTGGCGCAGTGGTTAAGAATCCGCCTGCCAATGCAGGGGACACGGGTTCAAGCCCCACTCTGGGAAGAACCCACATGCCGCGGAGCAACTAAGCCCATGCGCCACAACTACTGAGCCTGTGCTCTAGAGCCTGCGCACCACAACTACTGAAGCCCGCGCGCCTAGAGCCCATGCTCCACAACAAGAGAAGCCACCACGATGAGAAGCCCGTGCACCACAACGAAGAGTAGCCCCTGCTTGCCGCAACTAGAGAAAGCCTGCATGCAGCAACGAAGACCCAATGTAGCCAAAAATATAAATAAATAAACTTATAAAAGAATAAAATAAAAATTAAAAAAAAGAAGCAAAGTTGCAAGATTAATACTACAAAAAGGAATGACAGCTTGCAGAGCAATAAACACCAATTTGTGTACAAAATACAAGATACAGCATACTTTATAGGTGCAGTCCCAAGTATGCAAACATGAAGAGAAAGTTCTGGAACTATACAAGTTAAGCTGTGACCCCAGGGAGGGGGCGTTTAAATGTTTCCGGATCACCTGAGTTTTTTATATTCCTTTGGTATTTGCAAAATAAGTTAAAAACTATGAAACAAAGACCCCTGAGACCCTCTGACCTCCATCCCAACCCTCCACTCCTAGTCCCCCAGCATCAAGTGCCAAAAGAGACCTCCATTCAGCCCCACTCCTGGGCCTGAACCCCCAGCAAGTCCCTGCTAGGGAATCTGGACAGCTGTGGCTTGGTCACAACCAGCCACAGAGGCTTCACCGTTTGGGGTCAAGTTCTTCCCCTAGGGGCTGAGACTCCCACTTGGCCTAAGCTGTTCCCAGATGCCTCAAGGCTTCTGGGTGTCCACCCAGCCTGGGTCTGAGCTTTGGCCGCCCCCTCACTTGCCCACGCAGAAGTCTTGGAAGATGATATCCAGGATCTCCTCGGTGCCCCCTCCGCCGGTGATGCGGGTCAGGTGCCCTCGGGCGACCCGAAGTGCTTCGGCCGCCAGGGCTAAGTCTTTCGCCTGCTTGTAGTGGCCAAGGGCATCCAGGCAGCCCTGGAGGTGATGCTGGTGCCTCGCCCGTGTCAGAAGTGGTGGGCCTGTGGATGGGTCCCCACACCTGGAAGGGACAAAGGATGGGGTCTCTCTCAACATTCAAAGGGGTGAGAGATAATCATACCCATTTTTTAGATACAAAAACTGAGCTGGCAGGGTAGGTTCGTGCCCAAAGCCAGTGGCTCAGACCCTGAACTTGGACAGAGGGAGGCTGCCCAGCGGGCAAGGGGGGCTCACAATGCAGCCAGCTCCTTCCTCAGCGCTTCCAGGAGGCCATCCAGCCCCTCGCCAGTCAGGCAGGACAGCAACAGGTAAGGGGGCAGGTCAGCACTGGGATCTGGGCCCCCAGCTGGCAGCAGGTCCGACTTATTCAGCACCAGCAGGAGGCGCTGGCTGCACCCATTTGGGCTCCCGGCTCCCGCAGGGATGACAACGGTGTCCAGGAAGTTGCAGCTGGACGGAGAGGCCAGGTCAGAAGCATCCAGCACGGCCAGGATGAGGTCAGCCTGCTCCAGCCTGGGGAAGCGGGAAAACGGAGCGTGGACCTCAGAGTTGAGCAATTAGGAGCACTGGGCAGGGGCAGAGGCCGAACCTAAAAAGCTGCCCTCCCCAGATAGCTGGGTCCCCACTTAATGGGGCTTAGTAGCCTTTCCTCATTAAGGAAGAATGAAAAATAAATGCAACCGGTTGAAACAGCAGAGGAAGGGCCCCGTTTCCCCCTCCCACCGCCCTGCCTGCCCACCTTTTTTGGGCGCGCCGCACGCCCTCCTGCTCCACAGGCCCCACGCCCTCCCGCAACCCCGCCGTGTCGCTCAGCAGCGCCGGGAACCCGGCCAGGTCCACGGGGGTCTCCAGCACATCTCGGGTGGTCCCAGGCTCCGGGGATACGATGGACACAGGCTTCCGGCCTGGGGGTGGGGTCAGAGAAAGGGGGAGGAATGGAGATGAGGGAGCCCCTCCCCCAAGACTCCACCCCCACCCACCCCCACCCCCGGGCTGGACCTTTTCCACTGCCTTGGCCTCTCCCGTTGCAGAGCACAGGCTCCGGACGCGCAGGCTCAGCGGCCATGGCTCACGGGCCCAGCCGCTCCGCGGCATGTGGCATCCTCCCGGACCGGGGCACGAACCCGCGTCCCCTGCATCGGCCACTCTCAACCACTGCGCCACCAGGGAAGCCCCGGGCTGGACCTTTTCTTCGACCTCCCTGGCCCCTTCCCCATCCCTGAAAGCTCGGTAGCCACCCACCCCCACCCCGCCCGCTCCTAGCCCCCTGCCCTGGGCCCCGCCCCCTGACCACGCACTGAGCAGGTTCACTAGGCTGCTCTTGCCGGCGTTGGGAGGTCCCGCAACCACTACATGAGCCCCTGAGCGGAGCCTCTGTCCGCGCCTGGCATCTCGAAGATGTGCGCCCAGTGCCACCTCCAGCTCCCGCACTTCACTGTCAGCTGTGGATGGAGGAAAGGAGAGGGAGTAAGGAGGCCTTGGGGGGCTGAGATGCCAAATGTCCCCACCTCCCACGCCCCCGGGCAGGCAGACCCACCTCGATCCAGGACGCCCTCTTCCAGGTTGTCATCCTCACCAAAATCGATATAGGCCTCCACGTGGGCCAGAGCCTGAGGGAGGGAGGGGTGGATAGTGTGATCACACAGAAACCTACCCCTCAATATGCCCAGGTCCAGCCCGACATAAGGGGTCAGACTGGAGGCTTATAGACAGGAAGCGCTAATATAGGAGATGGTTAGGTAGGGTCTCTGAGGCAAGGTATGAGCGAATGTTGTACTTGCCTTAGTGAGGGTCTCGGCCCAGCCGCGGCAGAGATGGCTCAGCTCCCCATCTAGCTGCCTCAGGGCCTGCCGCCGCTGTGCCTCTGTTTCTGCATGGATCAGATCCGCCAGCCCCTCCACCTCGGTCAGGCTCAGCTTCCCGTGAGCGAACGCCCTCCTGGTGAACTCGCCTGCCTCCGCAGGTCGCAGCCCTGGCACACTGCCTACGGGAAGGTCCAGGGTCCTGAGCCCCCCTGGCCCCTACCTAGGCCCACCGACATAGCCATACCTCAAACCCAAGGCTGCAGACTCACCCAGGGCCTGCAAGACACCACTCACCACAGCCGGGCCTCCATGCACGTGGAACTCCGCGCAATCCTCACCCGTGAAACTCTGGGGACCTAGTATGTTGAGGAGATAGGTGTCAGGAGGATACAGCCTGGGCAACGCCTGGAAGGAGGAAGCTGGGTCATCGGAGCTACATGCAGTTCTGGATCTGGAGCCCCTCACCCGGGAACCAAAGCACCAGCGCGCGGTCCAAAGGCTCCCCAGAGCGGGGGTCGCTGAGCAGGCGTAGGCAGGCTTTGCGGGCCGGGGGTAAGTCCCGGGGGGCCGTGAGGCTCCGGAGGGCCTGGCCGCTGGCGGGGCCGCTGGTTCGGATCACCGCGATGCCGCAGCGGCCTTGGCCGGAGCTCAGCGCGAAGACAGTGGCTCCGGAACCGGGGGCCGGGGCGCCACTGCCCTGGCGCGTGCACGGTCTGGGACTGGAGAGGAGGAGAGTCAGTCAGTGCATCTGAGAAGTTCTGCCGTCAGAGTGGCAGGTGGATAGTGGGCTCGATGGTCGGGAGCTGACCCAAGTGGAAGTTCTGCGGCTAGGGGATGGACAGACTGGAGGGTCTGAGGCCGGAAGATGACTGGATTGAGATCTCTGAGAGCAGAAGTTGACCCAGATGTGGGCTCTGCGGCAGGGGGATGGACAGATTGGGGCTTGGAAGAAGGGGAAAGGTGGTTCTGCCGCAGGGAACTGCGCCCCCAGATCCCAGGGAGAGGGTTTGGGGCCCAAGTAGCGCCCTACGCTGTCACACCCCTTCCCCAGGTCGCCCCACCTGCGAGGCCCACGTGCCGCCCGGGCTACCAGGGTCCACAGCCCCCGCCACATGGATTCGCAACCAGCGACACGGCTGCTCACCCAGCCCGGGAGTCTGCAAGTCCAGGCAGGAAGCCCCGCCCACTCCGCGGCACGACTGGTAAAGCGCTCAACGATTCTCGATTACCATTGGGCCCCTTAGAAGACGTACCGCCCACCCACTGAAGATCTTCGCTTCTACTGGCTGATGCCAGGGAAAGAGGCAAGGGGCTTGCCCGCCGGGGTGCAGTGAAAGGGTGTTCCACCGGCAACATTAGACAGAATTTTTAGGATCCTAGAGCGGCCGGGATCCTAGACACCGGAAGTGAGAGGTGGAAGTAAGGACAGGGCTTGGCATAGAGCAGTGGGAATTATAGAGGCGAGTGTTTGAGTCGAAGCAAGAGCGTCTCAGTGGCGGGAGTGATGAGTTCCGGGGGACCTACGCATTGGCTCTGGGAAAATCTTGTCAAAATTTCTGGGAAGACTTCTACTTGTTTTCTCGTAACTCTACAGTTTCTCGCCCCTCCCCATCTTTCCCTCCCGCCGTACCCTCGGCCTCGGATACCCTTCTTCATTTGACAAACTCTGCCTCAGTGCCTAGCTCCAAGGTCCCCCTCCGCCAGGAAACCTCCCAAGGACCCCCAGCACAGTCTTCTTTCCCTTCTGGACTACTCTGGCCCAGGTCTGCTCCTGCAGAGTTGAGTGTCCGGTCTGTCTCTGGCTCCCCGGAAGCCAGAAAGGGGAGTCTCAAAGATTACTTTCAGGTTAACCCAGGACAGCGCCGGCTCGCGAAATAAAGCGCAGATGGTGGAATTCCAGGCACCAGATGGGCGGGGTCTCCGGGGGTGTTTTCTCGCGGCTAATTTTCTGGTTCTTGGACGGAGAGAGCGGGCAGCCCGCCTGTACTTCGGGAAGACGGGAAGAGGACACAGTTCTAATGACCTCACGCCTCGCCCTGCTCAGTTTTTTCATTTGTAAAAGACGGGCGAATGATGACATTCGCAGTCTCCGAGTTGTTCCATCTGTCAAAAGTATACATCAAACGCCTACCGTGTGACCACTAAGAATCAGTCTGGGTCCCTGCCCTCGCTGGCCTGTCAGTCTAACGGAGGAGGCTACACAGGATGGTCAGGGGGTCTGGGTGACAGGCAAAATACAGGGCACCCAGTTAAATGTAGATTTTAGATAAACAAGGAGTAACGTTTTAGTATAACTATGTCCCAGGCAATATTTGGGATATACTAAAAATTTATTCATTTATCTGAAATTCACATTTAACTAGGAGGACTGTATTTTTATTTGCTAAACTTGGTAACTCTATCGGGTCCTCCCTGAGGACGTTACATCCTGAAGGGTGCAGGGGTTAACGGGACAAAGAGGGCGTGAAGAGTGACCTAGGTAGCTAAACAGCATGTGCTAAGGTCATAAGGCAGGACCTGCATCTCAGATTCCAAACCGATGGCGAAACTAAGGCTCCGAAGCGGAGAATCCAGGCCCGGGGCGGGCGGGGACCGGGAAGAGAACGCACGTTCGGTGCGGGCGGGAACGAGCACCAGAGAGCGAGGTGGGCGGGCAAGAACGAAACCCAGAAAACAACACGGGCGGAGTCGAGAACCAGAGAAAGACGTGTCCGGGGCCGGGAAGGAGAATCGAGGTTCGGCGCGGGCGGGGACGAGAAGCAGCGCTCGGGCACGCGGGGACGGCGGCCGGCGCGGGCGGGCGCGGCCTTTGTCTCCTCCTCTGGCGCGCTCCGTGGCTGCACCCGCCCCATGAGCCCGCGGTCCCCCAGCGCCTGAGCCGCCCGCAGCCCCTGACCTGCCCTGCCCTCGCAATGGCCGAAACTGCCTCCGGCACCGGGGGCACATCCCTGGAGGGTGAGCGTGGCAAGAGGCCCCCGCCGGACGGCGAGCCTGCAGCCCCGGCGTCCGGAGTTCTGGGTATGTGTGCAGCGCCTGGATCTGACAGGGTGGCAGGTGCCTGGGGTGTTCGCGGCGGCTGTACGGGGAGGAGATTGGAGTCAGCGGTCCCGGTCTGGAGTCCAGTCGAGGGGCCCGCTCCTCCGGCACAGCGGCTGCGGCCGGGCGGGCGCGGCTGGGACGGTGCAGCGGGTGGGGGCTCCCAGCGCAGGGACACCGACACGCCCCTCCTAGAACCCCAGCCCGGGGCTGAGCCCAGTCACCCCTTGGGCTACCGGATCGCTGCCGAGCAGTGATGCGCTTGAGAGAGCCTCTCCACAGAGGCTACAGAATCGTACAGTCCTGGGTTCGAATCCCTGCTCGACTGTGTGACCTTGGGCGCGTGACTTAAATGCTCTGGGCCTCAGTTTCCTCGCCTGTGAAATGGGGGTAAGAACCGCGCCCAGCTATGAGGACGCACTGACATAATGTGGTGAGGCGCTCAGATTTGCTAGTGAGCGCCCCATCGATTGTGGTTTTGGAGGCGGAGCTGGGCCTCGAGAATGAGTAAGATTTGTAACGGAGGACCTGGGGGAAGGGCATTCCTGGAGAAGGGCCTGGCTGGTGCAAGGACGTGGAGGGAAGGAAACAACCCAAGGCCAGAGCTCGCAGGGCCTTGAATGCCAAGCTGAGAGCCGAGGAGCCCTGGCAAGTGTGTGATCGGGGGCAAGGGCTGGAGGGACCAAGACTGGAGGCCAGGGTTCTGATCCGGGAATGGTCTGACCCCAGCCTGCCCTGCCTGCTCCCCAGATAAGCTTTTTGGGAAGCGGCTCCTGCAGGTGGGTCGGTACCTGGTGTCCCACAAGGCATGGATGAAGACGGTGCCCACAGAGAACTGCGACGTGTTGATGACCTTCCCAGGTACCTGTGTCCATCCCCCCAGGGTCCAGAGTGAGCTCCCTTGAGCTGGGCTCCCCTGAGTAGGAGTCTGCAGGAGGCCTTAGACCACCCGTGGCAAGAGCTATCGGTCCCTGTGCCCCTTGGCAGACACGACCGATGACCACACGCTGCTATGGCTGCTGAACCACATCCGCGTGGGCATCCCCGAGCTCATCGTGCAAGTCCGCCACCATCGCCACACGCGTGCCTACGCCTTCTTCGTCACCGCCACGTATGAGAGGCGAGTCCCTGTCCCTGGCCTCTCGCTGACCCTGCTACTCAGGTCCCCGCCCTTCCAAGCACCAACTGCGAGGTCCAGCCACCCCGCATTTGTCCCTGACGGCCACCAGGTACACCATCCCTAGTTCCAGGATGGTGAGCCAGGGTCTCCCCTTGATCCCACCTCCCCTGCCCTTCCTGCAGCCTACTCAGAGGGGCCGACGAGCTGGGTCTGCGCAAAGCAGTGAAGACTGAGTTTGGCGGGGGCACCCGCGGCTTCTCCTGCGAGGAGGACTTCATCTACGAGAATGTGGAGAGTGAGCTGCGCTTCTTCACCTCCCAGGTGCGGCCGGCTCTGGCCCCCAGCGCACATTCCTAGCCCGTGGGCGGCTGCTCCCTGTGCTCACGCCCTGTCCCCTGCAGGAGCGCCAGAGCATCATCCGCTTCTGGCTGCAGAACCTCCGTGCCAAGCAGGGAGAGGCACTGCACAATGTGCGCTTTCTGGAGGACCAGCCAATCAGTGAGTGAGGCGGTCCCAACCTTCCAATCATATGTGGGGAGTTGGCTGGGGCTCTTAGAGGACAGCTATCAAAGTAGGAGGGTTAGGAAGGTGAGGCCTAGATGCAACCAATCAGGGACTACTGAAGAGTTGGGCGGGGCCTGGAGATCAATCAATGAGCTGAAGGGGTGTGGCCTCAGCAAAGGGGTGGGGCTTGTCCCCTCGGAGGCAGGTCCGGGAGAAATCCTTCTCTCTGGGTCTGGAATAAGGTAGGGGCAGGACCATGGACAGCACTCCGCGTACTGTGTGGTGCAGCCCTGGGCCTCAGTTTCCCCTCCAGGAAACGAGCCGCTGCAAATTCACCTTCTAATGCCAGCTTTGCACCATTCCTCAGACATCTGGAGCAATGAGCTGAGGCCAAATAGCTCTATTTAAAAAAGTGGTTCAGGGCTTCCCTGGTGGCGCAGTGGTTGAGAGTCCGCCTGCCGATGCAGGGCACACGGGTTCGTGCCCCGGTCCGGGAAGATCCCACATGCCGCGGAGCGGCTAGGCCCGTGAGCCATGGCCTCTGAGCCTGCGCGTCCGGAGCCTGTGCTCCGCAATGGGAGAGGCCACAACAGTGAGAGGCCCACGTACCGCAAAAAAAAAAAAAAAAAAAAAAGTGGTTCAGGGAAATTCCCTGGTGGTCCAGTGGTTAGGACTCCACACTTCCACTGCAGGGAGCCCGGGTTCGATCCCTGGTCGGGGAACTAAGATCCCGCAAGCCGTGCGGTGTGGCCAAAAAAAAAAAAAAAAAGTGATTCCCCACTGGGATCCCACCTTCTCAGGTTTCCTGCACCCTTCCCCTCCTGCCCCTGCACCTCCCAAATTTTGAGGAAGAACCGGATATTCCTTCCACTAAGAACTCCTCTCCTGGGAAGAGCCTCTGCGAGTTTAAGAGCAGGCAAAAAGCTATGACTTGGGTTTCAGCCGAGGGGGGCTGGCCAGGCCCAGCACAGGCAGAAGGGTTCTTGTCCCCCAACAGTCCCTGAACTGGCGGCCCGCGGGATCATCCAGCAGGTGTTCCCAGTCCACGAGCAGCGCATCCTGAACCGCCTCATGAAGTCATGGGTGCAGGCTGTGTGTGAAAACCAGCCTCTAGGTGTGGTCCGGCCAGGGGGTGGGGGTGGGGTCCCAGGAGACAGTCAGGGCTGACTGGGACACCCCTGTCCCTGGCAGATGAGATCTGCGACTACTTTGGCGTGAAGATTGCCATGTACTTCGCCTGGCTGGGTTTCTACACATCGGCGATGGTGTACCCGGCGGTCTTCGGCTCTGTCCTGTACACATTCACAGAGGCTGATCAGGTGCCGGGTGTGGACTACACAGGGGCTGGGACACCCAAGACACCTTCCTCCCTGGACTGGGCCAGCCAACATTTCAGCCCTCCTCTGCCACCCCCAGACGAGCCGGGATGTATCCTGCGTGGTCTTTGCCCTCTTCAACGTAGTCTGGTCAACGCTCTTCTTGGAGGAGTGGAAACGGAGGGGAGCAGAGCTGGCCTACAAGTGGGGGACGCTGGACTCACCCGGGGAAGCTGTGGAGGAGCCACGGCCCCAGTTCAGGGTCAGTCAGGGGGGATCTGAGTTCAGGGACTTTGAGAATGGGGTTAAAAAAAAGAGAAAACACACTGGGCGAGGAGCATTGCAAGAACAAAGGGAGGGGTGAAGTAGGGCTGCAGCGTCCGAGATGGTGTGCCAAGTGGGGGACTCTCCATGCCCAAAGGGAGAGGGGTGGGAAATTGGCTTTGAGGGGCTGGGAAGGGTGCATTAGGCGGGGGCACCGCAGTAGCAGAGCATGACAAAGAGACACTGAGGTCGAAGGGTCGGGAAGGGTGCAGGGCAGAGGCAGCCCCTCTGATCTCACGCGGGGCCGGGCCCCCACCCTCTGCCAGGGCGTGCGGCGCATCAGCCCCGTGACTCGGGCCGAGGAGTTCTACTACCCGCCCTGGAAGCGGCTGCTTTTCCAGCTGCTTGTGAGTCTCCCCTTGTGCCTCACCTGCCTGGCCTGTGTGTTCCTGCTCATGCTCGGCTGCTTCCAGCTGCAGGTGACCTCCAGCCCCTAGCCCTGGCCTTGGCCCCGACCTGGCGGCCACCTGTCCGGGTGTGCCGTGAGCGGAGCCCAGCTGCCGGGGTGACCTGTGAACGCCCTGCCCCTGCAGGAGCTGGTGCTGAGTGTGAAGGGGCTGCCCCGTCTCGCCCGCTTCCTGCCCAAAGTCATGCTGGCCCTGCTGGTCAGTGCAAGCGCCGAGGGCTACAAGAAGCTGGCCGTCTGGCTCAACGACATGGGTATGCCCTGCGAGGGGAGGTCCCACTGCCCACCCCCCAGGAGGAAGGGCCCCGCCGCCCTGCGGGGTGTGCCTGCCACCCATTACGGTCTGGGCCACCCCCTCACTCGCCTCCTTGGCCCCCAGAGAACTACCGGCTGGAGAGCGCCTACGAGAAGCACCTCATCATCAAGGTTGTCCTGGTGAGTGGTGGCCAGCAGGCAGGCAGGGGTTCTGCAGGGGATACACGGGAGCTCCTGGGGACAGAGGTGGCAGGGTGACCGCCCACCTGCCTGCTTCCCACAGTTCCAATTCGTCAACTCATACCTGAGCCTCTTCTACATTGGCTTCTACCTCAAGGACATGGAGCGCCTGAAAGAGGTAAGACCCCGGCCTGAAGCAGTGCCCCCCATGGCAGCCAGTGGGGGGGCCAGACCTGGCCCAACGGGTCCATGGGCTCTCCAGCCCCTCCCCCCCTCCTCCATCCTTCTCTCCTCTCTGTCCGTCTGTGTGTCCTCTCTCTACCTGTCGCCCCTCCATCTGTATGTCCACCTGTCCGTCGGTCCCTCCACAGCTCCTGATCGTCCTGTCCCTGTCCCAGAGCCTCGAGCGGCAGCTTTGGGCGGTGCTGGTCCCGCTCGCGGCCCTGCGGTTCTGCCTTCTCTTCCTCTCCCTCCGGGGCCTCCTGCTCATGGCCCGGGCCAAAGTACTGGCAGGTGGCGAGCCCTTGGGGCCTCGCCGGGGTGGGCAATGTGGCTATGCTGGGGGCCTCACACCAAGCCGAGGGTGCATGCTCTGAGGGGATGGGCTTCCGCTGACGGGGTGCAGGTGGCAGAAGCCCCCGGAGGCCCTGGCCACCAGCTGAGTGAGCTCCTGGGCGGCGCTGCAAGCAGGGAAGCCATGGCCTGCCCAGGAGATTGGCTAGGAGCGCTGTGACCTGCCCAGCTGCGGTTTGGGGTTGCCTCCGTGTCCAGGGACATCCAAATTGGGTTCAGGGTGTGTCTGGAAGCGTGTTTCGGGAGGGCGGGTGCCCAGTCCCCGCAGCCTGTCCCGGTGCCCAGAGCCCCGCCCGCCCCCCACGTGGCCTCTCTCCACCCCCTTCCTGCCCCCAGATGCTGGCCACGCTGCTGATCACCCGCCAGTTCCTCCAGAATGTTCGAGAGGTCTTGCAGCCGCACCTGTACCGGCGGCTGGGCCGTGGCGAGATTGGCCTGCGGGCTGCCTGGGAGCTGGCCCGTGCCCTGCTTGGCCTACTGAGCCTCCGGCGCCCTGCACGCCACCTCGAAGCCCAGGCTGAAGAGGGTGTCGGTGGCAACAGCGGTGGGGGGGGCCGCAGGTGTCTCAGTGGGGCCTGCGGGGCACCTGAGGAGGAGGAGGAGGCCACCATGGAGCGTCGGCCAGCGGGGGAAGGTGGGGAGGTGGGGGACGGGCCTCGGGGGGGCAGGGAGGAGGAGGAGGACGAGGAGGAGGAGGAGGACGAAGAGGAGGAGGACGAGGAGGAGGAAGGCGAGGAGGGCGGCCTCCTGGACTGCGGGCTTCGGCTGAAGAAGGTCAGCTTTGCTGAGCGGGGGGCTGGGCGGCGGCGGCTGGGCCCAAGCCCGGAGGCCCTCCTGGAGGAGGGGAGCCCCACCATGGTGGAGAAGGGGCTGGAAGCTGGCGTGTTCACGCTGGCCGAGGAGGACGATGAGGCCGAGGGGGCTCCCAGCAGCCCTGAACGGGAGCCCCCGGCTGTCCTGCTCCGCCGGGCCAGAGGTGAGGGCCGCGACCAGGGCCCCGATGGGGGCCCAGACCCAGAGCCGGGCTTGGGTGACTCAGCCCGGAAGCAGCGGCGGCAGAACCGGTCATCTTGGATCGACCCACCCGAGGAGGAACACTCGGCCCAGCTCACCCAGGCTGAGCTCGAGAGCTGTATGAAGAAATACGAGGTGAGGAGGGCGCCTGAGGGCAGGGGCCGGGCCCTCCGAGGGGCGCAGCGCAGTGAGGTGGAGGGCCTGGGGGTGATGGGAGGGAATAACGGGACCCTTCATGTGGTCAGGAACCTGCCCGAGGGGGAGCTCTGGGTCCATGCAGAATAATCTGGGGGGTGGGCTTGAGGAGAGGAAGGTGGTCCGAGGGAGGAGGTGTCCTGGGCGGAGGGAGAGCCCTAGGCCCCACCCAGCTGCCCGCCCACAGGACACATTCCAGGACTACCAGGAGATGTTTGTGCAGTTTGGCTATGTCGTGCTCTTCTCGTCTGCCTTCCCCCTGGCTGCCCTCTGCGCCCTCATCAACAACCTCATCGAGATCCGCAGTGACGCCCTCAAGCTGTGCACGGGGCTGCAGCGGCCCTTTGGGCAGCGGGTGGAGAGCATTGGCCAGTGGCAGGTGGGGGGAGGGCTGAGGGCCCCAAGCCGGGGTGCACCAAGGAGGAGCGGGTGCTGGGGAGGGTGGCTGGGCACCCCCTGAGCCCGCCTGTCCCCCTGCAGAAGGTGATGGAGGTCATGGGCGTCCTGGCAATCGTAGTCAACTGCTATCTAATTGGCCAGTGTGGGCAGCTGCAGCGCCTCTTCCCCTGGCTCAGCCCCGAGGCGGCCATCGTGTCCGTGGTGGTGCTTGAGGTGGGGCTGGCGGCCGGGTTGGGGGAGCCAGGCGGCGGGTGGGTGTCCCCGTGCCTGCAGCCTCCTCCTCTGTCACCTCAGCACTTCGCTCTGCTTCTCAAGTACCTCATCCACGTGGCCATCCCCGACATCCCGGGCTGGGTGGCTGAGGAGATGGCCAAGCTGGAGTACCAGCGCCGGGAGGCCTTCAAGGTATGTGGGCTGGGGTGAGTGCGCTTTATGTCTCTGCTCCGTGGGGCTTCTCCACCTAGCCTGGCTGGCCGTCCAGTCCTTAGCAGGAGGGTGGGTGTTCAGAGCCTGGTGTAATAATTAGCGTTCCGAAAGGGCCTGGTCCCCTCTGGGATCCTGGTGGCATCCAGCACCAGGTTGGCACTCACGAACTGTCATCCACCGGCTTGCCCAGCATTGCCCTGTTGGGGGCCAGAGACACAGCTGACGCTTCCTAGAAGCCCAAGCCTCTGCCGCATTCCTCAGAAAGCTGCAGAGAAGGCCAGGGAGCTCACTGGCGCCAACCGATGGAGCGCTCCACGATGATGGAAACGTTCTATATCCGTGCTGCCTATGTAGCCCCTCACTACAGATGACCAACGAGCACTTGAAACGGGGCTGGTGCCACTGAGAAACAGACTTTTTCTTTGCAGTTATTTAAATTGACAAAGCCGTGTGTGGCTACCGGCCACTGGATGGGGCAGTCACAGCTCTGTCTCTCACCAGTTCTCCAGAAAGCAGGGAACCACTGAGGCCCAATATTTGTTCACACTCTCCCAATTCCTAAGACGGTGTCTGGCAGGGGATCAGGGACAGAGGCGGTGGCCAGTAAATGTTCGTTCTCTTCTCAGGCCTCAGAAAGCACCGGCATGGGTCCAGGGATGCAGTTGGTGCCCCATAAGTGTTTAGATCTCTCCCCACTTCTGCAGAGAGCCCCAGGGTGGGTCCAGGGATGCAGCTGTACCCAAGAAGCGTTCGGATCTCTCCCAACTTCCGCAGGAGAGCGCCGGCATGGGCCCGGGCCTGGTTTGGTGCCTGCTCGCCCGCCTGCTCTTCCCAGTGTCCCCATAATGGCCCCGTTCTGCCCACAGAGACATGAGCGCCAGGCCCAGCACCGCTACCAGCAGCAGCAGCGGCGGAGGCGAGAGGAGGAGGAACGCCAGCGCCACGCAGAACATCATGCCCGCAGGGAGCGCGACGCCAGTGGCCGGGAGGAAGCTCGGGCTGAGGGCTCCGGGTTGGACCCTGCTGCCCCAGAGAAGGCCTCGGCCAAGGCCAAGGGCAGTGGGGCGGCAGGAGGCCATGGGCCGGAGCGGCCCAAGCGCCCGGGGTCCCTGCTGGCACCTAACAACGTCATGAAGCTGAAGCAGATCATCCCACTGCAGGGCAAGTTCCTGTCGTCCGGGGCTGCATCCTCGCTGGCCGGCGCGGGGGCCAACCTCACTGCCCGGCCGCCCCCTGCCCCGTCTCCCACAGGCAGTGACACCCGCCTGCCGGCCTTCCTCAGCTTCAAATTCCTCAAGTCACCCGATACCCGGCGGGACCCAGAGCGTAGCCACTCGCCGCCCAAGGCCTTCCACGCCAGCAAGCTCTTCCCCTTCGGCGGGGCCCGGGCTGAGGCCGGGTCCAACGGGGCGGGCGGGCAGGCCCGGCAGGACGGGACCCCCAGCGGTGGCAGTGGTGGTAGCCGAGCCCAGCGGAGTGGGCCGGCAGACGAGGCCGCAGCTGAGGAGCCGGACACACCCCGGCCCGAAGAGGAAGGCTCAGGTCACAAGCTTTAACTCGGGGGTGGGGACTCTGGGCCGGGCTTTGGGGATAGGGGTGGGGTGTCCAGGCCTGGGGAGAGGGGCTGAAGGGGACAGAGGAGGCCCAGTCTCCCGGTACCGGTTGGGGACCTGGGTATGTGGTACATGGAGCCTCTTGGTCAAAGCCTACCCAGTCTTTCCGGGACCCCGGAGAGCCTGGAGCCCTGTGCCTGACCCTCCTCACCCCTGGGGAGGGATGCCAAAGCCCCTCGTCCCAGTGCCCCTCGCACGGCCTGCCATGCTCCAGTGCCAGGAGAGATGAGGGAGGCCCCTTCACCACCTGGCCCTGCCTCTCCTGCCCCCATGAGACCCTACACCCAGCTCACTCTGGGGGCCCTGGACCCCCAGGCCTCTATGCAAGTCCCCATCCTGCAGCCCAGCTGTTCGAGGTGGCCTTTCTGGGAGGTGGAGCTCAGGCTGCCCACCCAGGGAGTTCAGGGCTGCAGCCACACGTGTGCCGAGCAGAGCCACAGGCCTCACTGCCGCCCCTCCCACCCCGTCCCAGCCCGGAGTCCAGCAGCCCATCCCAGGGAGCCCAAGAGGTGGCACCTGTAGCACCAGGGATATAGGTCAGAAGTCAGAGGGACTTCCTCAGACCGTCCTCTCTCCGTGACGGAGAGGGGCCCAGTGCCCAGAGGCGGGGGATGCACCCGAAGAAGCCCACCCCTTGTCACTGATCAGAAGCAATAAGGCCCTCCATGTGCCTGAAAGCCCGGAGGGAGCGCGGGCAGGGTCCCCAGCGGGGTCCAGCGGCGGGGCCGGCATCTCCCCGGAACGGCCCCTCTCGCCTCCGCAGGGACAGCGCCGGCCCCGGTGGGCGCCCCGGCCCTCCGCACCCGCCGCAGCCGGAGCCCTGCGCCGCCGCCGCCGCCGCCGCCAACACCGCTGCCCCGGCCCCCGACGCCACCCGCCGGCTGCTGGCAGTGGGACGGGCCGTGGGGCTGCGGGGGCGAGGGCGCCGCCCCCCGCCAGGCCCCTGCCGCCGCCGCCGCCGAGTGTCCGCCCTGCGCCCTCGCCGGGCCCCTGCCCGCTCCGGCAGCTGGCGTCCTGCCGGGGGACGCCAGCTTCTACAGCCTCCCGCCGCCGCCGCTGCCTCCCACCTCCGAGCCCCCGGAGCCCCCGGCACCGTCGCCCAGCCCCAGCTCCAGTCCCAGTCCCAGTCCCCAGGCCGTGTGCTGGCCCAGCGGCTGGCATTAGCTCCGCCCGCCCTGCCTTCCTGTTTTCATATGCAATATCAATCACGGACGGGGCGGCAGCCGCCACCCAGAAAACGCTGCTGTCGGTGTATCCCAGTATTGGCTGCCCCCTCCTGGGTCAGGGCCGGGGGCCTGGGGCCCCTCTATCTGCCGTTTTCCTTTCGACCAGGATGGGGGGAAAGGAAAGGAAACCCCCCCAAAACAACAGAAAACACACACAGAATAGGCGATTATTTATTTGTTTTTAATTTATTTTGTCATATTTTTGTAAAACGGCAGAAATGCAATAAAAAGTATATTTCAACAGTGCCGAAGGGCGGAGCTGTGGAAAAGGGACGTAAGGGGCCCAATGACGAGGTTGGGGCCAGCTCTTTGGGGGCCTGGCAGGCCTAGGGTGGGTACCCCCCCTGTCTATGACCCTTAGGGAACTCCTCCAAAGAACTGGGTCTCCAGGCCATGGCTGGAAAACTCCAAAAATCCAGGCCCAGGGGCCCCTGGGAGGAGCTGCAGAGCCTCAGGCCCCATCTTCGGCCTCCTAGACTAAGGAAGAAATCTCAAAGTGCTGATAGGACTCAGCAGTTTGGGCCCTGGGCCTGCGTCCTGAGTCGGCCTCAGTCGTGCAGGGCTACCCTTTCTGGCACACCCGCCTCCCAGGCTGCCATCTGAGGAGTCAAGGGCTGCGGGGAGAACTTGGGTGTGGAAGTCGGAAGGCACCTGGTGCCTGAGTCTCGATGTTGAGGGGATGGCATGTTGGGGTGTGGCTTCCGGGAAGGGCCGGGATGCCCCACTGTGGGACAGCTGTCAGACCCTATTCGCTGGGACCCTTCACTTGATCAGGGATGGACATGGCCTCTCCCACCCTCAGGTGTGTCCACATACAAAGGCTCAGGGCCCAACGGGCCCCACCCCAGGCAGGGCTGGGGGAGCCAGTGTGAGGAAGGGGCACTTGCGGGGGGGCCATGAAAGAGAAGTCAGGGTTCACTGGAGGCAGGAGAGCAGCCTGTGCAAAGGCACAGAGGTGTGGGAAGGCAGGGTTTGGTGTTTGGGGGAACAGAGTGAGTAAGAGTAAAGGCAAGAGGGGTGGGTGGAGGCTGGCTGACGGGCCTGTGCTGGGGAGACCACAGGGAGGCCACAGGACCCCCGCCCTCACCGTGGACAGCACTGGCAGGAGACAGAACCCAGCCCCTCAAAGGGGAACCTGGGGCCAGGGAGGCGTGGGCAAGCCTCAGGGAAGGACAGGCTGAAGCCTGCGCCTGCCCTGCCCCACAGCCTTTGAAACTAAAGTCCTGCCATCTACTCTGCCACCAACAAACAGCGACACGATGCGCCTGCCCAGGGTCAGGCCAACCCCTGGGACTGGGGATTCCAAGCTGGTCTGAGAACCCCCAGGGACTTAGCCCTCCCCAGCACGACCACAGTCAAGCTTGCATTTCCTAAGCACCTGCCTTATGACCACAGGAACTGAACACCGCTGCACATGTGCCCAGAGCTGGGCCCCACAGCTGGGCAGCTAATCCAGGAGACTTCCACCCAGCAGACACGGGGCAGCTCAGGCCGGAGCAGTCTGCCTCAGGCTGGGCCCTCCACGGTGACAACCTGGGGCAGGTGCCCCCCGCAGCCCGTGTCCCTCACGCACGCCGCAGCCCAACCCTTCACCGCCCCCAACACCCCAGCCATCAGCTCCAGCACTCTGGCTCCCACTCAGGGCTGGCGGGGGAAGCAGCGGCATTCCCCTGGCCCTGTGCCCAGTGGTCAGGAACTCAAACCTTCTGCCTGGAGCCCAAATGCCCCCCTACGTCCCCGGGCTCAGCCCCAAGCCCAGTCCAGCTGGCTCCCGGGAGTAGCCGTGGAACCTGCCGACTGAGGGCACTGGGGCTGGGCGTCCCGCGGCGCTCCACGTGCCTCCTCTCTGAGGGCGTGAGGCCGGGCCACCTGGGCTGTCTCCACAGAGGCTGGTGGGCGTGCCGCCCTGCTCGCCAGTGTCATGGGCGTGGGGCCCACCACAGCTCCATCCTTGGCAGCACGGACCGTCTCTCTGGGGTGTCCCAGTCCTCGAGGACACCTTGACGGCTGGGGTAGAGGGGCAGGTCCGGGCAGGTCTTGGCTCTGATCGAGATGGCCGCAGCAGGCCCACGAGAGAATCCAGCTGGTCCTGGGGCCCCAGCGTCTGGGGGCCCCTTCCGGCTCCTCTTGGTGATGATGGGACGACTCTCAGTGGCTCCATCCTCTGGGGCTGAGGCACGCCGAGCAAAGACGCGAGGTCGGGTAGGAAAGATCCTTTTATTGGGGTGGACATGGAGCACGCACTAGTCCATGATAAAATGACTTAAGAGAAAGATCCGGAAGGGCTGACTTCTCCCCCTTACGCATGCTCAGAGCAAGGTCTGGGCACAGAATAGGTCCCGGTGGAACTCGAGACAAGGCAAGTCTTTAAGGCCCGAACCAGCCGGTGGGAGCCGGGAGAAGGGCCCCCACCCCTGCCGGCCGGCTGCAGCAGGGGCCTGGCTCTAGACCCTCTCAGACACGCTCCAGTTTTCCAGAGGAGAACTGGGGGGCGAGAGGAGGGGGAACTGGAGGGGGGGAGGTGAGTAACAATTGTTGTTTTTAAAAGCATCTACCAACATCACACTACTGGGTCTGACGTCCCCTTTAACCATCGCTTGGTACATTTTACAGCATAAATAAAAACTCAAGGAAAATAAATACATCGGCTCCTATGAGGTTGGAAGTGGTGTGGACGGTGGGGCGTGGGTGGGCCGGCGGAGGGGTTGGGGGGCAGGGCGCTTACACAAGGCGGGCGGGCGAGGAGCAGACAAGACAGGAGGCGCCTGTGGGGGAGTGTGAGTCTTAAGTGTCCTCGTGCATGTCCGGGCTGTCGGTCCGTGCGACCTTGCGGGGGGGTGCCGAGCTCTCACCCTCGAGGTCCACTTGCTCCTGGTCTCTCTTCTTGGCGGCATTCTGGGGGGCAGGGGAAGCGGAGGGGCTGTGAGTCTTCATGCTGGGGGAGCTCCTGAAATCTGAGGCTGGCCCTGGGGCCCCAGCACATCACAGAGCCGGGCAGTCGACCTAGGGCCCGTGGCTAGCCCCTTCTGCCCCCTGGACCTGCCCCACCAAGCCATGGTCCCCTGGGGACACCAGCCTGTGACAAGCACTTCAAGGAGTCATCACAACTCTCAATGACCCCCACACAGCATTTCTCAGACACTCAGAGAAGCCATCCACCCTGCCGGAGGGCAAAGGGCACTCGTGAGCCACCCGGGGAAGCCCCCAAATAGCCACAGAGAGGAAAGCATGCTGATTTGGGAAAACCTCCTTTCCTCACTGGTGGGAATCAAGGCTTGTGGGGCGGGGGTGGCCAGGAGCTGGGGTTTTCTGAGCAGTCACTTCATCATGGGGTCCCCCTCCAACCTGGCCCAATCTGACCACACGGCAAAACTACACGTGCAGATTTTCAAGAAAGAAAAAAAAAATATCCTGTCAGAAAGGTGGCCTCTTATGGGAAGGACGGGGGCGACGACTTTTCACAGCAGCTACGCATCCTAGTAGGGCCTGGATTTTTAATCGTGTGTACTTTTCATCATTGAACAAAGACTCCAAGTAACAACACTGAAGTCTATCTGCCACCAGGGCCGTGCTCCCCACAAACTGTGGGGAGATGGGCTTCAGTACAGCTTACCTGCCTGTCCCTGAGCACTAGAGCCCTGTGGCCTCTGCACAGCCATTCCTCTAGAGCATTCTTCCTTCTCCTGAATCACCTAGCAAACGCCTATTCAGCCCTCAAGGCCCCACTCGAACACCCAGTCTCCCAGCCACCGGTGTCCCTCCGCTTCTCAGAGCCTCCTGCTGGGTACTGTGTTCCTTCCCCGAGCCCACGTGCCTTACCTTTTTGTCCCATTGCTGATGTAAGTAGCGCAAAAGAATGTTTGTTTTTTCTGTCACAATAACTGAGAAGGAAAGACAGATAAAGTTGCAGGAAGAAGCTGTGGGGAGCCGGCTGCAGGCGGCCCAGCCCCCATCCCAGCCTGCACTGCCCTCCCAGGACGAGCTTACCCCTTCCTGGCCTCTGGGCTGTCCCTGCCCTGGGTGGCCTTTGTGTGACTCAAGTCACCACCCCCAACCCTGGAGGAGATTTCAGGAAGCCAAGCATTCTCCCTCCTGAGCACAGGCCACTACCATGAGCCCAAGCTGGCTGCCCTGACAGGGTCCCTGCTTCCCAGAGAGAGGCCGAGTCCTAAGCTGAGCTCGGATTCCACCCTCGGGCGGGGGAATGAGCCCCGGCATGCCAGGTCACGTGGGTGTCTTCCCAGACGGACCAGGAGCACAGATCCACATGCTGTGCCCCAGTGACCACAGAACGCACCCAGCAGAGTCCAGGATTTTTTCACGGTTGAAAGAAAACACCGTGACTACAATAAATAACCTTGAGATCCCCCTGCTCTGCAGGCTCCAGGCCTTTCCCTGCAGGTCCCTCTGCCTAGCCGCCCCCTCCCCAAGTTGCCCACCCCAGTCTGGGCTGGGTCCCCCACCGTATGGTATGAGTCTCGAGACCTGTGACAGGAAGCCAGCAGGGGAGGCCTGACTTGATGCAGGGGTGGGGGTGAGGGCCAGCGAGCAGCAGACAAGGGCCAGCTTGGGACCCTGCAGGACTGGACGTGGATGCCGGTGTGGACGTCAGGAGGGTCCCAGGGAAAGCCAGGCTTCCCGCTGCTCCCAAGGGCTGGGAGCTGCCCAGCTTCCCACAGGTCACCTCCTGCACTACCCTCTGGCCCTTCCCCTCAGCAGCCGGGATGAGACAGAACAACAAAGGCCACTTACTCTGTTCAGACGGGTACTCCCGAGTGGGCAGGTAGACTGAGGGACGTCGGTTCTGTGGGAGGGTTGGGAAGGCGTGGGTTAGGAGAGTAGACAGGTCTGGGGTCCCCTCACCTCTCAACTCAGCACCCGCCCTCCAATGCAGATCAAAAGACGTGTGAGGATTTCAAGTGGGGCTGGGTTTGAAGCTCGGCCCCTCTTTCTGGCAAGACCCCGACCTGGGGGCTGCACACCACCCCCGGCCCTTTCCCCGAGGGCAGCTCACGGCCCACGTACTCACCGAGGCTTTGCACACAGAGTCGGCATGAAATCGACTAAAATTGCTTTTGTTGTAGACAGGCAGTCCTTTCAAAAAATCTGCCTAGAAGACAGGGAAGATGGTAAGTGAGAAATCAGGCAGCAGGCTGGGCCACCCCCGGAGCACCTGTGACCGGGTGGGCTACCTACCGGGTGACTTCTGGTTTCCTTCTTTCTGTTCTGTCATTCAAGTTTTCTAGAACTCACCCTTGAGCTGGCCACCTGATGTGTCCACTCTTATGACCAGAACAAAGTAACCAACCCCAGAGTAAGGGTATGATCTCCCACAGGGTCCTCACAATAAACCTGTCACCAGGCCAAGGAGTGGGGAAACTGAGGCTCAAACAGGCCAGGACACTTGCATCAAGTCAGGAGCAAGCAGCGGGGTGGGGAGCCGGAGCCGGGCCCATCCGACTGCACACCTGTCCTCTGTGCTAGCTGAATACTGAACTCGTGGTCTCACCTCCATTTATGCGCCTTTGATAGAGCCTGGGATGGAGACTTGTCCACCCTAAGAAACTCTGAGGGTCCATGAGACAATACATGGGGGTGGGGGAGCAGGAGGCTGGGTGAAGGGGAAACGGCAGCTGGGACACAGGGGCTGCTGGGACACAGGACCCGAAGCCTGGGGTCAACCGAGCTTCCGAATCCTGAGAAAACTCAAAAACCCAAGTTTCAGTGTCAGTGCCAGCTTTTTTCTTTTATGTTTTTGGCTGCGTCATGTGGCATGTAGGATCTTAGTTCCCCAACCACGGACCGAACCCGTGTCCCCTGCATTGGAAGTGCAGGGTCTTAACCACTGGCCCGCCAGGGAAGTTCCAGTGCCAGCCTTTTAAAACTGGCTGAGCTTTGCAGCAAACACTGTGTGGACCAGGGCTGGCTCGAGGGCTGCTCCTGGGGTCCCCACATCCAAAGGCTGCCCTGTAAGGGGAGAATGCCTCCCACTGGGGGGAGGGCCAGAAGCCTAAAGGAAGCAGGCTGGCTCCTCCCTGCCCCCGGTGCCTGGGGCAGGGGTTCAGGCACCAGAGGTTTCAGGCCCGCAAGGTGCCAGGGAGCCAGCGACAGATTCATTCACAGCTCTGACTCTTGGAAAGTCCTTTTTCTCTGACGCTCTGGCACCAACTGGGCAAGGAAGGGAGAAAGCTCTGGAAGGGGAAGACCCTGACTCTGGGCGGAGGGCAGGTCTCTGCCACAAGATGGGGGTGAATAAAGGCCAAGGGGAGCTGTGTCCGCCTCAGGAAACTGAGGCACAAGAACCCCGAAGAGGGATGAAGGCTGAGAACTTGGGGCAGGGAGTGACTTCCCAGCAGAGCAGGAGGGCAACGCTGTCGTCAGGCCTGGAGAGGGAGAACTGGGGAGGACCAGGGGTTTCCCAAGCTGGAGTCACCCCATCATACAGACGAGGAAACTGAGGCAAAAAGGTCATGTAACACTCATCTGAGGTCCCCCAGCCCCAACGAGAAAACAAGCTGACTGAACCCAGGTTTGCCTAACCTCAGAGGCCAAGCTCCTGTTCTGTGATGCCAGTGCCTCTGCTTCCTGCCTGAGAGCCGAGGGCTCAGAGCCTACAGGCTACGTGAACCCTCCCTCGGGTGCTCAATCGCCATGCCTGACCCAGGCGCTGCGCTCTCGGGGAAGCTGCTGTTCAGGGGATCCCCCATCACCCTCTGGTGCCGGCGGAAACAGGCGTCCTCTCCCCTGTGGGGCCCAACCCCTCCTCTGCTGGGCCCCAGCAAGAGCCTAGCGGGATGGGTGAGCCAGGGGAGCTGGAACGTGGACGGGCCTCCTGCTCCCACCCAGGAGGTGGCCCTCACATCTGGGTGACCTACGGCCCCAGAGCCAGCTCAGAGTGCCTCAAACCTGCCTCCCCTGTCCCAGGACCCCTGCCTCAGCTCAGCCCCAGACTATGGGGCCAGCTTCATCCATCCGGCAAAGTGTTCTCAGGACCCAGGGCACTGCGGAGAGCCACAGCAGACCTACTTCTGGCCCCAGGGAACAGCCAGTGCATGGGGACACGGGTGTGGATCAAAGCCATGCAGTGAATGCAGAGTGGCCATGAGGACAGGGCACCACGAGGTGCCATGTGAGGCCCATGAGAGCAGGGGGAGGGGGTAGGGAAGGCTGGCTGGTCTGGGGGATGGGGAGGACTGCCCAGATGCAGTGATGCAGGCCTGAGACCTACAGGAGAGGAGGGCTCCCTGCCCCAACTCAAACCCCTCCGCAGCCCTGGCTCGGCTTGGCCCACGCCAGCCTCCTGCCACACACCTCCTCAGCCCGTGCCACCCTCCAGGAATGCCCCTCTGCTCTCCACGTGGGAAACACCCGCCAAACTCTCCAGTCAGCTCGAAACGCCCCCTCCCCCTTCCCTCTCCCCACACCCCGGAAGCCTCTACCAGGGATCCTCTGCCAGAGGCACGCTCATACCCCAACGAGGTCATCTGTTTACACACCCAGTTCCCTCACTGGACTGCCACTTCCCTGAGGCAGAGGGCAGGGCAGGGCTGGCTCAACCCTGGGTCCCTGACAGGGCTAACATGGGGCCGGGCAGCAGAGTGGTGAGAGGTTCCGAAGCCCCAGGCCTGCACTGATCCTGGATGGGCCCCTCCCTGGCTGTGTGACCTGGGGCAGGTGACCTACCAGTCTGGCCGCCCCAGTTGTGAGCGTGGTTTACAAGAGGGACCCCTCCCAGGGTTATTCTGGGTTTCAGTAAGACAACACAGGGAAAGAGCTTTGCCCAGAGCACCCCTGAGGGCAGCTGTTAGTATCGATGCATGTGTGCTGAATAAATGAATGCAGACAGGGCATGGCCAGTACTTCCTGTCAGCTAAGCAGGAAAACCAAGCCTCAGACACAGGGAGAAATCCTCACCTCAGCCAGACAAATCCTAGCTACAGCTGGGCCCAGAAGCTGTCCATTGCCTCAGCAAACACTCGCTGAATATCTGTGTGCCAGTCCCTGTGTAGGCAGCCTGCCAGTGACCCAACCAAAGCAAGATGAGGAAAAGAAATGGTGTGCAGAGAGAGGAGGCATGGGGGCCTCCTGCAATCAGGAAGGGACCCTCTGAGCAGATGTTATTCACAGGAGGAAGAGCAATCCAGGCAGAAGTAACAGGTGCAAAGACCCTGGGGTGGCAGGGACTGAATGTGAAGATGTGAAAACAAGGCCACTGTGGCTGGAGATCACAGCGGGGAGGGGTGAAGAGGGTGGAGATGAGGTCACAGAGCTGGGCAGGGACCTTGGAAGCTGAGGGGGGGAGGTGGGTTTCATTGGGGTTACAACAGGAAGCCCCCTCCACTGTTTTGTAAGCTAGATAGTGGTATTATCTGATTGACATCTTTAAAAGCTCCCTCTGGTTCTGGGTGAATTACAGACTGCCAGTGGGGCAGGATGAAGGCAAGACCAGGGAGGAGGCTGGAGCAGGTATTCAGGCAGGAGGTGGCAGTGCCGGGACCAGGTGGGGAGCTGTGGACAGATTCAGAATTCGTTTTGGAGGCAAAGCCAACAGAACCCTCTTAGGAACTGGGAGTGGGCAATGAGGTCGCAGCGAGGAGTCAAGGACAACACCCAGGCTTGGGGACCCACGTGCTAGGAACCCACTTACCACTTTCCCATATCCTTCCTGACAAGAAGTCTTTTATCTATTCCCCACCACATCCCAAGGACTATGGCTTGTGGGCTGGGACCCTGAGTCCAGGAACAATGGGGTTTGACTTGCCCTGACAAAAGCTTCCATCACCTCTGTCAGCCCTGGGGATGCCAAAGAGTGGAGGGAATGAAGGGGGCTTCAGCCCAACTGTGAGGCTGTGTCCCACTTCACAGGTGGAGAGCCCAAACCCCAAAGAACCACCAGACCCAAATCCCAGGATGAGTGAGCGGCCCAAGGGGTACTTTAACCTCCCAAAAAGTTGTCATTATCCCCACTTCAAGATGAGGAGACAGCTAGGAGGGAATGTCACCATCCCCGAGTCACCCAGCTCATCTGTTGAGCGTTCACTGTCCCAAGCCCTTTAAGACGTCAGTTCCCCAAATTACCACAACCCTATGAAGTCTGGACTATTGCTACCCTCATTTAACAGGGATAGGGCCTGATAACTGGAGAGATGAAGTCGCTCCCTCTTAGAGCTGATCGGGACCGGAATGTTGGAGGTGGGGTCAGGGCTCTGGGGGACCAAGGCAGTTCGCGATGTCGCACTTCCTTTGGCGATAAAGCCCCGCATGTCACGATGTCAAGCCCCCTCCCCGCCCCGACGCTCAGGCCGGCCTCCCAAACCTTCCCGAACAGGAAAGGCCCAGGCCTGGCGCCCGGAGGACGAGGCCTCAGTTGGGGGTCTCGGGGGACCCCATCCCCACACCCCCAGGCGATTTCCGGGGGAGCCGCGACCCGGAAATGAATGAGTTGTCAGGGCCTGGAAACCTAGATAGGGTCAGGGGTCGGAGATGGAGCCAGGACGGGGTCAGCAAGAAGCTCACAGCAGGGTCCCGGGGGGTCGAAGGTGACAGGTCAGAGAGAGGGGCGGGGCCGGGCCCCCCAGGGCGGTGAGGGGCCTCGGGGGTTACTGGAGGTGGGTGGGCCCGCGGCGCCATTTTGTCGAGCGGAGGGGGAGTACGGCCCTGGCGGCCACCCTCACCATCTTCTGTTTCCTCCGTCGCCGCCTCAGCCACCGCCTCAGCCGCCGCCACCGCCACCACAGCCGCCTCCTTAGCAGCCGCCGCACAGTAACTTCTAGCCACGGCACAGCCCACACTGCTGGTGCGGCCGCCCTTCAGTCGTTGGTCCGCCCTCTGGCCCTGCCTCCAAGTTATGCGGTCTTTGCGCACTCCCATTGGCCAGATCCGGCAAAGTCACGCGGCCATTGGTCGCCACGCCGCCTCCCTTCGTTGTCAAGTTCAGTTGAGAGAGCAAAACCCCGCCCGGGACTTGCAAGCGAACAGCAGCGAAATCCGGAAGTGGGCGGAGGCCGCGCCCCCAAAGCCCCTTGGGATTTGTAGTCTGCAACACCCGGAGGTCCCACCGGTCTCTCTAGCATTTGCTACGCTTTTTCATATGGTGGTTCATGAGGTTCTTACAGCAGCCCCCGCAAGGATAGGGACCCACCGTTACACTCCCAGCCTCCTCCCTGGGGTCCCAACCTTAGGTTTCGGCATATCTAAACTGCTCCCACACTAGCCGCTTGATATCTTTAAGCTGACAGCATCTTTGAAACACTTCCCTTGGCTCCCCAGTATCCCAAGGATCCAGTCCCGCCTCCTCGGTCCCAAATTCTGGGCCCCTCCGGTCTCCTTCGTCCACCTTTTATCCTGACCCGTCCAATCCCTCCTCCCTTTGGACTCTCCCAGACCCTGCCACCTTCTCTAAGAAGCCTTCCTCGACTGCGTTCTTCCCAAGGCAAAGTCCAGTGCCTCCTCTGGGCTTCACAGTCCTCACAATCATCCTCCCAGCCCTGACTCCACTGTGTCCAAACTGCCTGGGTACGAATCAAGCCACCGCCCCCCCCACCACGACCACCATCAGCCTGACAGCCTGGAGAGAACAAGAACTTATTAAGGAAGTACTCAATAAGTTACTAAGTGGAAGCTACTAAGTATTATTAAACCAACATCACAGCAGAGGAGAAATAAGCATCTCATTTTAAGGATGGATCCTCTTTATTTTTTTGGCCGCGCAGCATGCAGGATCCCAATTCCCCAACCAGGGATGGAACCCGCGCCCCCTGCAGTGGAAACCTGGAGTCATAACCACTGTACTGCCAGGGAAGTCCCATTTTATTGGAACCAAATGAACCTCAGAGGGCTAAGATCTTGCTCAAGGTCACAGAGCCCATCCCCAAGGGGCAGGTGGAGGATTCAAACCCCTCCCACCTCTCCACAAGCCTTCCTAGAACTGTGAGAATTGACATTTTATAAGACAAGTGAAAATTTGAACATTTATTAGATTTTTAATGACATGAAGGAATTGTTGACTTTTTTTTTAGCTTTGAAAAGCTTTATGAATATGTATTAAAGGGCCATTATCTTAGAGAAGTGAGTTCTGAAATATTTACAGAAGAAATAACCTGCTGCCCGAGATTTGCACCTCAGGAGAGGGCAGGATAGGTTGTGGGTAGAGCTGTGTACCGGGTTACAAGGGCGTTCACTGTACCATTCTGTGGACTGATGCACATGTTCGAAATTCTTCCTAATTCAAAAGCGTAAAAAGGCATTTGGCAAGGTCTGACTTCCCACTCCCTCTTCCAGTCCAATCCCACAATTCTTCCCCTGGGCCAACCCCGAAATCTGAGAATTCATGTCCGTCCGAGTCCCAGTCGTCAGCGAGGAAAAATGCTTTAATGGGGGGGGGGGGGTCCAGCGGGCAGCGTCGCGCTGCTCAGTGGCTCAACGATTTTCGACCCTTGTGCATGCGGCGAAGAATGACCTGGACGCCGCTTGGCTTGCTCAAGCGCCGAATCCAACCATGCTTGTTCTTGCGCTTGATGTTGCTCGGCTGATACTCGTTCCCGCGCGCCTTGCCCCGGGTCTGCTGCACGGCGGGGAGTCCCCAGGCGTCGGGGAGCCCCAGCCAGGCCCGGGGCTGGAGCCACCTGCCGGGGAAGGTTAGAGGGGGCGCTGTGTGACTTCTGACCTCTCCGAGCTTGGGTTTCCCGATCAATGCCAGAGGGAGCCTGGCAGCATAAAGGCGCTCGAGGAGTTCTCAAGGCATTGGAAGGTCATGTGGTTGGTAAACAGCTGGGGCCAGTCCCCGACGCCGCCCTTACTCCCAGATTTGGGAAGGGGTCCCCCTGAGGACTCACCTGCCACCCAAAAGCGCCGCTGACCTACTGACTGGCCCCAACAGGCGCCCCACCGATCTGGTCGAGAAAGCCATGTCCGCCGCCGGCACGCCGTCCGGTGGCAGCTATTTCAAAGCCCATAGGTTCCGCAGCTGCGGGACGAGGACTTCTGGGAAATGTAGTTTCTTCTAGGCGGAGCCCTCATTGCCGCGGGAGTTGTAGTTCTACGTAGGCGCACCGCATCTTAGGCGTGAGCGTCAGGGCCCACAGGAGAGTGTAGTTCTTCTTGTGGACCAGCAGGTGACAGGCGAACGGCGTCGCCTCCGCATGCGCGTGCGTACAACACATTATGTCCCTGGGTCTGCTGGGAGTTGTAGTTCCTTCTCCTGTAGCTCTACAGAGGGTACCCTGGAGTGACGGTGGCGCAGCTGGTGGCAGCCTCAGGAAACGGCTGGTTGAATTTCCCACCCTCAGCGGGAGCCAGGCAGACGGCACACGGCTGGCAGCTTTCCCTTAACCCCAGCCAAGTCTCCGCCCCTTGGCGGGGAGCCCAGAAGTCTGAGTTGGTGTTGGCTGGATGTCCTTGGGGTGGTCATTCAGTTTCTCAATCTGCAGAACTCAACGGTTGCAGGCTTGCCCTTGGCGGTGCCCCCGTTCAGGCCCTATTTTTCTAATACTCATATCTGAGCCCTTTCCCTTCTTACACACTCTCTACGGCTCCCCATTGCCCCAGGGAAAATATCTGGCAGGCATTTGAAGCCCGCTCTCGCCATACACACACACCCTAAATTTCAGCTACAACCTCCTCTGCCTGGTGCTCCCCTAGTCATCTTTTTAAAATCCTCCTCAGATACTCTCCTTTCCCCCAATCCTATCCCTCCCTCTGGCCCAACACTGCCCCCACACAGCTCTCCCCAGACTCTCCCTGAAGCCCAGGGCGCCCTCAAGGGCCAGGCTTGCAGCTGAGTCCCTGCAGGCACCCCAGTATCTCCCAGCCTGGAGAGGGGGAGGGGAGTTTTTTCTGCATTAATAAACTGTAGTCTCCCAGGAGCACCTGAGTAGGCAAGAGTGGGTGGCTGGACCTAACCCAGCTCTGGCAGCAAATTCCAGGGGATAGGAGTGGGGAAGGGATGATTAACCCCTTGTCCTCTGAAGCCCATCCTACCTGCACCATCATTTAGCAAACCACTACAATACTACAGCAGTACAATAATAATGCCAATAATGTATGGAGCACTTTCCCTGCTGAGCAAACTCATGAGGCAATTAATTCCATAGAGAAATAAATGGAGTCTCAGGGAAAGGACTTGCCCAAGGTCACATATCAGCAAAGGGTAGAGGCTGGATTTGAACTGTGGGCTTTCTGGCTCCGGCTGGGACCAGGGTCACCAGTTAAATTGGCCTATTTGTGAAACTCCAATTCCTTAATTACCCATAGCTCCAAGATATCTGTTTAATGGTTTAACGAATAACAATTTGCAGAACTTGGAATCACACAGCCGTGGTTCCAAGTCCCATCTCTGCCCCCCAGCTTGCCTTGTGACCTTGTGCCACTTATGAGCCTCAGTTTCCCCACCTGAAATTGCAAAGATCTGGGAGACTGTAGAACGGAAAGGTCAGCACAGAGAGAGGGGCATGGGGGCTCCGTTTGGAGGGGACAGGGCAGTTCGGAGGCAGAGGCTAGCCGAGGAGATCCTCTTTGCGGCGAGGAGGGGCCCGGAAGACCTCAGGATGCGACCCCTTCTTGGCGGTTAACCAGGCCCAATCCCTCCCTCCACCTCCGTAAACCTTGAGGGAGGCGGGGTCGTTGCCCCAAGAGCCCGCCCTCATCCCGGAGTTGCCGCCTCTGATTGGCAGTCTAACTAGGCCAGGTCATTATGCAGCTGCTATTGGCCAAGGCTCCAGTCAGTCGGTGCACGGTCCCGCCCCCCCCCGGGGGAGACACTTAAAGGGCCGTCTCGCTAGGCGGTAGCGGGATGTCCCCGCACTGACCGCCCTGGGCCCGCGCCCGCCCGCGTAAACGCGCCCGGCCCGACCCCGCGCCACCATGTAAACGGCGCCCGCAGGCGGACGCCGGCTTCTCCGCCCGGGACCCCTTTGCCCTGCCCCGGGCCCCAGGGCCCTCGATGAGGTGAGCAGGGACCGGGCCGTGGGAAGGGGACACTGAGGCCCCTGGGTCTTTCACTTTGGATGGGGGGTGTCCACAAAGCCCTTAGGAAGCCGCGGAGCCCCAGTGGCCTCGACCCCCGCCGCACGGTTGACGGGCACCCAGGAGGCGGGGGCCTGGCTCTGTGGAGGGGGTCTGGCGTGGCGCATCTGCGCCCCCTTTGGCAATCCCGGGTTGGAACCCCGCCGGAGGTGGGGGGCGCGGCCTGCTTCCCCTTCCTCAGCAAGTACGCGCCACTGCAGGACGGGTGTTCGACGTTCATTATCCCCGCGGAGCCCAGGATGGGGACGGGGAGGGGTTGGTCCCATCACCAGGGCCTGAACAATGGGGGTGCGCTGCGCGGGTATCCCCCTCGAGTTATGTAACTGCCTGCAGTTGCCATGGACACGGAGTGAGGGCCGTGGAGCCCTCATGGAGCGGGATGGAGGCCTGGAGGCCCCCAGCCAGGGCTTTACCTTCTCCATCCTCATCTCCACCACTGGGGGCTGTGTGCCAGATTCCCCAGAACCCAAGGTACTGAACAGTGGGGACAGAGCATCTTCTTCCCAGAGTGTCTGAGCCTCAGCTTGTAGGTCTGTGAAACAGACCCATTGCACTCGTGGTCTTGGGGAGTTGGACAAGGGCTTCTGGAGCTCAGTCCTGAAACCCCTCTCCCAGGGTCTCACCTTTCAGAAGCCAGGTTTAGAGGCCTGGGATGGGGGCTCTTTGGGATCTGCACATTTTTAGATGCCTTTGGAGCCCTCAGGGTATGCTGGTTTAGTGAAAGTGAATTAAGGAAACAGTGCATGAATGAATGAATGGACGAATGAATGAGTGGGTTTAGGAAGGCATTACTGCTATAAACCTGAGCTGGAGGGTCCTCAAGGATGGGCCACATCTGCCACAACGTTCCCTCCTCTGGGAAGCCACCCCCAGTGAATGCCTCTTGGTGTCAGCCACGACCTTCTCTCTAGGATAGACTAGGCTGGCCCAGAAGGGTGGCCGAACGCTACACAGGCACTGACCAGACAAAACATCTCAGTGCGTGGCTGGTTCTGGCCACCCCCAAACTGGAGCCTAGATGGGGCCTCGCAGTGCAACTCACCTGACCCAGGTGTGGGGAGTGGGTGCTATGGGAGTGGAAGGCTCCCTGTTTAGATGGCCTCTGACCTGGCTGTCACAACCCCACTCACAGGACACACCATGCTGACCGGGGTGACCGATGGGATCTTTTGCTGCCTGCTGGGCGCGCCACCCAATGCTGTGGGGCCTCTGGAGAGTGTGGAGTCCAGTGATGGCTACACCTTTGTGGAGGTCAAGCCTGGCCGCGTGCTGCGGGTAAAGCATGCTGGACCCGCTCCGCTCCCCACCCCACCTCCACCACTGTCAGACGCCGCCCAGGGGGACCAATCTGGCTTGGTCCACTGCCAGCGCAGAATCACCGTGTACCGCAATGGGCGGTTACTGGTGGAGAACCTGGGCCGGGCACCACGAGCTGACCTCCTGCACGGGCAGAACGGCTCTGGGGAGCCACCAGCCGCCCTCGAGGTAGAGCTGGCTGACCCAGCGGGCAGCGATACCCGCTCGGGCCCAGGCAGTGCTGGGAGTGGCAGTGGTGGACGACGGCGGCGAGCCCGACGCCCCAAGCGGACCATCCACATTGACTGTGAGAAGCGCATCACCAGCTGCAAGGGCGCCCAGGCCGATGTGGTGCTCTTTTTCATCCACGGTGTCGGCGGTTCCCTGGCCATCTGGAAGGAACAGCTGGACTTCTTTGTGCGCCTGGGCTACGAGGTGGTGGCGCCCGACCTGGCCGGCCACGGGGCCAGCTCAGCGCCCCAGGTGGCCGCCGCCTACACCTTCTATGCACTGGCAGAGGACATGCGTGCCATCTTCAAGCGCTATGCCAAGAAGCGAAACGTGCTCATTGGGCATTCTTACGGGTGAGCCAACACTGGGGTGGGGATGAGGGTGAAGGGTGGAGACTGGCAGGAACTGGACTCCCACTCACAAAATACTTCTTGAAAGATTTCCCTTCTTGAAAAATCCCGCTAACATCTGCAACAAAACAGGGATTCCTGCCACCAATGCTATTGTTTCACAATTTTTTAAAACAGTATCTCAATCCCTGAACTATTGACATTTTGGGTCAGGTAATTCTTTTCTGTGAGGGGCTTTCTTGTGCACTGTAGGATGTTTGGCAGCGTCCCTGACCTCTGCCGATTAGATGCCACTAGCACAATGGTCTAGTGATGATCATGACAATCAAAATGCCTTCAGATAGTACCAAGGGTCCTCTGGTAGGCAGAATCACCCCTAGCTGAGAACCATTGTCTTCAACTAAGTTCAAAAATTGGTTGCTCTGGAGACCCCAAGGGCTCCAAGGAAAGACAAATTGGAATCCCATAATTTTTGTTTACAAGGGCACAGGTTGCTATAATTCATTCTTCCTTAAAAGGGTGACAGATAATACCACCTAGCATTTAGATGAGAGCCCACGCCATGGAAGGCTCTGGGCCTGGGTGCCCAATCACTGCCAAGTGGTACCATTCTGTCCTTTACCCAGGAGGAAAGGCAGGATCTGATCAGCCAGCCAGGTTGAGAACCACTGTTTTAGCAGTTGTAGCCCATGCAACTAGACAAGAAAAGGAAATGTTACATAAGTTTCCAAAAGAAAGGAAGCCAGACTGGGAAATAGCATAGCTCCTATTTGCTTATATGAAAACATACCTCAAAGTGGATGCTTATGCTAAATGATTCCTCCAATTAAATGAGCACCCACCTGTGGAAATTCCTGTGACCCCATAACAATGCTGTGAGGTCCGCACAGTTACTATGTCACAAATGTGGAGATGGTAGCTCAGAGAGGTTAAGCAATTTGCCCAAGGGCACACAGTGAGTCACTGGGACAGTCAAGTCCACCTGACTCCTGCTTGTATCCTGTCCCTCTTTTCAGCAAGGGTTGGCAAACTTTTTCTTAAAGAGCCAAATAGTAAATATTTTAAGTTTGCAGGCCGTAATGGTTGATCTCTGTTGAAACTTCACATGTCTACTGTTGTAGAAAGAAAGCAGACATAATTGTAAACAAATGGGCATGGTTTTATTCTAATAAATCTTTATTTATAAAATATTTTACACATTTACAAGATTGTAAACTTAAGTTTACAAAAACAAGCAGCTAGCCCACAGGCCATAGTTTGCAAAACAAACTCTGCTTTAGGGGGAATGAGGAGAGGTACCTGCACCCTTCCACCTTGCATAAGGCAGGCAGATGTGTCACACCCAGGGGCCAATGAGAGAAGATCCTTAAAGGGAAGGGATACGCTGGAAACAGGGACGTTCTCTGAGAAGCCAAAGGGTTGGTTTAATCAAATAGCTTTCCTAACACTTGGCAATAAGTAATTCTTACTCCTTTGGGGGTTATGATGACTTTGAGGATCTGATAAAAGTTGTGTATTTGGATCCTTTCTCCAAAAGAAAAAAAATCCACCCTCAACACACACACACACACACACACACACACACACACACACACACACACAGAGTCTCTCAATTTCAGGGCATTCGAGATGCCCCACCCATCCCTCACCCCCATTTGGTGCCCATGGACCCCAGGGGAAGAATCTTGGCCTTCAAGTATATGCCTCTGGGTGAGGGGAGGGCATTAACCCCTTCACTGCTTGTATCCTGCTGACCACTGCCCTTCAACCCTCCCCACCATCCATCCATGGGGCAGTGTCTCCTTCTGCACGTTCCTGGCTCATGAGTACCCAGATCTGGTGCACAAGATGATCATGATCAACGGTGGGGGCCCTACGGCACTGGAGCCCAGCTTCTGCTCCATCTTCAACATGCCCACGTGCGTCCTGCACTGCCTGTCACCCTGTCTGGCTTGGAGCTTCCTCAAGTGAGTGACCTGGCCCTGCCCTGGCATCTCCCCAGGGTGGATGGGAGGGGAAGCTATATGGCTGGGGCTGGCATGGGGGCACCCCTGGTGGCTGAGCTGTCATGAGGACTCCAACAGTGCCTCCCCACCCCCAGGGCTGGCTTCGCCCGCCAAGGGGCCAAAGAGAAGCAGCTGCTGAAGGAGGGCAATGCGTTCAATGTGTCTTCCTTTGTGCTTCGGGCCATGATGAGTGGCCAGTACTGGCCCGAGGGCGATGAGGTCTACCATGCCGAGCTCACCGTGCCCGTCCTGCTCGTCCATGGCATGCACGACAAGTTTGTGCCGGTGGAGGAAGACCAACGCATGGCTGAGGTATGGCCACCACACCCTTCAGATCCCCCTTGCACAGTCCAGGGGGACTCTGCCTTGTGCTCCAGCCCCAGGGACGTCAGAGCTTAGATGGAGAGTCAAAGGTGGAATCCAGAAAGTGGGGCTGCCTTGAACAGGTGGTAGGTTTATGTGCTGTCCCCACTGCACATTAAAAGTCAGTCTTCATGGGATTTCCCTGGCGGTCCAGTGGTTAGGACTCCATGCTTCCACTGCAGGGGGCACAGGTTTGATCTATGGTGAGCGAACTAGGATCCCACATGCCAGGCAGCATGGCAAAAAAAAAAAAAAGGCGGCACTCTTCACAGTTGGGGTTTGTGATGGGCTACATAATTCTTCAAGGGTGAGCTGGGGGTCTTTAGATCAGATTCCCCAGAAAGGGTCTTGAGATCCTTAGGGCTAAGAATAGCTCTGGGCCAGTGGTTCTTAACCAGGGATGATTCTGCCCCACAGGGGACACTTGGAAATGTCTGCAGACTTTTCTGGTTGTCATAACTGTAGGGGAGGGAGGTGCTCTGGTATCTGGTGGGTGGAGGCCAAGGATGTTGCCCAGTAACCTACAATGAGCAGGACATCCCTGCCGCAGAAAATGATCCCGCGCCAAGTGTCTGTCATGTGGAGGTTGAGAAACCCTACCTTAGCATGAGAGACTCTCCATCTGTCAGTGATTTCTCACCGAGGTGACTTTGCCCCCAAGAGACATTTGGCAACGTCTGGAGAGATTTTTTTTTTTTAATTTATTTATATTTTTTATTTTTGGCTGCGTTGGGTCTTCGCTGCAGTGCGCAGGCTTCTCATCGTGGTGGCTTCTCATTGCGGAGCATAGGCTCTAGGCAGGTGGGCTTCAGTAGTTGTGGCTCCAGGGCTCTACACCGCAAGCTCAGTAGTTGCGGCTCGCGGGCTCTAGAGCACAGGCTCAGTAGTTGGGGCGCACTGGCTTAGTTGCTCTACGGCATGTGGGATCTTCCCGGATCAGGGCTCGAGCCTGTATCCCCTGCATTGGCACGCAGATTCTTAACCACTGCGTCGCCAGGGAAGTCCCTGGAGAGATTTTAAATTGTCACACCGTGGCGGGGGAGTGGGATGCTATCACTGGCATCTAGTGGATCGAAGCCAGGGATGCTGCTCGACATCCTACAGTGCACGGAACAGTCCCCATCCCGGAGAATGATCCCACCCCAAATGGCATTAGTGCCCGGGTTGAGAAATCCTGCTCTGGACATATTGTAGGCACTTAATAAACGGCGAATGAATGAATGTCCAGTTGGGCTCCAGCAGGGTGACAGGCCATCTTCCAGATCCCCCTTGGGTGGAAGTGGAGGAATATAGGGTAGATTGCAAGAAGGACTTCCTGATGCTGGAGGCCATGCATAGATGAGGGGGGCGGGGGGAGTCCCAGGGCAGCCTGGTCCCGAGCTCCGTCGGCCTGTCTCTGCCTGCCCTGAGCCCGCGTCCTCCACAGATCCTGCTCCTGGCCTTCCTGAAGCTCATCGATGAAGGCAGCCACATGGTGATGCTGGAGTGTCCGGAAACGGTCAACACGCTGCTCCACGAATTCCTGCTCTGGGAGCCCGAGCCCTCGCCCAAGGCCCTGCCCGAGCCCCTGCCCACGCCCCCAGAGGAAAAGAAGTAGCCGCTGAGCTGGCAGGGTAGCGCTTAGTGAGCCGAGGAGCCTGAGGAGGGGCCCGGAGCCGGAGTTGGGTCTGCCGCCCGCGAGGACCACCTGGGCGGGCCGTTCGCTCCAGTGGGCGGGGTCAGGTCAGAGAGACGCCCCCCAGGCCGGCTGGGCAGGACGTGGCGTTCGTGGGAGCCAGGTGGACACACCGCTCTCTGCTAGTCCTGCGGGACCCATCGGTTTTTCGGGGCCATAGCCGGGACCCCCGTGGAGGATGACCTTGTACAGAAGCCCCCTACCCCAAAACGCCAGGGCCGAGGCAGGCCACCACCCCGCTGTCTTCCGTGTTCGCCGTGCTTGATCCTGGGACCCACGAGCCCCGCAGGGACCTTCGAGACCCCGCCCCAATGCCCGAGACCCCTTACCACCCCCCATTCCTCGGCGCTGGGAGCTATTGTGGCCCAAGGAGGGAGGGTTTGGGAGGGGCTGGCACCACCGAACCCGCACATCTCAACTTGTAACTCAATAAAAAGTGACAATCTGAGCCTCCAGGCCTGTGTTGGGTGACCGAAGCGCGGGGCCGCCCTGAGCCTCAGTTTCCCCAAGTGCAGACTGAACTGAGTCGAGTGCCTCCCCTTCAGGGCTGGCCCACAGAGACTTGAGGATGTCGGCCGTTCAGGCTTGTTTCCCGAGTTCCCCTCCCTCCTCAAAATGCAGGGGCTACTTAGGCAGTATTTCCGGAGCAGAAGGCGGATAGGGGGTGAGCTGCCCGTCCCTGGAGGGGAGAAGAACCAACTGAGGTCGATGCTGAAGTTGAGGTGAGGATCCGAGGACGGTTGCATCTGATTCCAGTAGCCATAATTGTGTCAGCTGTATGCAAAGCCCTGTGCTGAGTGCCTGACACCCATAGGTTCATTGAATCCCCTTCTCTCCACACCACACAGCAAGTTAGTACCTCTTACTGTCCGATTTTATCTTATAACTTGGTTTTGAGTGGCTTTTGTCATGATGATTTTTATTTCGAATCTTTTTTTTTTGAATCCAGATTTCTCTGGATTTCCCTGCTCCATGGCTGTGCTCTTGGTCCTCTATATTTTATTCTAATGTATGTATATCTAGGTTTACCCATGGTTTGTGTGTCCAGTGGGAGATTTGTCCCCTCAGTTGCTGCACAAACCACTGGTTTGTGAACCCACCTTTAATTTAAAGGGGTTCTTACAGGGGCACTGCTGTTGGTTGACAAATTCTGGAGATACGTTTGATTGTCACAACTGGAGGGGGAGGTGCACCTGGAATCTTGTGGGTGGAGTACAGGAATGCTGCCCGACACCCTACAGTACACAGGACGGCCCCCGGCCCCCACTGCAAGGAGTAACTTGGTCTCAAAAGTCAGTAGGGCTAAGGTTGGGATACCCTGTGTTTTAGACAAATCCCACCTCTTCTGGGCCTCTTTTTTTGGCGGGGGGAGGGATGTCTCTGGATTCTTTCTGTTTGTGTATTCTTGGGAGATGGCATGCTGTTTGGTTTTTTTTTTTAAAATAAATTTATTTATTTATTTTTGGCTGCATTGGGTCTTCGTTGCTGCACACGAGCTTTATCTAGTTGTGGCAAGCGGGGGCTGCTCTTCGTTGCGGTGTGAAGGTTCCTCATTGCGGTGGCTTCTTTTGTTGTGGAGCACGGGCTCTTAGGCATGCGGGCTTCAGTAGTTGTGGCTCACGGACTCTAGAGCGCAGGCTCAGTAGTTGTGGCTCGCGGGCTTTAGAGCGCAGGCTCAGTAGCTGTGGCGAACGGGCTTAGTTGCTCTGCGGCGTGTGGGATCTTCCCATCCCGGGCCAGGGCTTGACCCCGTGGCCCCTGCATTGGCAGGCGGATTCTTAACTACCGCGCCACCAGGGAAGTCCCAGCATGCTGTTTTAATTGCTACCACTTTATCAAGCACCTATTTGGTGTCTGGGAGAATTACTTGTCTTACACATGAGGAAAGGGAAGCTCGGAGTGAGGTTTCTTCAGCTCAGTTAAAATGGTAGAGCCCAGGCCCACTCCAGAGGCAGGAACCCTAATTACCATAGCAGCCAGAGTAGCCAGGGGCTCAGTAGTGGAGGCCAGGAGGCAGGTGGAACCTTAGCCCGCCCCCTGCAGGACCTGGTTCTCTGAGCCACGATGACAGGCAGGTGACGAACCCAATGAGGCAGCGGATCTCACCAAGTCCCTAAACCCACTGGACTGCTTTGAAGAAGCAAGTTCTGGAAAATTTAAGTGATCCTGCCACCACCTCACCAGGATAGTGGCTTGGCACTTACTGAAGCTTTTTGCATAAAGAGCAAAGAGGTTAGTGATGGGGTTAGTGATCCCATTTTATAGTGGAAGAAACAGGTTCAGAGAAGCAACACCAGGAGGCTCCAGTCACACAGTGATGCCAAGGAGAGCTGGTGTCTCACACCCACACCGCGATGACCTCCCCAGCTCTGCCCACCCCTCAATACACAAGTCGGTACCTCGAGAACATCCCCGGTACCTCGAGAACATCCCGACACCCGCCGCCTTCCCCCAGAGAATTTCCGCCTGCAGGGCTGCCTCTGGCTCAGTAGGGCTCTGAGCCGAACACTTTACCCCATGACGGTTTAATCTGATTTCCTCAGTGACCCCCTGAGGTAGAACCTCGCACTTTCCCCATTGTGTACAACTGAGGACAGTGAGGCTCAGACAGAGAACTTGCTGGTCCAAGGTCCCACAGCTGGGAAGCAGCGAAACCTAACTCTTGAGCTGGGCAGATTCCCTTCATGTGGCTGAGGAAGCCCCCAGCCCAGCCTACATTGTGGGTCCCCTGTGTCAGGGAGATAAAAATGGACTCTGTTTGCCCAAACAGGACCAAACTGCCAAAGCACTGGCATATTTCAAAGCACCAGAGTGTTCCAAAGAACCTTCTGGTCTACTTGTTCTCCTCCCACATCCCCTTATTCTCCACCCATGACAGGGAGCTCACTACCTATCCAGCAGTTCCATCTGTAATAAAATCCTCCCTCAGCCCGAGGGAGAGATTGTCCTGCTGCTCCCCCACCAGCCTTCTGGAGCTGGAGATGGGGGGCTGCTCTCAGCGCGGGGCAGCTGGAACATTCAAACACCCTGATCTCGACCTAGGCTGGATGGCCAATTCCCCAGTGCTCAGCCACGGGCCTGGATGTCCTGGGGCCATAGCTCTCGCTCACCCTCAGCCAGGAAGACAAGGAGGGCACGGTGCAGCAGATGCACCCCCAAGCGGCGGCGCCGGGTGGGTGGCCAGCTGGCCACCACTCCATAGCAGTGTCCTTGCTTCTGGTTGGTCAGCGTCTGGATCCCTGGGGAGATTAGGAGTAAGGTCACAAAAGCAGCCTCCAGGAACCCCAGGCAGAAGTACGTGCCAGTAAACCCACTGGGTATTGCCCTCGAGCAGGGATAAACCAATGGAGCAAAATCTGTGCATGTGCAGGTACATCATTGGTGCTCAATAATTGCTCATTGAATGAATGAACAGCCCTGAGGGGCAAGGGGTGAGGGAATCGGTAGATCAAGTGCCCTTCATGTGACCACCCCCCCCCCCACAAGCCAGGCACCTACCTAGAGCATCCACAAGACATGCTTCTCGAGTGTAAGCCTCCACAGCAACCACATGCTGGAAGCAATGCAGGGAGACAACACCGCGACCACTGGCCCAGATGTCTAAGATCTGGCGCACCTTGGGGCAGGCCTGGGGGGAGCCAGGGCAGGGTCAGAGGTCTGCCCCCCAACTCCCTCCTTCCTCTACCTGCCCGCAACTGTGCCACCCCTGCCATGAACCTAGTCCTTATCCTCACACCTGTTTTCCTGGCCACCCTCGGTGGCTAAGGGCCTTCCAGAGGTGGACATTCGGCCGGGTCCGTGTTCCCTTGCCCACGTAGAAGATGGCATGGACAAAAATCCGAAGGCATTCAGCCAGGGTCAGTGAGAAGGCTCGGGCTGGAAGGTTCTGAGTCTTCCTAGATGAAGTAGGTGGCTCAGAGAAGGAAAAGTGACGAGAGTCGCCCCAGAGGCAGTCTTTAAAGACAGAGCAACCCACGCCCAGTGACCCCTATTTTATAAAAGGCAGGGTGGGTGGCTGTTCGCCAAGGACACTCAGCAGCTTGAATTGGATCCAACTGCCTTTTATAGATAAAGAAGCTGATGACCAGAGAAGGCCAGTTTCCTTCCTAAGGACACACAGCAGAACAGAACCAATCTCAGAATTTTCCAGTTCCCACTTCTGGGTCATTCCTGTTCCAGGTACCTGGGGTCCAGCAGCAGATATGTGAAGCTGGACTTCATGACCCCCTCCCGCCACCGTCTGGTGGGTTCTGGCCGCTCAAACTGCTTGGCAAGTGCATCCTCATCTGCCTGGGCATCTGGGATACGGCCGGTCCGCAGGGCTTTGGCCAGCTCTGGGCTGTGCCCTGAGAATTCTAGGCCTGGGAGGGGAAACTGAGTCAAGAGAGACAAAGGAAAGGATGGTTCCCAGAGATGAAGGGAGAAGTAGGTTGCACTGAGAGCCACGGGTCTCCGAGGACTCCTGGAGGCTCCTTGGACTCTGGATACTAACCACGAGCAGCCTGGGCTTCTTCTAGTGGTTGGAGGTAGTATGGCCGGGTGAAGGACGTGATGGGACCGCGGCTCTTGCCAAGTGCCCGGAGCCCTTGCAGCAGCTCCAGGTCAGACGTGGTGGGGTCCGGTGGGCACTGGCAAGAGGTGATGGGGTCCCTGCCACCTGTGGCGCTCGCCTCATCCTCTGTCAGCCAGAGGGCAGCCACATCACTGTCGAGGGACAACTGGTCATCTTTTGGGATGTGGAAGTCAGAGGGTCCAGGCAGTGGTTCCCAAGGGGCACTATGGGCTGGGCTCCTCTCTGGGAAGAACTTGGGGGAGGGGGAGGCATCTGGCAAGGTCAGAGTCAGGGCCTGCAGACGGGCATTTAGTTCTGCCTCCCTGTCCTCCACGAGGGCTCGATGTTCCTGCTGTGGGGTACCCGAAGATCTTGGCACCCTCTGGGACGGTCGGACACCAGCCCAGGGGGACATGTGGGCAGTTGGGTCCTCAGCTCCAGAGGCCTCAACTGCGGTGACAAAGGAGGCAACTGAGCTGCAGTCCCAGCATCCTAGGGGGGACTCCAAGCTGCCATCTGTGCCAGCAATCTCAGGGTGGGCAAGGAGGCTGGGGGGTCCAGGGCCAGCCTCCAGGCTCATGTCCTTGTCATCACCTCTGCCCAGTGTTGTGGAGTCCAGTGTCACACTGGGAGGTCCAGAGGGGCTGATATTCAGCCCCTTTCCCCAAGGGCCTGGGCCTGGAGCAGAGGATAAGAGTGGGAGTCAGAGAGGAGGGGAGGAGGAAGTGAGAGACAAAGATGGAAGTCAGATCAGACAGAAAGAGGCGGCTGCAATCGCAAAGAGGAAGGACAGAGTCGGAGGCAGAGAGACGGACCAGAGACCTTAGTCGTGAAACAGAAACAGTGGGAGAGCGTGGATGTCACACACAGAGACCCGCAAAGCTAGATCAGAGGCTAAGCACCCCCAGCCGCACAGGCACCACTCACTGCCAGGCTTGGGCTCGGGCTCTGGCTCCTGGGGGTCTGCCCGGGTCCGTGTTGGGGTCCTGGTCCGAGCCTCCAGCTCCCGAAGGACACGCACACAGTTCTGGTGCCCCTGCTGCTCGGCCAGGTCCACAGGCCGGAGTCCGTCCTACATGGGCGCGGTCAGCAGGGGGCGCCCTCTTCCCTCCCTCTCTTCCTCCCTTCCTTCCTCTTTCCCTCCCTCCGGGTTTGCCCTGCTACAAACAGCGCTGGGACCCCCACCTGGTCGCGCAGCGCGGGGTCCGCTCCCTGGCTCAGCAGCAGCTCCAGGCCGCGGCGACAGCCCCAGGCAGCGGCCACGTGCAGCGGCGTCAGCGCCTCGGCCGATCTGGGGCAGGAGAGGAGGAGGGGTCAGTGGAGGAGGGAACTCGATCTCCGCCCCCATCCTCCCACCCCCCGCACGAGGCCTTGGCTCTCAGCACCCCCATTTCCGCCCTTCAGCCTGAGACACCACACTTGGAACCTAGATCCTGCGCCCTCGGGCCAGGACCCAAACCTCTGCTCTCTGACTCTAGAGCGCCTACCACCAGATCCGAACCTTTGATCCCTATTTGGCCTCAGCGCAACCTCATACCCCACCCTCGGTCTGGTACCCTGCCTCTGCCCTTGGACCCTCAAGATCCTTCCCCAGATTCCCCAAGCTCCGCCCCCGGGCATTGAGTCCGCATCCTTGAACCGTGGGACGCCCTCTCCAGGACTCCCAGGTCTTTCCCTCGGACTCGGGAGACCCCTCTCCGCGGAAAAGCTGCCCGGAGCCCAGACCCTGCCTCACCGAGTGTTGGGGTCCCCGCCTCGGCGCAGCAGGGCCTCGAGGCAACACAGACTCCGCGGGCGCTGGGCTCTGGCCGCCAGGTGCATGGCCGCCGCGCCATCCTCAAGCACCAGGTTGGGGTCAGCACCACGGCGCAGCAGCTCCTCCACTGCCCTAAGGACAGAGGGTCAGAGTGGACCGCGACACTCGCCCCCTACCCCTGGCCCACCCACCCCGTGCCCTGCCCTCACCGCAACTCCTCCTTCCGCAGCGCCGCCTGCAGCCGCCGCGCCAGGACTGTCGCCGAGCCCATGCCCCGGCGGTCCCCCAGACCAGCTGCCCGACCTGCCGATTTCCAACTTCCCGCGGCGCCCTTGTGCGCACGCGCCGCTCCGCCCCTCGGCCAGGGTCCCCGCCCCTCGGCGCAGCGCAGGGTCCCCAGCCAGGCTGACCCGCGACGCATTGTCGTCCACATCTAGGTTCAGGAGCTCTAAGGCTGGCCCGAGCCTGCGACACCAAGTAGTGCCCAGTCAGGGCTAGGGGCAGCCGATAAGGTCCCGCTAGGGTGGAGGTCGTCGTGTGTGCCGTTATCTCTCAAAACCGCGTAAACACTAACAGCCTGCTGGAGTGGGTGGAGCTACGCTCCCGGGACCCGATGGTGCCAAGGCATTAGGTCTTACAGAACCATCTGCTGAGGCGGCCTCCATTAGCGCACGCAGCCCTGATGTATGTTAGGCTTCAATTAATATCTCCCTCCTGCAGTGGCTCTGTGTTGCCCATTTTCAGTTCTGCGGAGTCGGGAGTCCATTACTTTGGAGCCCTGGGCCTCTTAGGGCTCTAGTTTCCCCACATGCAAAATGGGAGAATAATCCTTTCCAGGCTGGTGTGAAGTTGAACGAGGGGCCTGGCACACAGGTGCCTAATAAATCCTCATGGGAAGGAAAAGCTGTTTCTCGATAAAGCTATTTTTGTTTGATAAGGAACTGAGAAAACCTAGCTGGTAAGCTTTTTTTTCCCCACAATTGCTCATCATCCAGTAAGATAGTTGAGTGATGCACCTGTTCTCCCTTCCTCTGGGGAGCACCCACACTATTACCTGATGGAGCTATAAAGCTTCCTTCCCAGAGAAGCTTGATGGAGTCCTGGCCAATCAGAGTGTACCACAGCTCTGGCCCATGACTGGCCCAATGCAAGGTTACATGACCTAGGCAAGGCCAGTCATAAGGGGTGCTGTGCTGGGAGAGCCCTCACTTCACCTGGGTTGGGATTTGGGGAGCAGTCACAGCCATCTCACCCCTTTCCACGGGTTGGGAGGAAAGCAGGGCACACTGAACACCAACCATGCAGGGTATTTCAGCCCTCCCCAATGGCAATGTCAGAGCACCTGGATACAGCAAAGCCTGAAGCTACACCATGGCTTCTTATCCACAAGAACCAAGCCATTCTCCTTTCTGCTCAGTGGGTGGGTTTTCTGTCACTTGCAACGAAAAAGATTCCAATTAACACAAGTTGATCGTTGTGGACCTGGGTTAGGGATTCTCAGATTTTTATTTTGATGACAAAAATCACACAGGGCACAACAAGAATCACAACTGAAAAACTGGGAGTGGGATATGGGCTGGGAAACATAGGGAATGGGTGTCCAGAGTCCCTGGGATGCTTCCTGGAATCCTAGGTTTCCTTCAGGGCTCCCCACGTGCCTTGGATACCTCCCAGACCTCCCTCTGGGGGTCCCACAGAGCCCAATGTGAGAACCAGCATTCTCGGCCAAATGTTTCCTCGTATTAGAAGGTTGGATGTACGGGGATGGTTCAGACAGTGGCCTCAACCTCGGCGGCTTCATCGTCCTCCTCCAGCAGGCTGTAGGAGGCATGGCTTTGGCAGGGCCGCTGCAGTGGGTGAGCCAGAAGCTTGGCCATACAGTTGTGCAGCTCAAGGGCTGGCCCAGCCAGCGCCACCTCGTACTTATAGCTGGTACCCTTGGTATCCAGGCTTCCCATGAAGGCAAACATGTCCTATGGGGCCAAGGAAGGGCTGTTCAGGCAGAGGTTCCCCTGACAGGCCCTCCCTGTCCTGGAGGGCCTCCCAGGAGGGGGCCTCAGGAATGGGTTCCGAAGGGTAAAGAGGAGTTTTCGAGAAAACATTCCCACATTCAGCAAACATTTCCTGCCACCCACTCAGTGCTAGGGACCCCAAGAGGTCTCAGTGCTGGAGCCCCTAGTCTGGAGAGGCACAGTCGGATGCAATGACCTCAGCCCCCATGCTGATCTACCTTGAGGAGCAGGGAAGTTTTCTCCAAGTAGGGACTTCCCATTTGGGTACTGAAGTATAAGTAGGAGCTGGGCTCAACCCCCTCTGCTCACAGTTGGGTAAAGTGAGGCTCAGAGAGATAAGTGGCCAACTCGAGATGCCACAACTAGTTCAGGGCTGGGATGTAAAGGACCAGCAGAGCCTGGCAAGGCAGGGAGGGAAGCGTGCTCCAGGCAGAGGACACAGAGAAAGCGAAGGCAGGAAGAGAGAGAAGCAGGGAATGCTGGGGATGAAGTGGACAGGACCCTACATACTCATGGGCCACTGTCCCAACAGCCCCATTAGTTCACTGAAGACATGTGGGAAATGGAAGTTGAATGACCATGATCCAGCAGGACCAGGAACGCTAAAGAGAAGACTAATGGCAGAGCCGTGCGTGGGTGGGCAAGGATGGGTGACTTCCCTCCTCCTGATGCCAGGAGAGCACAGGTGCCTCTGAGCCTGTTGCCAGGTGCCACTCTGTCAGAGACACACTGTGTGACCCTGGCCTAGTTGCTGGCCCTCTCTGAGCCTGTTTTCCATCAGCACAGCTCATGAACTAGGGGGCTGGCATTAGATGCCCTGAAGTCCCTTAGTGATTCAAAGCCCCCCTTTCCCTCAAGGCCGGGGCAGGTGGGTTCGGAGCCATCCCATCTGCACCTACATCCGCCTGCCACCCACACCCACAGCAGCCTCTCACCTTCCAACTCATCTCCTCCTCCTTCTCGTCGGCGCCGTTGTGGATGTAAACAACATCAAAGAAGAAATACGGGCACTGGAACATTTTCTGCAGGGGAAGAAAGCCAGCCTTTGGGACTTTGGTCACCCCATGCCCCCATGATCACAATTTCCCAGCTACTGCCCAAGACTCTGGGAACCTGACTCTAGGCACCCCAGCTCCTGTGGTCAGGAAGTCCCTCCTAGTGTCTAACCACCATCCTGCTGGCTGTAGGCATCCCTCCCTCTCCCAGGCCTCCCTCACCTTCATGGGCTCCGTCAGGGAGAACTGGGGCTGGCAGGGTGGACGACTATAGACCAGGATGGTTCGGACAACGTACGGCGGTGGAATCGTCTGCACATTCTCTGTGACTGGCAGCTCGGTCTTCTGTTGGCTGCGCCGCAGGGATGGGGGACAGGTCAGAGCACACCCTGGTAGCACACCCCTATTGTCACCCTCAGAGAGCCCAGCTCCTCACCGTGTATGTGAGGCCCCACCTGACCCCTCCCAAGTTCACTGTTGCCTCTGAGCCTTCCCACATGCTGTTCCCTCTGCCCCAGCACCTCCCCAGCTTCGCCTTTCTGCCTGACCTCTCCTGCTCCATCAGAGGTTTTGCTGACCCCAAAGCTAGGGCCTGCTCAGGCCACCCTCAGCATCCTGAGCGTCCCCCATCACTGTGTTGAGCTGGACCTGCCCTACCAGGCCAGGAGACTCTGAAGCAGGGACCAGATCTTATACGCAAAGTCACTGCCCAGTTCCCCACTCAGCCACAGATGGTTCTCACACTGAGTACAGGGCACTAGGCAGGTAGAGGGCTAATGTCCTTAATATGTAAAAAACAAATCTGATCACCAACAAGAAAAAAGCCGACATCCCCCTAGAAAAACAGGTAAAGGGAACCAATAGACAAATTCACTGAAAGAATACTGAATGGCTTAAAAATGAATGAAAAGAAAAGCACAGCAAAATAAGATGTGGCCTCTTCCCACCTATCAGATGGGTAGGACTTTCAGGCGTGTGAGCAACCCCGGTGCTGGGGGAGGTAAACAGAGTTAATTTCCTGGGAAAGTGCTTTGGCAAAGTCTAGCAAAATTAAAAACACACACCACCTTGTTCCAGCCTGTTCTCCATTAGGAATTTACCCCATAGATTCACTTCCAAAATCTGCTGAGATGGGCAAAACAACCTCCTTGGCTACCATCAAGGGGCTGGCAAAAACAGGGCTTAGAATACTTGGGCCCACAAGCTAAGAACCTTTTTCATTTTTAAACCGTTGGGAAGAAAGAAAACCAAAAGGAGAATATTTTGTGACAATCAGAAATGTGAAATTCAAATCTGTGCCTGCAAATAAAGTTTTATTGGCACACGGCCACGCCCACTTGCGTACCTATGGTCTGTGGCTGCTTTCTAATTAAAATGGGCAGAGTCTGGTCGCCAAGACAGAAACGATGTGACCAACAAAGTCAAAAATATTTACTATCTGGTCCTTTAAAGAAAAAGTTGGCTGCCTCCAGGTTAAAAGAAAGTAGTGGGTCTTCCCTGGTGGCGCGGTGGTTGGGAGTCCGCCTGCTGACGCGGGGGACGCGGGTTCGTGCCCCGGTCCGGGAGGATCCCACGTGCCACGGAGCGGTTGCGCCCATGAGCCATGGCCGCTGAGCTTGCGCGTCTGGAGCCTGTGCTCCACAGCGTGAGAGGCCATGGGGGTGAGAGGCCCGCGTACCGCAAAAAAAAAAAAAAAAAGTAGTGGAGGGACTTCCCTGGTGGTCCCGTGGTTAAGAATCCGCCTACCAATGCAGGGGACACAGGTTTGATCCCTGGTCTGGGAAGATCCCACATGCCGCGGAGCAACTAAGCCCGTGCACCACAACTACTGAGCCTGCGCACTACAACTACTGAGCCCATGCATTGCAACTACTGAAGCCCATGTGCTCTAGGGCCCGCATGCTGCAACTACTGAAGCCCATGCACCTACAGCTCATGCTCCGCAGCAAGAGAGGCCACCGCAATGAGAAGCCTGTGCACTGCAACAAAGAGTAGCCCCCGCTCGCCGCAACTAGAGAAAGCCTGCGCGCAGCTACAAAGACCCAGCGCAGCAGTCAATCAATCAATCAATCAATCAATAAGAAAGTAGTGGAGAACCACTGGGCTGTCAGAGAATAACACAGAGGGCGAGATTTGAGAAGGAACCTCTTTTGCAAAAATGCTTCCGGACAGGTAAGTGAGCAATTGTTCCAGTGAGAAAGGGTGAGAACGGAAGGCTTTAGGCCTCCCTAAAGGACTATTTCTGGGCTGTCTGGAGCTTTTACCCAGAAGGGGTTCTTCTCTTCAAAGGTGAACAATAATTTCCCCATGGGGGACTTACATGAGGCTGAAGAGACCTTCCAAATCTGGTGGGAATGCTAAGGAGAGCAGAGCAGCGCATGGGTGGGCAGGGGTGGGTGGCTTCCCTCCTGATGCCGGGAGAGTGCAGGTGCCTCTGAGCTGGTTGCCAGGACACATGCTGTGTGACCCTGTCCCAGTCGCTTGCCCTCTCTGAGCCTGCTTTCCCTCAGCACAGATCATAAACTAGGGGGCTGGCATCAGATGCCCTGAAGGCCCTTAGTGATTCAAAGCCCCCTTTCCCTCAGGGTTAGGGCCATTCTCCTCATGGAGAGAGCCATGGGTGTCCCTGTCCCCCTCCCCTCATTACTGTTTTCTTTGTAACTCACAGGGATCATATTATATTTAAGTTCTGGGCTGCAGTGAGCCTTTAATGTTCAAGTTAATATGAAATGTGCTATGCCCAGGTTGGAGGGGCTGTAGCAATGATTGTGACTTTTCAGTCACATACGGACACTTGCTGAGCACCGACTGTGTACTTAGCCCTTCATGAAGTGTTCCCTAAGTGGATGCATTTTTGACATCCAGAGTCCAAATCAGCTGTTTTTGCTTCTGTATTCTGACTTTATCTTCACAGCGACCCTGTGGGGCAGGAGGTTTTGTGGCTCTCATTTTACAGATGAAGAAACTGAGGCTCAGAGACGTGGCTGGCCCAAGCCTGATGTGGCAGAGCTGGGATCTAGACCTGAGCCAGGCCGAGCCAGGCCGCTCCCCGGGGCTCCCTGTGTGGAAAGGATACTGAAGGTGGAGCAGGAGGCCGTCTCCAGGTCGTAGAGGCAGCTGCAGAGTTCTCGGGGATCAGAGGTCAGGCCGGACAGCTGCAGGGAAGCATGGGACTCAGCGAGGTGCTCCCTCAGCCCCAGGGGACCCCAGGGCACCCAGCCCTGCCCCAGCCTCACCCAGGCAGTGTCATCGTTCACCACCACCAGCGCGAACTCGTGGCTCTTGTCAATCTTGTGTTTTGTCCGCACGAACATCTCGATCATTTTCTGGGAGACGTTGAGGGCATTGGTTTTGGAGCTGGGGAGGGCCAGAGGGTGACCGGGTAGTTAAGGCCCAGGTCATGCGGCAGTGGGGGCAGCAGAGCCCAGCCGCGAACCCAGCCTAGCTGACCCCCCCTCCAGCTCTTGCCCTCTCCGATGGGTCCCTCTGGCCAGCCTGGGTCTCACATCTGATCTGTGGGAGGCACCCCACCTCTGCTCAGCCGCGGGTCATCACGAGTGCCAGGGAGGGCAAGGCAGGCTCGTCCTCAGGCCCCATCCAGGCCCTGCTGCCTGACCCCAATGAGACTTAGCTGCTCAGGGGCAAGGGTTTTGGAGTCCGCCAGGCCTTGGTCTGAATCTGGCTCTGCCCATTTGCTGGGAGGCCTCGGGCAAGTCATTTTACTTCTTGGAGTTTCCGAGTCATGGCTGTGACCTGGGTGGCGTGCGATCGCTCTCAAGTGCTTAGAACACAGCCCCGGTGGGCCGCAGCTGTATCATTACCAGTTATCACTGCTACTCTCCAATACCGCCAGGCCCCGGGGGTGAGTCTGAGAGAGACAGCCCTGCGTTTTTTGGGCTGGGCCCTTCCTAGCCATAGCTGCAAGCTCAAGCCCCCGAATATTCCTCTCACCTATTTAATGACTCTAGCTTTGGCAGCGACATTTCCTCCGACAGGTCCAGGCAGATGATCTGCAATGAAGTTGAAGGGTGGTGAGAGCTGTGACTAGCAGCACCGGGCGACTGAACATTAATGCAGGCCCCCACGCCACTCTGCTGGCCCTCTTCAAGCAGCCCCATTGGAAGAGGCCATATGATGACTCCCAATTCCCAGCTAAGCCATCCACTTTAGAAGGAGGCAGCTGAGGGAAAAGAGCACTGGACTAGGAGTCCAGGTTGATGAGTGAATAAACAAACCAGAGAACATTCAACACAGAAACAAGAAAACAAGGGAATAGTGGGATGAATTGTGGCTCTCTAAAAGATAGATCCACCTGGGACTTCCCTGGTGGCGCGGTGGTTTAGGAATCCACCTGCTAATGCAGGGGACACGGGTTCGAGCCCTGGTCCGGGAGGATCCCACATGCCGTGGAGCAACTAAGCCCGTGCGCCACAACTACTGAGCCTGCGTGCCACAACTACTGAAGCCCGCACGCCTAGAGCCTGTGCTCCAGAACAAGAGAAGCCTCCGCAATGAGGAGTCTGCGCGCCGCGACGAAGAGAAGCCCCCACTCGCCGCAACTAGAGAAAGTTCGCACGCAGCAACAGACCCAATGCAGCCAAAGATAAATAAATAGATTTAAAAGATATATCCACCTGGAACCTCAGAAAGTGAAATTATTTGGAATTAGGGTCTTTGCTGATGCAATTAAGGTAAAGATCTTGAGATAAGATCATTCTGATCTAAGAACAAGTGTCCTTATAAAAGAAAAGACTGGGGACTTCCCTGGCAGTCCAGTGGTTAAGACTCTGCGCTTCCACTGCAGGGGGCACGGGTTCGATCCCTGGTCAGGGAACTAAGATCCCGCATGCCGCTCGGCCAAAAAAAAAACAAACAAAAAAAAGAAAGAAAAAAAAGAAAAGAGAAGACTAGGAGACACAAAGGGGAAGGCTATGTGAAGACAGAGACAGAGATTGCAGTGATGCAGCCACAAGCCAAGGAACGACTGGAGCCACCAGAGGCTGGAAGAGTCAAGGAAGCCTCCTCCCCTAGAGCCTGCAGAGGGAACGTGACATGTTCATTTCAGACTTCTGGCATCTGGAACTGTGAGAAAATGAATTTCTGTTGTTTTAAGCCACCGAGTTTGTGGTAACTTGTTGTGGCAGCCCTAGGAGACTAGAACAAAGGGATTGTTTTCCAGAGTGGATCCTAAAAGACGATGTGTAACCCAAGGTTCCCTAACACCTCGAAGCCACTGGTCAAGCCCCCCACTTACCACTTTCTCTGGACAGTTGACCCTTGGCGTCCGCACCTGGACCTCTGGGGCTGGTGGAGGCACCTGCCACGGCTTGGGACCGGCTCCGGGAGGGTTGGCGGTCCCGTCGTCAGCACTGGCCGCCTCACCCTCGCCCTCGCTGCGGCTGCCCACACTGGCCTGGGCCCCCAGTGCCCGGTCCTCCGCCCCCTCAGGGTTGGAGCGAGTGCGGGGTCTGGGCTCAGCTGACTGCTCCTCTTCCTCCTCCTCCTCCTCTTCAGCGGGACTACTGGGCTCCGCCACCTCCATGGCTCCTGAGTGGCTGGATGGAGCAGGTATGGGGGAAGCCAGGATCCTTCCCTTAGGGTTTTTAAAAGCATTTGGTTATTGGGCAGGAGAACAGGGCATGAGTCGCTTACTAAAAGTAACTCCTCTCAGGGCCTCAGTTTCCTCATCTGTAGGATGGGTGCCTTTAACACTTATCAGCCCAGCATCCACGCTGACTCGAAATAACAGTCTCCCATTTTTTTTCTGTAGGGCTAACCCCTTCCCTCCCCCTTTTGGCTAGTGAGCCACTGGGAATGGCTCAGAGGTAGGGACAGAACCCAACACACGCCAGTGAGGGGCAGCTCTGAGGCTTCCAATAGTGCTGTTAGAGAAAAGGAACTCGTCAGAGTTGCAAAGCTGGGAAGTTACAAGTCGAGAGCTGCTAGGAGCCTCTTTTGCCTCCAAGAAGGAAAACAGAGCTTGCCTGTAATGATGCTCACCCAAAAAACGACAGATACACTTCTGAGCACCTGAATCCAGCTATGCCTAAATTCCCTTTCTTGCTTAAACCAGATTGAGTTGGGTTTTTTGTTACCTGAAACTGAAGAGGTCTTGGTGAATAAAAGAATAATAACTTCTAGGGTTCCCTCCTCCGCAGCGGAGCGCTGGCTGCCTAGGGGGTGTCTGCACACGGAAGGGGAGCAGATCTGGTATTACAATTCCTCTGAGGAAAAACAGGACTCTAGTGGAACAGTTTGCCCATCTGGGCAATGGGTGCGGGCTGCCGGGGATGGTCTCTGAGCCTTGCAGTCCCCACAACCTCTAAGGAAAACACAGCTTAGCTGCAGCAAGAGGGATGGAGGCTAGACTACAGGAGAAACCAGAGCTGAAGGCGGAAACCTCAGGGCAAGTGAGGGGCTGAATTTGTGGGGCTAGGGAAGTGGGGCCTCTAGGGACGGATCCCGCACGCTTTCACCACCCAACTCCTGCTCACCGTAGCGTGAGCCTGCCTCCGACTCAGCAGCAACTCGCTAGGAAACCTCCATCTTTACCAGCCGGAAATGATACGGCGCGGCCGCCACGCCTCCTGGGAAATGTAGTTCAGCAGGCAGCAGGCCTAGAGGAGAGATGTATGGGACGAGGCTGGAGAGCCTTGGAAGCTGATAGGCTGATACTGTTCTAGGAGGTGGGGTTTGGATTGTGATAGACTGGAGAGGAGCTGAGGGGGGCGGGATCTGGAATGTGATTGGCTAAAGTCAGATAAGGCGGAGCTTTTATGTTTCTGGCAGATTCGGACTGTGCGGGTCAGCGTTTCTACCATAACAAGGCAGAGTGGAGTTGGGCTTTCAATGGGATAGTCTCAGAAAGATGCAGAAGTCCTAGTTTGCAGTGTGATTAAATGTAACGGGACTGAGTTGGGTGGGATTTAGAAGAGGTGGGGCTGATTGGTGATTAATAGAGTTGACTGAACCTCGGTGAGGGGTTTTTGCGGCAGAGGTGGGCGAGGTCCAGAGCCCAAGGGCCCTCCCAATTATTTAATTCTGCTCCTTATTTCACAGATATTTGCAAAAAATAAAAAATGCCAAGCCAGAACTATTTCAAACCACCCTTCCTTCTTCATGCACAGTTCTCCCTTCAGCTCCATAACCATTTAAAAACTGAGCCTCAGTTTCTTTATTTGTTAAAAGTCTGCTAAGCCTGTCCACATCAGCCAGGCTCTGGTTCAGTGACAACCCAGAGGGGCTGTGGAAAATGAGCCTTGAAGGATGGAGAATTTGCTAGAAAAACAAGGAAGGTCATTCCACGCAGAAGAAACCACCTGGGCAAAAGTCTGGAGGCTTTGAAGAGCCTTGGAGTGGTGAAACCTCTTACAGGTTAATATGGCCAGAGCAGAAGCTAAGAGTGAGAATTTCAATGCCGCGGGTACCCCCAAGTCAGAGAATTGCAACTTCTCTCGCTACTACCTTTGGGGACACAGAAACAGGAAGATTCAGCCTCATAGCTTCTGTCAGTGGGAGCAGGAAGATTCAGGCTATCCCAGGCTCTGCACAGTTTACACAGAAGTGCAGAAGCAAGGAAGGTGTGTTTCAGGCAGAGGTTAAGGCATGGCCAAAGGCACCAGGGTGTGAGAGAACTGAGAAACTTCAGCTGTTCACAGAGGAGGTTATAGCGGCTAGAGTGTGGAGTACACATTGGTGCCAGCCTCAGGCATAATTTTTTTAAAGACCTTGAATGCCAGGCTGAAGAGCTTGAAATGTTTCCCAAGGGCAATGGGGAGCTATGGAGGGTGTATGAGCCAGGTAGGTGAACAGTGAGATCTCTGCGGCCTTGGTGGGGAAGGGAGTGGAGGGATGGCTGGGGAGCCCAGGGAGGGAGCTGGGCTGGTATCCAGGTTGGGGAGGAGAGGCTTGGGCTGTGACTGTGGATGGAGATGAGGAGGAGGCCCTTTAGAGGTGGATGCAGGAAAAATGAGCAGGATGTAGGGACCATCTGGGCTCTGAGGAATCCAGCATTTATGGAGAAGAAACAGTAGCTGGCAGAGGAAGCAGAGATGGGATGGTCAGAGGTAGTAGGGAACAAGGAGGGTGCCTTATGATTCAGTTCCTGATGGTGCCTGGCCATGTGCAAATCGCTTGTTAAAATTTCTATAACACTGGAATATATGTATACACACACACACACACACACACACACACACACACACACACACAATATGGAATATTACTGAGCCATAAAAAAGAATGAAATAATGCCATTTGCAGCAACATAGATGGACCTAGAGATTATCATACTAAGTGAAGTGAGTAGACAAAGACAAATACCATATGATATCACCTATATGTAGAATCTAAAAAAAATGATACAAATGAACTTATTTACAAAACAGAAATAGACTCACAGACATAAAAATCAAACTTATGGTTACTGGGAATTCCCTGGCGGTCCAGTGGTTAGGGCTCTGCACCCTCACTGCCGAAGGCCCAGGTGAGGGCCTGGGTTCTATCCCTGGTCGGGGAACTAAGATCCCACAAGCTGTGTGGCACGGCCAAAAAACAAAGGAGGGGGGACAAAAAAAGAAAAGAAAAAAACTTATGGTTACCAAAGGGGAAGGGAGGAGGGAGGGATAAATTAGGAGTTTGGGATTAATAGGTACATACTACTATATATAAAATAGATTAAAAAAAAACAAGGACCTATGTATGGCACAGGGAACCATATTCAATATCCTGCAATAACCTATAATGGAAAGAACCTAAAAAAGAATAAAAAAGAATGAAAAGAATAAAATCACTTTGCTTTACACCTTAAACTAATACAACATTGTAAATCAACTATACTTCAATAAAAAGTTGTTTGTTTTGAAAAAAACAAACTCCCATGACACTGTAGGAAGATATAGAAATGAGGCTCAGAGGGGATCATCACTTGCTCAGGGGTACCAATCCCAGGTCTGTCTGTGACTTGAAGTGGAATGAGAACTCTGACCCTGACACTGAAGGTATAGGCAGAGGAAAGAAGTTCACAGGGGAGCCAGATGGAGAGCCTCAGCCCAGGGGAGCATTCTAGCTTTCGAGAAATAAAATCCAAGGGTCAGAGATGGAGGAGCCATGGGCTTGGAAGCAGAGGCGAGGAGGGACTGACATAGTGGGAGCTGGACATATGTCCTCCTGCTGGGGCTGGAGGAAGCTGCTGTCCTTGAAGAGGAAACTGCACAATAACAAGTCACATGGCCGGGGAGTGGGCTTCCTGTTTCCTGGCTCCTCCCAGGCTGGCCTTGGCCAGGCCAAGCCTGAGTAGGCAGTGGCCAGAGTGACCCCAAGAGTGTCCAGGGACTTGGTTTTCTGACCAAGGTGCCCCCAGAAGAACAGGGAATTAGAGCGGGCTGAGGGGACCAACCCCCAGGATTGGAATCTCTGGTTCAGGAGAGCCCTGGGGAGGAGAGAGGACTGTTGAAGTCCTCATCCCAAGCCCATATAGGGGAGGGAGGGGAGCAAAGAGGTAGTGAAAAATAAAGGAGGCAGAAAAGAAAGAAGAGGTGAGGGCAAATTTGAGAGGTGGTGAGCTGACCGTCAAGGGAGGCATTCAAATCAACATTGATAACTCAAGATCCTTTCGGAGAAGTGAAATCAATGCCTATATCACAGAACAGGAAATTGAGGCTATCATTTGCTTTGAGCTGAGATCAGGTGGTGGTTTTAGGGGGTGAGGAAGGAGGAGGATTCAGGGGACCCTGATTTCTGGATAACAATGAGTGCCAGGGCCACACGGCCCCGAAGCCGGCGAGGGAGGCACGCCGCTCTGCCCGTAAGTGTCCCCCCTCCCTGCCACACCCAACTCTGTGAGACCCCAGGACCCAGACCTGCCTGGCTTAGAGCTCAGCTCTGGGGATCATTTGCAGGGTGAGCTGGACCCTGTGGCAGAGAGTTCAGAAGAGGCTGAGGCAGCCAGTGGGAGCTCCGAGCCGGGCCCTGTGCCATCTCAGGATAGCTGCAAGCCAGAGCCGCTGGGCCCTGAGGCGGAGGCCAAAGGGCAGGGCCTGGAGAGCAGGTAAGGCCCACTTGGTCTGTGTCCCCCACTGCAGGCCCGGCACATCTTTCCCACCCATAGATCTGTTTATGTCCCTCCCCTACTCACACACACGCCATGGCTCCCATTGCCCTCAGTCTGACTTTCAAGGCCCTGCATGATGCAGTCCCAGCCTTGTTACAAAGCCTCTTTGTGTTAGCTACCCCAGATGACCCCATTTCCAGATCTTTCCATCTCTCACCTCTTCACAGGACTGACAAAGAAGTTGATGGGGACTCTAGCAGGGGACCTGCTCCAGCCCCCGAGGGGCCCTATGAGCCTGCCCAGGAAGCCCACCAGGCCCCAGAGGCAGCCCCACGGGACAGGGAGAATGTCCCCTCTGGACCCAGAGCCCCTGACGTGTTTCAGACTCTCCAGCAAGCTCTGAGCTCTCTGGAAGCGGCTGTTGCTGCCTGGCGCCACCAGCCCCCAAGATGTCCTGGGCCGTTGGAGGCAAAGGACAGAAGCGAGGGGGGACCAAAGCCCTGCTTGGAGCAAGAGCAGGCTGGGAGCTGCCAGCGGGATGCAGCCCGATTGACTGAAAGGAATGCCTGGTTGCGTTTGGTCCTGAGCAGCCGTGAGGACGAGCTGATCCGCACACAGAACTCCCTGAAGACCTTCCAGGCTGAGAAGGAGATGCTGCAGAGAGAGGTGAGTGGGGCAGGCCTGCCTCCCAGGGCTCCCTGGTGGGAGGGAGGCAGCAGGCCTGTTGTAGGACACATTCAATCATTTGTTCATTTGTAAAGCTTTTGTGGAGGCTTGGCTGCTGAACCCCAAAGAGACAAAGGTCCCTTGCAACCTTAGTTAAGGTGATCAGAGAGGCCCAGTGAGGAGGCGGCGACACTTGAATGAAGACCACAGGGGGGCAAGGGAGGAACCATGCAAGGAGCTGGGGAAGAGCATTCTAGGCAAAGGGAACAGCATATGCAAAGGCCCTGAGGTTGGAGTGTGATTACTGTGCTCAACGAACAGTGAGGAGGCCAGTGTGGGGCTGAGCAGGAGGAGACAAGGGTACGGAGGTGGTGGGAGCAGATCCCGGAGTGCCTTGCGGGCTGCAGGGAGGATTTGAGCTTTTGCTCTGAGTGAGGTGGGAGCCACAGAGGGTTCCGAGCAAGCAAGGGTGGAGACCAGATGCAGGCATTCACAGGCGCCTTCTCACCACCGTGGGAGGAACAGCTAGTGGAGGGAGAGGCTGGAATCTTGGAGATCCAGGAGGAGGCACTGGTCCAGACATGTAAGGGATGGAAGCTGTGGAGGTGGTGAGAAGTGGACAGATTCTGGGTGATGCTGAAAGTGGAGCTGGCAGGTGGGGTGTGAAAACTGGAGAGGGGTTGAGGACGAGCCCTGGGTTGGGAGCCTAGGAGACTGGAAGTGAGCCATAGGGAGCCTGCGGGAGGGGCAGGTTTGGTGGGAGGGAGACCAGGGCTGTTTGGGCCTTGATCAGCTCAAAATGCCATGAGCCACCCACACGGGGCATTAAAGGGACAGTTCTGTGTCCAAGTCCAGAGCCCAGGGGATGTCAGGGTAGGAGGGACACAGGAGGTGAGACTTGGGGCTGCGGGAGCCCAGCATGAGGAGTGGGGCTCATTTCCCTACAGAGTGGAGCACATTTACCAGCTGGGAAAGAGGAGTCTTTTTAAAAAAAATTTACCCACTCTTTTTTTTTTTTTGCGGTACGCGGGCTTCTCACTGTTGTGGCCTCTCCCGTCGCGGAGCACAGGCTCCGGACGCGCAGGCGCAGCGGCCATGGCTCACGGGCCCAGCCGCTCCGTGGCATGCGGGATCTTCCCGGACTGGTGCACAAACCCGTGTCCCCTGCATCGGGGCAGGCGTACTCTTAACCACTGCGCCACCAGGGAAGCCCTTTACCCGCTCTTTAACCCCCGCCTCTGGCAACCACCAACCTGTTCTCTGTATCTGTGAGTTCAATTTTTAAAATTTTTGATTGATGGTTGGATCAATTGATGGATTGATGCCGGGCCGCACGTCTTGCGGGATCTCAGTTCCCCGATCAGAGACTGAACCCCGGGTGACCACAGTAAAAGCCCTGAGTCCTAACCCCTGGACTGCCAGGGAATTCCCTTGTTTTACTTTAGACTCCACATATAAGTGAGGTCATACAGTATTTGTCTTTATCTGGCTGATTTATTTCACTTAGCATAGTGCCTTCAAGGTCCTTCTATGTTGTCACACATGGCAAGGTTTCTTTTTTTACGGATGAATAATGTTTCATCGTATAAATGTGTATACCACATCTTCTTATCCATCTCAACCATCAGCGGACACTTAGGTTGCTTCCATGTCTTGGCTCTTGTAAATAATGCTGCAATGAACATGAGGGTACAGATGTCTTTTCGAGTTAGTGTTTTGGTTTCTTTTGGATAAATACTCAGAAGTGGAATTGCTGGATCATGTGGTCCTTCTATTTTTACTCTTTTGAGGAAATGCCATGCTTTTTTTCCATAGCGGCTGCACCTATTTACATTCTCACCGATGGAGCATGAGGGTTCCCTTTTCTCCACATCCTCGCCAGCACTTGTTATCTCTTGTCTTTTTGACGCTTGCCATTCTAACTGACGTAAGGTGGTATCTCATTGTGGTTTTGATTTGCATTTCCCCAAGGATCAGTGATGTTGAGCATCTTTTCATGTACCTGTCGGCCATCTGTATGTCTAAGGAAAGAGAAGTCTTGAGTGGCTGAGTGACTTGTGCAAGGTTATACAGGGAGGGGTTTGGCAGGATGAGTGTCTGGGGGTCCTACCTTCCACCTGGGGCTCTTGCCACTGCTCCAGGAACAGGTCTTAGGGAAGGATGGTGGGTGGTTTGAGCACCCAGGCCTGGCATCCCCCATTCCCCCACAGGTCCAGGAGCTGCAGGATTCCCTGCTGAGGCTGAAGGCCTTCCCACCTCCCTCCTGTGACCAAGCAGGCGGCTCGGGTAGTGGTTCCAGCAGCTCTGGGGCTGATGGGGAGACCTGGGGCACTCAGGTGAGTGTGGGAAGCTGAAAATCATGCATGATCTTAAGATCCTTAGGATTCAGGGCCATGAGACCCAAATCCTGGTCATGTGAGCCAATAACTTCTGGGGTTGGAAAAGACCTAAACCCGTGATGCTGGGCTCTCAGTGACAATCTGGGTGAATCAAGTCACCTCCTTCTGGCAGGATCCCTTCTCCCTGGCTCACCCCCTGCTCCGGCGCCTCCAGAGTGATTCCAGCACCCAGACGCTTGGGTCTCTCCCCACCCAGCTCCTTGCCCCCGAGATGCACATCATGGAAGCCCAGATGGAGCATCTCCAGGGGTAAGAGCCACAAATGCTGAGCTCATAAGGGCACTGGTGCCTCCCAGCTGGGTTATAAAGCCAGGAGTCTGGAGCTGGATTTGGGGTGGGGTGGGGAAAGGTGGAAATCAACTGGGTTCTAACTGCCCTTCAAGGCCTCTCACTTTGCCTCTTCCCCACCTCTGGAGGCAGGAACATTGAGAAGCTCAAATGCTTCAACCGTCTGCTGTCAGCTGTGCTCCAGGAGTACAAGGGCCGGTGTGAGGGCCTCAGCATGCGGCTGGGCCAGCGGGAGGCTGAGGCCACTGCATTGCGTCTAGCCTTGCAGTATAGGTCAGTGCACCCTGCCCATGATATCACTGACTGGGAGGGAAATGGGTGTCCTCAGAGGATAGCCCCAATCCCCAGAGAGAGACAGAGTCCTCGCAGGAAAGTACTTTCCCTCACCACGGAAGTTAACTTAAGGCAGTTTTAGTCCAAGAGCGCTGAAGGAGTTTACAAACTCCCAGGGGTGGGGGTGGGAGGAGTAGTGAGGGGTCCAGGAGCAAGTGAGGATGTCACCTACACAGCAAGATGGGTGTCCTGGAGCGCTCAGAACTGGTGTCCCACAGTGAACACTGTGAGGAGGCATATGGGGCCTTGCTCACTCTTCGGAAGGCAGACTCAGGAGCAGGAGAAGAAGCCTTCATGGATGACTTGGAGGCGGCTGAGAAGGAAGCTCAGAGGCTTCTGGTGCAAGAGGAGGCTGCCATGGATGGAGGGATACTGCAGGATCCACGTCCAAGGTACCCCTGGGAACCCTGGGGACTGGGTGGGCCAATGAGTGGGGCTCTGATTGGAGAAAATGGGGGTCCCAGAACTGGCCACATGTTGGGGGTTGGTATGGCTCCTATGGTTGGCATAAGGCCTGCTGGAGTTGGCTGGTTGCTACACAACAACATTGGCACAGTGATGACAGCCATTGGGGTTGGTATAGGACCCACCAGAGTTGGCATGAAGATGGATGATGGTGCCCACTGATTAGAAAGGGCATGATGGAGCTTAACGGGGTTGGCTTGATGTTGGTACCCACTGGCGTTGGCATGATGCTGCCTGACAGGGTTGGCAAGTTGAGTGACGGTCCCCATGGGGTTGGTGTGATGGCATCCACCATGATAACGTGAGTGACTGTGCCCATCGGCATGATGGTGTTCATCCATCATTCATCACTGATGGCTGATGTTGCCCATTGGGGTTTACATTATGGTACCCACCATGTTGGTTTGACCATGCCCAGCATAGATGGCATAGGAAGGACCCATGATGGTCAGTAAGATGGAAGCTGATGAAGCCCACCAGGGTTGGCACGAAGTTAGCACAACCATGTCCAGCAATGTTGACATAGGCCCCTCTTCTGTTTCCTGTAGCCCCGAGGGCAGCAGTGTGGATAGGCCCACACCACAGGAGGTGGCTATACAGCTCCAGGGCTACGTCCAGCGTCTTCGGGAACGCCGTGCTCTGGTGAAGATTCCCCCAGAGCCTGGTCCCACCTTGGCACCCATGTCCGCTGTGCCCCGTGCAGAAGCCATGGTGCAGGCCATTCTGGGGACACAGCCTGGCCCAGCCCTGCCCCGGCTAGAGAAGATGCAGATCCAGGAGGACCTGGTGGCCACACGGGTACACATGGGCTGTGGCCACTGTGTCAGTCTTTCCTGGTGGGACCAAACCCTTTGCTGAGTCTGAGAGAGATGTGATTCAGGCACCAAGTAGCAAGGGAGAGTTTTGCTGGGCTGGGGACAAGCTTCCTGGAGGGAGGAGAGTTGGAGCTGGGGTTTTGAGGGATGATTAGGAATTCGTCCTCTGGAATTCAGTTTCTCACAAGACTTCCAGTCTGGCTTTCCAAAATGCCCCTCCTATGGAAAAGAGATAGGGGCAGGGGACATAACCTGGGGGTTATAACCTGGCATGAAAGCTGAGGTTTTGAATTTGGAGAGACTCAGACACTTCCACTGAACTGCTACTTGACCTTGTCTAATCTACTTGCTCTCTCTGAACTGCCATTTCTACAGCTGTAGTTTTCATGGATGATATTTCCCATCTTGCAAGATCATGGCGAGTGTTGGGGTTCTTGCCTGACCTGCTCTCAGTGGGCGCCTCCTAGAGCCTCATTTTCCCCAACAATTGACCCTAGAGATGCAAACCCTCTACCCTCTCCTTGGTCTCTTAGGAGACCCTAGCAGACCTGATGCTTCGGCTACAGCTGGTGCGGCGGGAGAAGCGGGCTCTGGAGCTGCGGGAGGCTGCCCTCCGAGCCCAGGGCCCAGCCCACGTGCTCCTGCTGGAGCAGCTGCGCTGGGAGCGCGCAAAGCTCTGGACTGGTGGGGCCAACAGCAGTGGTGGAGACAGCAGTGGAGGAGGGAGCAGTGGAGATGAAGAGGAGTGGTCCCAGGTGAGTGGCCCTGCCTGGACCTGATAGGGATAGCAATATATTACTGGCTACGTGGTCCTGGTTAATCATAGCCCCCTTTGAGCCTGTTTCCATTTCTACACACAAAAAAAGGAGTTGAATGTTTAAGCTGCATGTTTCTTTCTTTGACGGTATTTAGCCCAATAAGCCCCAAGGGATTTAGTGTCTTCCAGTCACACCTGTGCCTCCTCCTTCCCACCCCCAGGCTGATTCATTTTCCCCCTCCAGCTTCCTTCCTGAGGCTTTCCTTTTTGCCCCTTACTGTCTAATCATGTCTGTCCTCTGCTTAAAGCCTTAGCAGCTTCTGGAACCCTCCTTTGAATCATCTCTCCTACCTCCAAGGCTTTGTAAGTGCTGTGCCCCTGCCAGGAACACCAGTCACTTTCTAATTAAGTCCTCAACCTCCTACAGGTCTGAGCTCAAACATCACCTCCTCCAGGAAGTCCTCGTGGACTGCCTGTAAATGAGATATTATTTATTCCCCTGTACCTTATTGGGGTACCGTTATTGGGTATTGTACCCTTATTGGGGTATCTCACCAGAGTGGGGGCTCTGTGAGAGCAGGGGCTGTAGCCACCACAATCTGGGCAACTTCGATGTCCAACTTGGGCTGAGCACACACTCAGCCTAGGCCTGTGTCACTACCCTCCCTGCTGCGTCCCACAGGGCCCTCCGGCTGTCCCTGGTGGCAGCAGGGCTGTTGATGGAGGCCAAGTGAGCAAAGTGCAGAACCCAGAAGAGCTAGCCCAGGAACTGTCAGCATCACTCACCCGGTGTGTGCCTGGGTCCTGTGCTGGGGGATATGTGGCCTGGGTAGGGGAAATATGTGAGAGCCCGTGGGGGTGTTGCATACCGTGCAGGGCTGGGTATACACCTGCATACAGTTGTGTTCACATGGAAACATCTTGGGCAGGTGGGTGGGAGGAGGGAAGGAAGACAAGATTGGCTATGGCTGTGAGCCCCTCTCTCTCCACCCCTGTACCAGGGCTCTGGGCCTGCGGGAGCAGCTGCAGTCCTTGCGGGAAGAGCTGGAAGAGGTGGCTCAGAAGGGGCGAGCCAGACGTGCTCAGAGTACTGAGCTGAACAGTGATTTATGCAAAGCTCACAGGTAGGTCCCCCTATGTGACCTCAGAAGCATCCCTGGCTCTCCCTGGGCCTCAGCTTCCCCCCTGTAAGGTGGGTGGCAGGTTCAATCCATTCCACACCTCCTCTGGTGCCTGATGTGTGTCAGCCCCTGCTGAGTGATTCTGGGACCCCAGGAAGACCCAATCTCAAAGAGCTCCCGTCTGGGGCTGGGAGTACATAGCCCGTCTTGGGTGGAATGGGGGGCTGTTTCCTGGCTCATCCTCCTACTCCCTCCAGTGCCCTGGTCATGGCCTTCCGTGGTGCCCACCGGAAGCAGGAAGAGCAACGGCGGAAGCTGGAGCAGCAGTTGGCACTAATGGAAGCCCGACAGGCAGAGGAGCTGGCAGTGCTGGAAGCCACCGCAAGGGCCCTGGGGAGGCCCAGACCGCCCTGCCTGCCTCCCCGGTCAGGAGGGACCTTTCTATAAGCCCTGCTCTGGTTGTGTCTGGACGTGCCAGATAGTTATGGCAGGTCATGTCATAAACTGTTCTAGGTGATGTTATGTCATGTGGCATGACTTTGCATGTTGAGGCGTGTTTGGTGTGATGGGGGCTGATACCTGGGTGTCTGGGGCTTGATAGTGGCCAGGCATTTGAGATAAACTTGGTATCTTTGGCCTGACACCATGTGGCATGTGAAGAGACATGTCAGCAGGGTCATGCCAGAAGCAGCTTGGGCTGTGGGGACAGGATCCCCAGGGCTGGCTGGGGGGATTCAGGGTTCAGTGAGGTTACATAGCCAGAGCTGAAATTCCAACCCTTATCTGTCTCCAGAAGCCCAGGGAGGAGTCCACTGGGGCAGGGCACACCTTCCCCTGCGCACCTCCTTCCCAGGGAAATGCTGGGTTTGGCCTGGCAGATGTTCCCAAGAGGAAGATACCCATATCCCAGAAGGAAGACTGAAGCCTGAACAGTTCAGGGTGTGGAACATTAGCTGGAAGAGCATTGCTCCCTGAGTGAAAGTAGAGGGAGGAGGAATCAGAGGTGGCTTTGGAATTTGCATTCAAAGAATGTGGAGCTAAGGTAAAGGGCCTCTGGGTGGTGAGCAAAGCAAAGGGAAGAAAAGCTGCAAGCAGTCATTCAGGGGGTTTGTACAGCTGCTGATGAGGAACTCAGAGAGGTGCTAATGGTGGGCAAAGAGGCACACTGCCCTCCAGGGCCTGGATGGCCCTTGGCCAGGCTGAGAAGTTGAGTCTTTCACCTGCCAGAGATGGGAGCTGTGGGAGGTGTTAGAGTCAGATTAATAGCAGGCAACTGATTAGCATGTTATTTGCGTAGGCCACACCCCTTGCCCTTCCACCCGGGTCTGGCAGGGTTGGGAAAGGGGGGCTGGGCTCGACCCTGCCGCTCCGGATTAGTGGCCAGCTGTCCCGTCTTGGGCGGTAGCTGAAACTCAAGACGGGGATTAGAAAGATTTTCATTCTCAGCCCGGTGGTGGTGGTGGGGGCGGGGCGCGGGGTTCCAGGCAGCACCTGTGCAGGTGTGTGCGCGGCGTTACCGGCTCTCCCTGGGAGGGCAAGGCTGGCCTGAGGTCGGCGCTAGTAAGCCGCCAGGACTCAACCTGGTCTTCCGGATCCACAGACTCCTCGGGCAAGCGCTGGGGCTGGTGACCTTCGAACCCCTCGTACTCTCTCTGGACCGAGGCTTTGCAGAAAGCAGGCAAACTCAGGCAGGCAAGGTCGCCAGTGGCCGAACAGAGGAGCCGACTTTACCCCCCTCTTGTCCGTCTCCCTCCCTAAGAGTCTAAGTGATCTTAGCCCCGAGTCCCACCAGGTTGCCCGTGGAGGGGGGGCCCGAGAGGAGACAAGGTCACCTGTAGGAGGGTGGGGAAGGAGTTCGCGCTGGAGGTGGAGGCAGGAGCTGAGGTCGCCATTGGGGGGCGGGGGCAGGTTCCCAGGCCGCCCGGAGCTGGGTCTTGCGGTTCCCACGGGTGCCCCCGCGGCAGATGGGCCCAGGCCTCTTTGTCCCCGGTCCGCGGCCGCTGCAAGGTCAAATGTCACCGCGGGGCCGCGGGCAGGGGTCAGGGGGGCGGGGCAGGACTTCGACCCTCCCCCGGAGGGCCCAGGGTGTCAGGGCGGTGGAGCTACTGGGAGGGGGCGGGGCGGCGGCCGAAGGGTTGGACCAATCCGAGGTTCTGGGATCTGCTGCAGACCTCGCAGTCTCCAACCGGTCCCCAGACCGCCACTTAGGAGCCCCCTTCCTGCAGACTTGTGGCCCTCAAACCCCAGTTCCTTGCTTCCTCCCTTCTCCAGCCCCCCTCTGACTCCTTTCCTTGAGGCTTCTCTCCCTTACAAGTCTCCCTCTCTCATCTCTTCTCTGAGACACCCACCTCCATGTCTCCCCCCACCCCATCAAGGATCCTAGAAAGTCCAGATCAGGGACCTAGGACTCCCGTCCTCACCTCAAAACCCATCCAGCACCCCCATGTTCCCCGGCACCCCCAGAACCAAAGGGTCCTCTCTAACCATCCAGGCCCACCTCCCCTAGAGTGGCTTACAGGGCAGAGAACTCCACTCTAGTCAGACCCATGGAAAGTCCTTGCTCGTGTCTAACCCTAGTCCTTCTTGCTTTCTGTACTTGTTAAAACCTCCCCCACCTCACACCCAGCCAGACCCTCCCCAGAAGGCCCAGAGGCCCAGGGCTGGGCATCTATTGCCTGGCTTCTCCAGAACCTTGGTATCGTCTTAAATGCTGCATAATCTCCAAGCATCTCCTGCCCTAGTCACGGAGGGTGCCCCCTCAGATGTCATCTGGAGAGGGTAATGGCTTTTCCCAAGGACGCTTCCTGAGAGACGAGGGTGTAGGAGCTGGTGGGGGCAGAAGGCACTGCTCTCCTGCCTACAGCCTCAGAGGCCCTGCCACGTGCCCTGGTGTCCAGCTCAGCCCAGGACAGGGCAGGAGATAAGGCCGGGTGCCCGGACCTGCAGGACTCCAAGGTGAAAAGTCACTGCAGGAAAGGCTTTTCCAGCCGGTTAAATGTTAACAGGCCCAGAAACAGAGGCCCAGGTTTCTTTGCCCAGGGCGGCTGGGGTGGCATACAAAGAGTGCTTAATATATGCAATATATGCTGGCTGCCCCAGCCCGGGGTCTTGGGGTGTGTGTGTGTGTGTATGTGTGTGTGTGTGTGTCTTGGGGTGTGTGTGTGTGTGTATGTGTGTGTGTGTGTGTCTTGGGGTGTGTGTGTGTGTGTGTGTGTGTGTGTGACGTGGAGGCAGAACGGCAACTGGGAGGCTCTGGGGAGCCTGGAAGAGACATCTGTAGTCCAGCCGGCCCCCGGCCAAGCCCTTTCTGTGAAGCACAGAAAGAAAAGGAAATTAAAGGGGAAAGGGGCAGGCCCCGCAGGGGTGGTGAGAATTCCTGTCGCCTCCAGCCTCGCTGGGCGGGTGGGCGCACTGCCCACAGAGGCCTGAAATTCTGGCGAAGGCCACCCCCCACCCCACCCCCGCCCCCGACCTCGCGCCCCCGCCGGCCGCAGACCACAACATCCCTTCCCCCCGGAGATTCCGAGCACCAGGTGTTAGCCCAAGCAGAGAAAGGGTGGGGTGGGGGTCGGACGCGGAGACTTTCTGGAAGAGGAAGCAAACACAATCCATCATGCAACTGTGCAAAGAAATGCCCCAGGGTGTGTGTGTGTGTGTGTGTGTGTGTGTGTGTGTGTGTGTGTGTGTG